>NW_006783561.1:2350782-2360117 GCF_000442215.2 Lipotes vexillifer
GGAAAGAGAAAGAAAGGAAAGGGGAGCAGGGAAAGGAGGGGAAGACATGGGGACCTCTGCTATTTGCTTCCTTGAAACTCTTTTTCATCCGCAATCCCAGGTCTCCCTTGGGGAACCTCAGACACCACCCACACTCAACTCAGAACAACCCGTGGTTCACATGCTCCTTCTCCAGCCATATGTACACCTCTCGCTGGGTCACATGGCCTGAGTCTAGCCCTCAGCTCCAGTCACCTCAACCCTTAGTCACCCCTCCCATCAGACCATCCTAGGGGCAGCTCTCCACCTGTTCTCCTTTAGTATAAGCAAAACAGCTATTTACTTCATAAGAGGGGCTTTTCATGTATGACCTCAAAATACTCATACCAAGTGGGATTTGGTAGCCCTCATAGATTGCGTGTCTGTGTCCTGCCAAAATTCATATGTTGAAACCCTAACCCTAAATTCATATGTGGCTATATTTGGAGATGGGGCCTCTAAAAACAGTGCTTAAGGTTAAATGAGGTCATAAAGGTGGAGCCCTGATCCAATAGTATTAGTGTCCTTATGAGAAGAGACACCAAAGTGATCACTCGTGTTCTCTCTCTCTCTCTCTCTCCCGTGTGAGGACACTGTGAGAAGGTAGGTGTCTGCAAGCCAGGTGTCACCAGAAACTGAATCAGCCAAGCACCTTGATCTTGCACTTCCCACCTTCTAGAACTCTGAGAAATAAATTTCTGTTGTTTAAGTCATTATGATATATTGTTATAGCAGAACAAGAAGATGAATACACCCTCTTAGAGGTAAAGTAACTTCAAGAAAAAGGCATGATTTGAACTTCAGTTCTGCCACTTACTACCAGGGGGGCCTTGGGTACATTGTTTTTTCTCTCTGAGCCGCAGTGTACTCGTTGGTAAAATGTGGATCTCAACATTTATCACAGAGAGCTACTGCGAGGATTAAGGGAGGAGTCTTACGTAGGGTATGTGGGACACAGTAAAACTTTACCTTAGAAAACATTAGATTTAAAGGAAGATACCCTTGTCTTGAGGCATGAGCGTCTCTTGGTGTGATCCCTTGAAAGAAAAAAACAACAGCCATGACATAAACCACCTGCCCCCATCAAAGCTGCCTGCTCTGGACATTGAACTTGAAGTTCCCACTTGTTTATCAGTTACTCTTTGGGTTGGTGGAAGAGTGTGCATCGTCTACCAACAGCAGCCTCTCCTAACATCCACATCCAAGAAGTCCTTCATGTGCTCCTCTCTGTAGACTTTTGGAATCACAGCTCAGTGAATCAACCAGCCTGCCGGAACATTTACGCTCTCCTGCCCTCCTGAGCCCTGCAGACATAGGCCATAATTCCATGTGCACAATTTCCAAGTAACGATCATGGCCCCAGGGCTATAATTCATTCCCTGAGGCCACCCCCTGAAGGACACCTGGAGGTCCCCAACTGAGGAGCCAACCTACCCACTCAGCCCATGAGCATTGGCAGCTTGTTAGATCAAATCAGAGGCAGGGAGAGATTTATAGTTTATCTCAAAACACCCTGGACAGCAATGTCAATTCCAGACAAAGGGCAGGAGAGGGTACTTGGTGCCGAATTACAGGCCCCGCTTCTGAGGAGCAGCTGGCCTGAGTGCTTGCCTTGAACACTTCTCAGCGTGCCGTCTCATCAGAGTTGCACATCTGGACTCCCAAGTAAGAGCAAGAGCTATACATTGTTCTTGCTGTTGAAGTGTGGCTCCCCGGGGACCCAGCAGGTCTGGCCAACAAAGACACTTCCCGCATCCTGAACTCAAACAAGCCCACATTCTCCAGGATAACAGAGGGAAAGCTTCCAAGTCTACAAGCTGCTGTCAACCAAGAATTCAGGCATCCTTGCTTCGTGCTGAGAGGAAGCTCTTAAACAGATCACTGCCTTGGCTGAGCTTAGCGGAGAAGGAAGTAGAAAATGTGATTAACATGTAACTATAAAATGTTGCAGCCATAAAAAGAGAAGGGAAAGAAGTTAACACGGAAGTAATGGCTGTGTGAATGGCCACATCAAGCCACTTCCAAAAGCTCCATCTCACCAAAGAGCAGTCATCTTGTTTGCCAAGTGGAAACTGCCCTAAGGAATCTCAAAATTAGTACCATTCTGCCAGCAGCCACACTAACTGTACGGAGATTCTGACCACAGTCAGTTTGCTAGAGTCTCTGATGTCCTTGCAGTTGACTTTAAAAAAATAGGACACATCCTACAGGACAAATGATGGGGGTTGGTTGGTTGGTTCTCAAACGGCCTTGTCATAATCAGGTGTGACATGTTACAACTCATTTGTTTCGAAAGTAAAGAATTCATGCTGGGAAGAAAAAGAGAGAAAACATATCTGAGATTTCTCTGTACTAAACATCATCACCTCACTTACATTTTGAACAGATTTCCTGGAGAGAGAGAGAAAGAAGTTATTAAAGGGGAAACAAAGACCACAACAGTGATCAACGAAATGAGAGAAAAACGGCCTGCCTTGTGAGGGAACTCACACAAGGTAGGAAGTTCACCAAATGGGTCTAGGATGTCTAATAATAGCCTGGGGATTTCATGTTCTAGAAAAGGGAGTTTCTTTGTGATCATGCTAATTAAGGACTGAAGCTTATAGCTTGGGTAGGGTGGAATAAATCCATAAGTCCATATGTGTGAATCCATATCCATATTATGAACCCATGCATGCATACTACGAAATATATGATGAATCCATAAGTCTGTATATGATGAGTTAAAACAAATCCCACTTTTCACTGCTCAAGAGAGTCTTCCTTTATGTCCAATATCAGTTTTGTCTGGTTAGACCCAGTAGGGGTGAAACATGGCATCCAGTTTTGATACCTCCAAGACAAATGATGCTGCAGGTGGAAAGTTCTTCTTTAACAGAATAGAGTCATTGAGGCAGAAATTGGGACAAGTACTCCAAGAGTCTGCTCTGGGCAGCATCACTGCCGTGGCGGTAGGAAAAACATTGAGATTTGCAGGACCTTGTGTATCGATGGCCCCTGCCTGAGCACGCATTGCGGGGGCTCCAGCTCTCCCATGCCTCCCCCAGACACTTTTGGCAATGCCCTCCCAACCCTGATGCTACATGGCCCGACCTTCTGTGACAGCCTCTGGCTCACATCTCTTCTGATGCTTTGCCCTTCCTTGCTGTCCTGGAGAAAACATTCTTCTTGTTCAATTTTGTTCCCTTACAAATTCGCTCTCTTGTTTAGAGTTGATGTTCCAGACTTCTCCTTAAATCGTGTAGTTCTTCCATTATCTGCCACAGAACCACTTTCCTCACTAAAGGTTTGTTAACGTGAACCAGAAGGGCGTCAATTTCTGGTGATGGAATCAGACAAGGCAGGTGCAAGGATGACGTTCTCCTTCGTCCCTGGGTTCAAAGTGTCCAGCTCAGATTGACACCCAACTGACTTAGACTAAAGGGGCCTCCTGACCCATGCTCGGAGGCGATACCACATGGTTGGGTATGTGATGGGGACACAGAGACCCCACTCAAGCGAGTCCTCTCTCTCTGCTGCTTGCTCCCTGTGAGACCCTGGGTGACGAACATAACCATCTCGAGCTTCAGTCTTCTGATGTGAGAAACGGAGATAATTATTGTCCCAGTCTGGTAGGATATTACAGGAAGGAAAGGAGATCATGCTTAGCATAGTAATTGGAACATCTTTAGGACCCAATGAAAGGGGAAGCTATACTCCTTGTAGTGATGGGGTAGTTCTGTATTTTGATTGTGGTGGTGGTTACATAAATCTACACATGTGAGGAAATGGCATAGAGCTAGAGACACACATTGTCCCAGTGTCAGTTTCCTGGTTTTGATATTGTATTATAGTTGCATAACCACTGGGGGAAACTGGGTGATGTTTTGTACTATCTTTTGAAATGAAGACCTACAAAGTGAAGTTTTATACATCTTGTACTATCTTCGAAATTTCCTCTGAATCTATAGTTATTTCAAGATAAAACAAATGCCAGACCAGAAAGGGAAAAAAGAGGTGGGGTGGGAAAAGCTGTGACTAGGGTGCTTATTGTCTGGAGATTTAATTTCGTTAACTGCCCTACTTTGTAACTTCAAAACTCTGTTTGCTGACCCTGCTGCCTGCTCTCCTTTGCCCATCACTACGGCCCTCGGTTTAAGATACATTACTGGGCTTCCCTGGTGGCGCAGTGGTTGGGGTTCCACCTGCCGATGCAGGGGATGCGGGTTCGTGCCCCGGTCCGGGAGGATCCCACGTGCCGCGGAGCGGCTGGGCCCATGGGCCGTGGCCGCTGGGCCTGCGCGTCTGGAGCCTGTTGCTCTGCGGCGGGGGAGGCCACAGCAGTGAGAGGCCCGCGTACCGCAAAATAAACCCCCCAAAACAAGATACATGACTATTACTATCTCTCAGACACACAACTTCAGCCTTCATCCTGGCTCTGCTGGAGACTGTCTTGGAGCCACGTTCCTGGGCTACTTGCCTGGTGTGTCACTCCCACAGGAAGTTCCTCCAGTCCTGCCCTACCTGCAGCAAGACACACACCTCATGTGCTCTGACTTCTCAGGCAAGCTCCAAGACAAGGGGAAAGGTTGCACTGGGAGAATCCTGTGTCAGGGAGGAATATCTCGCTGTGTGAGCAGGGCTCTCCCCAGGTCCTGAAGGCCTGACCCTGGAAGGTAGCCTCTTCCCACAGCAGTGCAACCTCCCATAGTCTCTGAACCTCAGTTTCCCCTTCTGTGAAACAGGCATGGGGTTACTAGGAAGATTACCTGGGACAGCAAACAGGCTTTGAAAATTGTAACACACCTCTCCAATGGCAGGTGGCGTTGCTATTATGACACATGAAGAAGCAGAGGTTTTGGAGCTTGGGGCCATTTTCCTGGGAGAAGGAAGGGGTAAAGAGACTAGGACGGTGGGTTCTGCTCCAGATGCTGGAGTTGCTGTATAGGAGTTAAAATCACAACAAAGGAAATAACTGAAAATACACACAGGAAGAGCTCTGGATGGAACAGTTTCAGGAGACTCAGGAAGTGACCACGAAAGCCTTCAAAGAGCAAAGAAGAAAAATGGTAAGTATGCACGTCAGGCTACAGAGATCTATGGTTAAAGAAGAAATGTGAAAATGAATAACGAGAATTAAAGTTCTGCAGACAAGAAAGGGAGGGGAGGAAACAACCCCAACCCTCCCTGCACGTACATCCTTCATTCTTCCGCCCTGGGAAGGAGGGAGGGACAGTGCACAGCTTTGAAGGACAAAACGGGGCAAGTCGAAACCACATGGCTGATGAGATGATGAGAGGTTAATAAGAGCAATTTCCAGATCTGTTGGAGAATGTGGGAGTGACTAAGCCTGGAACATGATTTGGGGGTCCCCTCTAAGATGTTACCGACAGAAGGGGAAGCGGGGGATTTTAGGATCAGAAACCTTGCCCTGGAGGGGAAGGACCACTTCCGGAACAGGTATCAAAGAACTTCCTCCTCGTAATTCTCACCTCACTGTTCAGAGAGGAAAAGGGACGGCGAGAGCAAGTCCTAACCAAGACTGCAGTGGTAGGCGTGACCCCACTCAGCTCCTGGGGTCAGCTTCCCTGACAGCTCCCCTTACAGCCTGGAAGGCCAGTACCCGGTCCATACCATGCGACATTTGCAATAATCTGTATTTAACGGCAGCTGATGTTTGAGCCACATTACTATTAATGGTGAGAGCTGAGGGAGTGATTCTCGAGGCACAGAAAGTTCCCTGAAGAAGCGTGGAGTCGCATCGCAAGGACCACACGTGGAAAAGAATGGTGTGACAGGACCTGGGCTTCTAAACAAGTCAGACCCGGCTTCTGATCCTGGGGCCCCCACCTGCTAAACTTGTCTCCTTGGAAAGGGACTTAACTACTCAGTTTACTTGCTGAGATTCAGTTTTCTCAGCTATAAGACAGGAATGACATTACGTCCCCCAGAGGATGATCAAGTAGATGACCTAAGGTAACAGGTGCAGTGCCCAGGGCTACACTGCAGTACTGTGCTCAAGAAAGTGGTTCCTTTCCAGGGCATTCAGGGAAATCAAGGCAAATAGAATCCTAGTTTGCAGCTGCCCAGATTGCACCTAACATTGTCATTTAGCCATTGAGGCAAGCTCAGAGAAGTCACCGTATTCTCCTTTGTCCCACTCCCATCTTTTTCAAGCCCAGGGGTGCCTTTTAAAAATCAGGAAAGGCAAACTGTTTAAAAGAAATACCAAGTTCCAGGCAAATGTCGCGGTGGGCGGGTGAGGGTCTTAGCCCCTGGGATCCACCTCTGCCCTGTATTCGCTCCTCTGGGGCCTGGTGGCTTCTTTCCTAGTTCCAGCCACTCCTTCTGCACTGGATTAAACCTTCCCCATCCCTCTGAACTCTTCTGTAACGTCCGCTTTTGTAGTCCCACAAGCCTTGGCTCTCAGGCTGTCCCTTGAACATGAAAAAGTCTTCCATTTCACCTCGCCTAGTAGATTGCACTAATCCACACTGAGGGGCAAACTAGGCTGAACTCATGAATATATCTGCAGCTCAGGAGTACAGGAGGGGTGAGGGGTGAGGGCTGCAGGAGGGGGTGTGCAGGGGGCGGGGTGTGGTCACCAGGTTCGCAGGCCAGCACACACCGTCAGGAGCGGTGTGACTGCCCCTGGCCCGAGAAGACCCCCTCCTCACTCACAGACACATTCTCCCCAGGCTCGGGGGAGAGGATGAAGCACTGGATGTGGGGTTCGTATTGGCCCCCAGTCTTTGGCGGCCTCAACGTTGTGACTGAGATCAAGGGCAGAGGCCCTGTGGGCTGAGTCCCTGCCGGCCAGTGGGCCGCCCCCTGGGCACAGACTTCTCACCTGACAAACGTGACCAAGACCTGCTCGCAGTGAGCTCAGCGTTTTGTTTCCCTGCTGTGACATGTAGTATTTGAGCTATGAGATCCCATTAGCTCTCCCGTGACCCTGGGGCTTTACATTTTCCATTGAATTCATTTTCACCAACATTTATTGGCTGTGTGCAAAGCTCTGGGCTCATCACAGAAAAGCTAATGGTGAATTGGCCCCCGAGGAGCTCCCAGTGTAACAGGAACAAACCTGTAAGCTCAGGCTTCCAGTACCGGGCGGGGCGCGTCTGGGGAATGAGCAGCCTGCTGGAGGGCAGGGCAGAGGGACAATTCCTTCCACAGGGACTAGTGGGCCGTGTACAGCTGCTGGTTAGAGACAACTACAGAGAAGAGGGAGACTTGAAGTGAGCTTTCTTGGGAGGTCTTCAGACAGAAGAGGCACAGAGGAGGGGGTGCAGGCAGCCTGTGGCAGGTGGGGAGAGAAGCTGGAGAGGGAGTTGGGACCAGACCACAAAGAGCACTGGTTAATACTCAAACCTGACGGCCAGGGAAGGGTCAGGAGTCTGATCTCCCATACGGTACGGAAATATCTGAGTGTACATGCATTTCTTAAGGGGAGACTATACATTTTATCAGGGACTCAGTGAGATACCTCACTGCTGATCTAGACCATAGGCGACCCATCAGAACTTAAAAAAAATTATTTATTATAGAGATTTTCCAAGTATACCAAAAGTAATGGACCCAATATAATGGAATCAAAATGCCCCACCTTCAGTGATGACCAACTCATGGCCAGTCTTCTTTCAGCTATTCCTCCACCTCTTCCCACACTCCCAAATTAATTTGACATGAATTCCAGACATCATATTGTTTCAATTGTAAACATTCAGTATGTATCCAAAGGATAAGGATTCTTAAAAAAAAAACCCACAAGCTTAAGTCATCTAAAATGTTTAACAATATTTCCTTAATATCATCAACTATCCAGTCAAGTGTTTACATTCCCTTATTTTTATTATCAGTTTGCTTATTTGATTCAGGATCCATATAAAGCTTGTAAATTGGTCTTTAAAGTCTCTTTTAATTCATAGGCTCCCCTTTCATCTCTGTCTCTTTTTTTCTTCCTCTTGCAATTTTTTGTTGAAGAAACCTAGTCATTTGTCCTGCAGAGCTTTTCACAGGCTGGATTTTGCAGCTGTGCCCAGGGTGTCATTTAACATGTGCCTCTATCTGTGTCTCCTGTAAACTGGGAGTTAGAGCTAGAGATGTCATCAGATTCAGGTTTAATTGTTTTCCCCCGAGACTACTTCAGGGGGGTCATAATGCCTGGTCGTCTCCCTTCCTGCCATCAGCATGATTTTATGCAGGAAGAGAAATGCTGGGCATTTCAGAAAGGGCTCTCTGTAGAGTGGAGTCTGGGCAGCGTTAGGGAGACTTGGAGGCAGGCCGGCCAGTTGGGAAGCTCCTGCAGTGATCTCAGCAAGCTGCTGCCTTCCAGCCTTGCAGATGATCTCTTGTAAACAAGGGCTGCCTTCCTCTCTGCGTTTCAGAAGGCCCACTGGAGCTGAGGGTTGCAGAGGCAACCCTCTGAAGCGACAAGCTTGTTTTTGTGACCTGGAGGGACTTGAGAGGCACCTCAGGTGCATGAAGCAACTAAATACAGCAAAAGAAATAAGCCACTTTTATGGCTATGTTTGCTTTTCTCCTGAAGCTTTGCTAGGTGAATTATATCTCCAACGTGCCGCCCCTCCCCAGAAACATAAAATCCCCAGGGGTTAGGAGGTGGGATGGAGCTGAGAACCCCCGTCTGTGTGGTTTGCTGTGTGTGTTTTAAACAAGAAAAACAGCAGCTGTTTTTTTACTAGCAAATGCTTAAACAGTGAAAAAGCCCCAGATTGCAATATCTCATCCTACTAAAAAGGTACCAGGAACTTAATGTTTGAAAATGGTTTCCAATCTCTTTTGGGACCAGAAATAGTCCTGTTGTCTGTATGCCCATCAGCTAGTCTCTGACTCTCCTTGAAATGCAGGAAGGAGAGAGAAAGAGAGAGAGGGAAGCATAGCATACCTCTTACACATAAAAGTATCCAGTAATGTAATTTCTGAATGTGTAACTAGGCTTATTTTCCAATAGTCTTGAGTCATAAAATGAGACATTAATTTTAGAAAACACTTTGATTCTAGGATGTAATAAAATCATATTGGATGCTGTGAAACATTTTAAAGTGTGCTCTTAAAGGAAAATAATACACTTTGGATGACTATTAAGGAGTTCAGCTATTCAAAATAAACTATAAAATGCAAATAGAAATGTACCTGGACTATGTTTGCACTTTGGCACCAATACCTTAGAGCTCTGCTGTGGCAACAAGAAGGGCAGCTGAGGGCTTCCCTGGTGGCGCAGCGGTTGAGAATCTGCCTGCCGATGCAGGGGACACGGGTTCGTGCCCCGGTCCAGGAAGATCCCATATGCCGCGGAGCGGCTGGGGCCCGGGGCC
>NW_006783561.1:2360127-2362858 GCF_000442215.2 Lipotes vexillifer
GCCCCGGTCCAGGAAGATCCCATATGCCGCGGAGCGGCTGGGCCCGTGAGCCATGGCTGCTGAGCCTGCGCGTCCGGAGCCTGCGCTCCGCAACGGGAGAGGCCACAACGGTGAGAGGCCAGCATACCGCTAAAAAAACAAAAAGAAAGTAAGTCAATAATAGAGGAAGAGGTTAGCTATCATTTATAGCTGAGGGAATATTTTGTAATCTCACTTTTGTTATTCAGTAAGGGTAGTATCAAGGTATTTCTCTGATTTATGAATATTGAAAGTCTGTGGCATGGTAACCAGCTGCCAAGTTGATGCCCAGGGACTCCTGGCCTTCATGACTAGAGGGGGATGTGTAGTCTCTCCATATTGCATAGGATTGGCCTGTGTGGTCAATAGAATATGGCAGAAATAATGGAAAGTCACTTCTGAGATTAGGTCATAAAATACATTGTATCTGTATGCAAGTGATTGAGGTTGGATTCTTATCTCACACCATATGCAAACAGTTTACTCAAAATGGGTCAAAGACCTGAATGTAAGAGCTAGAACTATTATAAAACTCTTAGAAGAAACCTAGGGAAATCTTTATGACCTCGGATTAGGCAATGGTTTCTTAGATATGACACCAAAAGCACAAGAGAACAGAAGAAAAAATAGATAAACTGGGCACCTTCAAAATTAAAATTTTTTGTGCTTCAAGACCAAAGTCTTTAAATATCATCTAGGCTGAAGACTGTAAATTGTCATCAGAATGCTGCCATTCCTGCACTCATGCAGACATCACTAATCCATCAGGATGTTCTTTCATACTGACCTGTTTTGATCCCAGGGAAGAGATGGTGGCTGTTACTACCATCAATCAACCACAGGAAGGAAACTAACATTTATTAGACACCTACTATATGCCAGGGACTGTGCCAAATGCTTTACCCTTTATCTTATTTAAACACCACAATTCTCTAAGCACTAGTATCTCCATTTAGGGCTGAGGAAGCATCACTCAGAGATATTGAGTCACTTACCCATGCAGTTAGCAAATGTCAGAGCAGAGATTCAAACCTGTGCAGTTGGGGAGCTGGGTGGAACCCGACCTCTGAGAGAAATACAAATTAATCACAGTGAAAAGATGCCACAAGACCACACAGAAGTCCATCTCAATCAAACACGTGAATGAAGCTACCAAGTAGATCCAGTTCCTCACCTAAGAAGGCACAGCCCCTCAGACATTAGCCAGCAGCAATGGTATCCATGGGTGCCCAGGATTCTCCAACCCTCATTACTGGAGGTGATGAGAGAAAAGAGGGAGAAGGGAAGCAAGGTGTCCTTTGGCACCAGTGTCCCAGAGCTGACACCCCTGCAGTGAGGGGACCTGAAGGAGACCTCTTCTTTCCTGCCCTGTCCAATGTCAGGCTTGCCTCTCTGAGGAATCGCTGGTCACCAAAACCTTCAGACACAGGTTTTTAACAACTTTGAAAGTTCCAGGCTATAAACTCAACTCTAGATAGGCCACGCAGAGGGCCTAGTTCAGACAGCTCTCATCTGATAGAAAATCCCAGGAGGCCTATGGATGTGGCCCACTCTGTAGAGCTCATTTGGGCACAGACATCTGAACAGACACTCAAATCACTTGACGGACGAGGGATCTGAGCTGAATTCTGGCTCCAAACAAAGGTGGGGCCGGTCAGGGCACCCCACTGGAACTTCTGCCATTCCCTCAGGAGAGGCTCCTGCCTCCAGGTCTGGTGGAAGCTGCGTGGATGGAGCCAAGTCAATGCTTAATTATCATCTAAGACCAAAACATTTTTTAAAAACACCCCAAAAAGGCTGCTTTCAAGTTTGACGGAAGGGGACTCAGAGTGCTAAGCACAGAGCAGGAACTGCTCCAAGCAACCAAAACGGGCGGGGCTGAAGCAAAGCAGCCTGGGGCTTTGCCTCCACATTTCAAAAGCCTGAGTCAACCCATGATGTTTTAGCCGCCTGTTGACTTCCTGAAGCCTAATTACAGCCCCCTGGGGAGGCGGGGGCGGGGGCGGGGGCGGGGGCGGGGGTTGGGAAGGCGGAACACACACACATTCCTCTGGGTAACGCAGGGAGGCCCACTCACAGCCCCATGACCCCTCTTTGCACATGCGGTGTGAAGTGGGAGATGATGCACAACAGGAAAGTGTTGTCACACCTTCTGAGCCAGGGCGGCTGATGTCGCGGGAATTGCTGACTTCGCCCTCAGCGCGCTCACCAACTCAGTGTCCTCTTTATCCCAGGTGAAAAGGGACGGTTGTCTCACTTGGTGCCCAGGGTCCCCAGAATGTTTACTCTTCTTTGTAGAGAATATGTCTGGGCCCGTCCTCTTTTTTCCCACACTATCTAGGACAAAGCTCCCCTTACAGATGGAGGGAGGACTGTGGAACCTGCTCTGGTTCCGTGTCTCCCCCCAGGATAAACAGCTTTACCCTCAGCTTTATGAATTCCTTCCCTATTCTTACTTATCTTAGAAGCTATTTTTAATTGACCCGATGTCTCATGATCTATTGATAAAAGCACCACTAAAAGTGTCCTGTGTGCATGTAAATCACTGTTAATTTGATGTTAAGTCGAGGCCTTGGCATAGATTAGATGCAAACTCAGATTTTTACTTTGATGCTATGGCTCTTCCCTTTATGCTATTCTCCTTCCCCTAAGAGGGAGACAGTGAAGGAGGAAATAGGGAAGAGACGGCGGGGTGGGGTGGGGGGGAGTGCGG
>NW_006783561.1:2362868-2363485 GCF_000442215.2 Lipotes vexillifer
GTTGCAAGTGACAGAAACTGACATCTAGCTTAGATGGGAAAGGATTTTATTAGAGGGGCACCAGGTGGCTTTCAGAATCCAGTGGCGAGTCCAAGAACAGAGCTTCGAAAAGGACTGGAACCAGAGCATACTGGGGTCTGGGCAGGAGAAACTAATTAATTAATAGCTGCCTTGGGGCTCTGTCCCTGGAACAAATTTGCTCCCACAATTTCTGTCTCACTTGGAGCAATTGTCGAAGTCCCGGGAGAGAGCCTGATTGGTTGTACTAGGACTACTTGTGTACCTTAGGCCAGGAAAGAGAAGAGCCCCAAGATGACACACAGTGCAGGGGAGACATCTAACTCTCTACACGCTGTTAGCAAATGAAGGAGAAATGGATGCTGGGTGCCCAAACGACAAATGACTACTAGGCCAAAACTTTCTAAGTGTTGGGGACTAAGATTCTGGCCACCGCAAACTGGATCAGGGCTGGGGCAGGGCCCTGTAGGTTGAGTCTTATTCATGACATTGGGATGGCCGCTATCATTACCACCATCTTCTTCTATCTAGAAAAGGTGGGCTGGGCCCCTACATTCTCCAAACCTGGCTGCTGCGGGGGTGGGGGGGGGGGGGCATTT
>NW_006783561.1:2363495-2368281 GCF_000442215.2 Lipotes vexillifer
CTCAGGAAGTAGTCCTCATCCAAAAACATAAGATCCAGCTATAAGGTGGTAGACCAATCAGCGACTTACAATCAACTGTGCAGACACACTGTCTTATAAAGACCATTCACAATGCAGTGGTCTTCATGGTCAAATGACTTGAGTTGGACATCTAGCACTACTTACCTGTTATGAGCCTCTGAGAAAATACCTATGTACTCTCTGAGCCTCAGTTTGTTCTGCTGTAAAATGGGGAGATAATAACATGTACTCTGCCTCCGTCTACATGTCGTTCTATCAAATGAAATAAAAATTGTCAGAGTTTGTAAGCTGTGAGCTATATACAGATTCAAAGAGGCATGCTATAATTTTCATTATTATCAAGTGAGGCCAGGCTGCTTGAATAAGTGGACAGAGGCAGGAAATGCAGCTGGAAACCACAGTACCTGAGGGGAGGTTTGAGGAGTGGAGGATGGGAGCTTAGAGGGCAGTCATCTAGGCTTTCCGATTCTTCTCAAGGTCAAGCGCTATGAATAGGTGATGCCTGTCACTAGATGCCTGTCACACATCCCAAGGCCAAATGGCCTGAGGGTAGAGTTATAAATTCCACCAGTAATTTTAACAGCTCTGTTTTAAGCTCTGTCTCCTTTACTGAGACCCCCCAACTGCGAAAGCCTTCCTGGCAATTAAGCTTCTTGAGGCTGAACATTGACAAAGCTGGGTTGCCTCCAGACTCCCTTCCTCGCCTCTCACAGGTTGGCATCACGCAAGGATGGAAGCTGATAAAACACTCCCTCTTCCATCGCCTACCTATATCTCGCTGGCCGTGTTTCCTGCAGCTGTGCTCCAAGATGAACATTTCAATCGTCGTTCCTTAATAGCTTCATCTCCCCCTACTCCAGCGGGATGTGAATTCCGCTCCTCGCTTACATGCCCCACTTTAAGCCATCTGCACGCACTACAGGACACTTGCCACCTGACATCTTGATGTTCAAAACCATCCAGATCCTCTGGAATCTCACTGCTTGTGCTATTTATGGCCTCGGAGCATGAAACAGAAAGCAGCCCTCTCATCTCTTTATTCTAAATGTTTCATACAGGTTCCATGGACCTGGTCTGTCGCAAGATGGGCTTGGTCTAACATAGTCTTTTTATTAATTTCTCATTGTCTTCCATATCCTTGTCCCTTAGTGACTATTCCGGACCCTCTCTTCTTTAAAATCCTATTCCCACTCACACTTTTATTGCTTATTTACTTCCCAGAGGCTTCCTGAGGTTATGGACTCTGTTTTATTTTCGTCTGTACCCCTAACACCCAGCACACGCCCACCCCATCGTAAGTGCTCAATAAATGCAGGCCATGCCTGCATGGATAAGCCCTCTGACGCTGCTGTAACATGTAGTACCCCTGGTTCTAAACTAAGCATCATTAAAGCAGCAATCTGGAAAGGGTTCTGTTAACCTCGTTGTCTCACTTTGGGAGTTGGAACCTTGTTTGGTCAGTCACCTGTGGGATCCTCCATTACAGATTTATAATTATAATGATATCCAATGACGTTTTTACTGTAGGACTTCTAAAGACAGCAAAAGAATTATTTGAGACGGTCTGAATCTTCACTCTGGAATGAGAATCTTAGACGGCTTACTGTAAAGTAAACAAGCATAATTATATACTGTGAGGTACAGATATACAGTGGGATTCTGATATTAATTTCCACTCACTCCTCACCAAGGATTGGTAAAAAGCCTTAGCCAAGTGCAGTGAAGGAAATGTCCCTGTTTCACCTGGTCTGGGTTTATTGTCAGCGGTGCCACTCACAGATCCTCTTCCTCCAGCTTCCAGGCTGTTCCTGCTTCACACTGCACGGTCCTGGGAGGCTCCGCTCCCTGCACCAGGATTCCCCACGCAAGGACTTGTGTCACTGCAGAGACTTCTTGTGTTCTGATTGCAATCCTACACAATCCAGATTTTAAATTAAAAAGGTGAAAGTGGAAAGATTTGGATAGAGGTTCACAGAATATCATCATTGGAAGAGACACGAAACATCACTGAGTCCAAGGATCACACAGTTTTCTTCCTCAGGAGTCTTGCCAACCAGCACTGCGTCCAGGCTTTGCCGGAAAAAATGTAGTGACCATTTGGTGATTTGGCCACAGGCACGGGATGAAGAGTGACATATGTCACATATCTGCCTCCTTGCAGAAAGGCAGGGGAGTCACATGGGTGAAGGAAGGGCAGGATTCAAGTTGAAAATAGCCCTGGGGTTTCAGGAAAGTGGAGGCATGGTGGCAGAAACAGCATTCTTTTACTCAATATCAACTGATATTCAAAATCACTTTCATTCCAACAAGACTAGTAGCAAAGTGCAAAATAGTCTCATGAATGCCACCCGGCTGGTATGGGGCAAAACAGGCCCAAACCCAAGCTTCCGTCAAACAACCAAAGCTGCAACTCGGCTGATTTCCAGATCATGAGTGTTGGTGGGAGCACAGGGCGGTGGCAGACCAGCAAAGCCCCACCTCCCTCAGACCAGGTGCAGCCGACTTCATGGACCAGACATGTTAGGAGAATCTCAGCTCTAAAGCAGTTTCTGCAAACCCTCTTTCAGCTTCAGCAGAAGGGAAGTTGCCATCCCACAGGGGAGGGCAAATCAAAGTGTATCCTGGGACACAAAATGCTGGAGACGTTTAACTAGTTGTAATTTAAAGAAAGGGGGATAACACTTTGATGAGACATAAATAAACACATGCATATGAGCCACAGAGAGTTACGGAGTAAATTACTGCTTACTAATAAAAATAAACCAAAGGGATTAAAAGACATAATACAACCTGTAAATTCTCTGGCGCTCTGAATTTTTGATGTTAGAAGTGAAACACAAAATTCCTAATTTTAAAATTCCAAACCTAAAATTAAAATGTCCAATTATAGGGACTAAGTAAATGAAGGTTTATACACTTAGGGGACTGTTATGCACCTATTAAATCTTATTATTATTAAGAATGAAGGGTTTAGAACAACATGGGAGATGCTTGTGATGACTTCAAGGGAAACCACAGTTTTGTAAACACAGGATAATGTGTTTCCAGCTAGGAAAAAATGTGCTTCACTGGAAAAAGCTCTCTTTATTCCTTTACAGAGTAAGAAAGGGTTAACGTTACGTATTATGTGTACTTACATCATTATCGCTCTCTGCATGTTTTCAGCTGTCCATCAGGCATCAAAATAATAACAGCATTTGTGCTCAAGAGCTGTAACTATGGGTGGTTTTCCTTTTGTTAGTTTTATTACAACTTTCCTTCCATTAGAGTTTATTGTAGCAATATTAGAAAAGTGATAAAAGTAAAATAAAAACATTCTTAATTCTACCCTGGATAGATAGCATTTGGTGTTTCCTTTCCAGGTATCTTCATATACAGATACATATGTAAGTACATTTATTTTATAAAATTAGAATCATACTTGTGTCTGGTGAATATTTATAACCATCGACCTTGCACTGGCTGGTGCCATCCTGGCCCTGGGAAGCTTCCTCTTTCCTCTGGGTGGAAGTTCACGGGCAGTCAGATCACAGAGCAGTTTGTAACCCAGCCAAGTCTATATGTTGCTTTGTAAGATGTTAAACCTGAAATCAAAATAATGTGCAATCTTCTTAGTTTCCACAGAGGTAGCCCCTCCCCCAGTAATCTGATGAGCAATTTGCTTTTGTCCTAGAAAAAAACAGAGAAGGGCAGGGTGGCTCATCGAATCCAGTGCCCTTGCCAAATGGCGTGTGGACAGGAAAATGTCAAGGGGTCCTCCTGGAAGCACTTGATCAAGAACAGCACCCTCAGTGAGCAAGGGAGCGTACCTGCCAAGACCCCCCACCCTCCTGCTGCCCAGACATCATCCACCCTCTCCATGCCTGAGCTGTGTGCCCGCCTCGCCAGGGAGGGAGACTCCAAAGCACTCTGATGTTGCTATCACAGAGACAGGGAAGACACAGCGAAGACACGGATCAGGAACTGTCACTCCCTCTTTTGTTCCCCAGATACCCAGCCCCTGGGGCCTGAGAGCCACTTAGAGGTCTTGTAGGAGTTTCCTGGAGCAGCTGCGACTAAGTACCACAAACCAAGTGGCTTAAAACAACAGAAATGTATTCCCTCACAGTCTTGGAGGCTAGAAGTTGGAAATCAAAGTGTGGGCAGGGCTGTACCCTCTTTGAAGCTTCTAGGGGAGGATCCTCCCTTGCCTCTTGCTTCTGGTAGCCCCAGGTGTTCCTTGGCTTGTGGCAGCATCACTCAGATCTCTGTCTTCACATGGCCATCTTCCCTCTGTGTCGGTGTCTTCACATGATGTTCTCCTGTGTGTGTGTCTCATTCTCCCTCTTCCTATAAGGACACCTGTCATACTGGATTAGGACACACCCTGATGACTGTGTCTTAACTGGATTACATCTTCACAGACCCTATTTCCCAACAAGGTCACATTCACAGATACTGGGGGTTAGAACCACAACATATCTTTTTGGGGACCAACTGAATCAATCCTCTTTCAGTATTTAGATGTACCTGGAGGGAGTGACTAAATAGTACAGATTAAGTACCTGAAAACCCTACAACTCTGCTCTCTAACACACCTCTATAATACTGAGAAAATCTTTTTGGGGTCTCTATGACAATCATAGCTTTGAAAAGTCATTTAACTTCCCTGGGCCTTAGTTTTCTCATTTATTAAATGAGCTAATGCAGTGCCTTTGAAGGCGTTGGCCATGACACTGGTGGGAACTAAGTGTTGTTTTGATGACTATTAATGACCCAGGAATGC
>NW_006783561.1:2368315-2381400 GCF_000442215.2 Lipotes vexillifer
CGGGAATGCCAGTCTTTCTCCTGGTTCCTGCAGGCGACTCATACACTTTCCTTCATCATGTACAATTAAAGGCTGCTTGACAGCAACCCTCAAGAATTTGGTGTTCATAAGCTAAAATTAGTGTTTGCAGGGTTCACCAAGGACTCAAATTTGTTATTCCAGGCTATACACAGGTGGAATTTCTCCAGTTTTTGGAAGGATGCTTTTTGGTTAGTTGTTTGGCATTCATTTTGAGTTGTTGTGGTTTCCAATAGCTGTTATTCATACTTTTTATTTATAAGTCACTATTGGTTTTGTGCCCTCATTTTCCATTTTAGTCTGATGAGAGATTTTGGTTTGTCCTAGAGTGGGTATTTTGGTCCTATAAAACAGTCCACCATTCAGACGTGGATATAAATGAATTGTAGTTTAGTAAATAATCCCTTAGAGATCTCAGTTGCTAAAGGAGACAGACACACAATCCCTCACAGTTTGCTTGTATGGTAGAGTGAACAGCCAGCCATCCCAGTCTGGTCAGGACTGAGGGTTTTGCCAGGATGTGGAATTTTCAGTGCTAAAACTGGGAAAATCTGGGCAACCTGGCACCATAGGCCACACTCTAGTGTAGGCACACTTCCTTAGTGTCTTGCCTGCCCGGGAATTTATGCTATTCTATTCTAACTTGCATCTCACAATTTAGATTAGTGTAATAAACCTAAGTAGGGTTGTTTTTGAGACCAGAGGCCGTTCACTCACAATGTAAAATCCAGTGTATGTCAGGCTCTTCTCTTTTAATACAAATGGGGAGTGAGTCTGATGTCACATGTTCAACAAGTTCACTGCAACAAATTCATTGGGTTCCTCTGCGATTCTCACCTCCTTCCCTTTAAGCTCATTCCCCTAATTACCAAACTCAGGAGAGGCATGGAATAAATAGGTGGGATGTTGGTGTTCTTTGGGGCTGCCCAAATGGGTATAGTTGAAAAAGTTTAGGAACCCCTGGTTAAAGGACTCAGAAGAATGTTCCTCCCCGCCGCCTCCCCTCTGCAGCCTCGGGTTGCAGATCCACCTTGATTTAGCTCAAGGTTCTAGGCAAAGGCAGAGTGGGGACCACAGCCTCGTGAAGCAGCCCTGGAGGTCCTGACTGAGAATTACCTCAAGGGAGGGTGATTCTCACCACCTTAGGGAGATTTTGATACTGAGAGACTCCTTAGTGTCCAGTACAGATCCTTTTATTTAGGTCCATTGTTTTATGGGAAGCAGGGGTGGGGGGAAGGGAGCTGCTATTAATTGACGTGTACACCTTCAGCATGGTAGAGCTCGGATTAGGGGCTTTTTGCTTCTAACTTAATTTACTTTAGTCCTCGCAGCAACTCTGTGAAGTCTGACTAACCCGACTTTGCAGATGAGGAACCTAGCTGGCCTGACATACCTCAAACCCCGTGCCCTGTAGTCCCCAGGGTCCCAGGGAACCGAGCACTCCACTTGCCTGAGCAGAGGCCGCTCTCAAACTGTGAAAGGAGCAGAAGCCTTAAGAAGCTCAAACAGACAAACAAGAGGTTGACAATTTAAAAATAAAACCAACACATACTGAGGCTGGAATGGAAGCTCCTGATGGGTCCGTCCTTAGAACTCACTGCCCCCGATTCACCCCAAGCCCTGGGCGACCCCTCTGCCACTGTTTAGGTTGCATTTAGGGTTCCATTGGCTCATGGGGCATCATGGCCACCATAAAAGGTGGCCAAACCATGGATGGGAGGCTGCTTTCCCCCCACGTACATCTCTTCCCAACTCGGAATGTCTTTTCAAACACAAACATTTCTCTGCCTTATATTTCCAGAGGAGGTGTCCTTAAGCGCGGGTAGGCGACAGTGCCGTGACCTGGTTCCTGCTCAGCCATTAAGGTTTTTCTGTCTCCTGGCAAGGGACAGACACAGCATTCCAGGCAGTGTAAGCAGTGGGACTGCTATTTATTTAACTGCTAATCCCACTTATGTGAAACTGATTTACTATTATAACTCCCCTTGCTTCCTGCCCTGAAGGGCTCCTATAATTTACACCTGACTGCTTCTCTGTGCCCTGCTTCCTGGGCTGAGGGTTGGGAGCTGGTCTTGGGGTGACTCATGTTGGGAGGTTGTTTACACCGAAGAGAGGTTTTCTCATTATAGACTGACGAGGGTTACTATAAAAGCAGCGGTGGTGGTTTTTTCCCCTAATAACTGACTCCCCTGTAGGTCACCCCTTTCCAAGGAAGTTTGTTTACCATTATTAAACTTCTTTCCCACTCCAAGCACGGGCTGCTCCAGTTTAGACAGTGTGCAGATGACTTTCCACCTTCTCTAGCGCAATGGCCCCTGGGTTCTCACCTGCCTCCATCCTTGATGAAATGCAGGTCAGCTGCACAGTCCCAAAGCAGGCGCTCACGGCCAAGGTGTCCAGGCTGCTCTTAGAATAAAGAGCTTGCGGGGGCCGTTACTTACCAGGTTTTACAAACATCTCTAAAAAGCGGGGTCTGCTCAGTAACGCTTCTGCAATAAAGGTCCCCTGGCCAGGGTCTTTCACCTTTCTTGTGGGAGGGGTGAGCAAGGAACTGTTGGCATTGAGGTTGCTGGTGACAGGGCTCTTCTACTGAGAACAGAAGGATCCATGCTGGCCCCCTGCAGACACCCCCATATCGAGCTCCTGGCCTGAGCAGACAGTGAGGGTGACGGTCTGAAGATCTGGTTCTAGCCTCTGGAGACACTGCCCCGTTCCTAAGTCGCTTCCATCTCCGAACAGCTCATTTGGGTGCCCTGGAGAAGCCGAGAGAAGGCAGCCGCAAAGCTTGCCTTGGAGGGGCGCTGCCAACAGGTGAATGTGGTCACTTAAACAAGTGAAGGGACTGGTCACCTTCCAAGTTGTATATAGTCGCGGGTGTCTTCTCAAATAAACCTCGTGTTGGCTGTAGAATGAAATCAGCCTTCAGCCAGGCTTGAGCCTTCTGTCCTGCCTATTTCCCATCATTGCTTTTCACAAATCCTCTTCCCAGCCAATAGCGTGCTCCTGAGCTCTCTGCCCATTGCTACCTCCTTGCCTTTGCCACATGGCACCCTGGAGGACTAGAATGCCCTCCTCATCCTTTTCAACCATCAAGTCTGGAGTGACCTCACTCTAGCTCAGGTCCCCTCTGCTGGAAGAAATACTCTCTGACCCTACCTGTCCATGGGCAGCTCTCTCTGCATCAAATTCCACTAGTGTGCTCGGTACAGGTTCATATGGCACTGGAGATGTTAATAATCCTTACATGCATGTTCTCTGCCTTCCCCCAGTACCCTGTGGATACTGTGAGACTAGGGACTATTGCTTTACATTCATGCACATCCCTTCACATCAGTAGGCCAACAATGAGTGAGACTTGATGATGATACAACCAGTTATCTACCAGTCAGACCCAGAGTGTAGCTTCTTGCTTAGAAAGTGCTTTTGGTGTCAGAAAGACCTCACTTCTAATCTTGACTGTGTCAACTCCCAGCTTTATGACCTTAGGCAAAAGCTATTTAACTTCATTAGACTTGTTCCTCGTCTGTGAAAACAGACACCCAGTGGAACTGGCTCTCGGGTTTGTCGTGGATTTAAACGAAGTAACACATGTGAAATGCATGGTTGGTGCATTGGCTGGCACCGAATCAGGTCTCAATAAACAGCAACCGTTATTATTATCTGATTCTTTTGGGGCTGGTGCCCAGGTATATCTGCTACAGCAAGACTCAGCAAATAGCAAATTAATGGAGATGTTGGTTTTAGGGGAGGCATCCTAGTGAGAATGTTGAAGTGAGGCCTGGAGATCCAATAAGGAGAGAAATCAGGGGTTAACCCAACCCTATTTCTCCCAACTTTTCAACCACCTGCAGGCAGACTAGCTCTTAGCCGATTCTCCAGATATTGCAGAGTTTTTCCAGAGGCAGGTGAAGAGTGACTATGTGTGACTCTGAAGACCTGTACTTGTCACCTGACCTTGAACATAACAAACAGCCCGTGAGGAAGGTAGCTCCAATTACAGTCATGGACGTGGAAGAGCTCTTTTAAGGCAGATTGATTTATTGGACCAGAAATTCAGCTCAACAGCCCATGCAGAGAATCTGCCTTTGGCAAACTGCCCTGCCTGCTTCCTTCTCTCTTGCTCTGATATATTGATCTGTATGTGTGAGTTGGTGCAGTTTATTGTAGAGGTCTGTGTGTGTGTGCTACTGTCCCAGGATGGAAGCTCCTGGCTTGGGGGCCCTCTGTCTGAGGGATCGCCAAACCTGAAACTAGAAGGTCTGTTGCTCCATTTCTTCATGTGGTAGCTTAATTTCATTCGTCTGCTTCAGGTGGGCCCAGAATGTTCCAGACTTCCTCTCACTCTGTCTGACCTTCTGTCTCTGAGTGCAGTAACATGTCGTTTTGCAAGGAAGGAAGAAACCTAGTCTTCGTTGTGTGCCTCGTGCCAGGCAAAACATCACTATCCCCATCAGTCCAAAAAAACTGAGACTCAGAGGTGTTAAGGAACTTTCCCAAGGTCAAATGGCTGTAGAGCCAAGATCCATACCCAGGTGTGTCTGAGTGATGACCTCAGTGATGGCAGACTCCAAGCTTAGCCCTGCTGGGGGACAAATGGCCAGCCATTACAGGAGGGGCATCTAGATCACAGGGTCACCTTAAATAGAAATACTCTGAAATGTAGGGTCACAATTTCCATTCATGTCATCAGACATATTTTATACCCACCATGTGCATGGCTGTTTGCCCTCCCTTGTACTATCTATTGCTGTGTAACAAATTACCGCAAACTTAGCAGCTTAATACACATTTATTATTCCATAGTTTCTGCCGGTCAGGACTCCAGGCAGGTTTAGCTGAATCCTCTGCTTAGGGTCTCATAATGCTACAATCAAGATGTTGCCCAGGGCTGCACTCTCCTCTGGAGGCTCGACTGGGGATGGATCCGTTTCCCTGCTCACATGCCTGTTGGCAGCATTCAGTTCCTTGAGGTTGTAGGACTGAGAGCTTTTTTTTTTGCTGGCTCTTGGTTGGAGGCTGCTCTCAGGTCCTAGAGGCTGTTTTCCATGTGGGGATTCCCAGTATGGCCACCTGTTTCCTCACAGCCAGCCCAGGAGAGAGAGTTTCTTGCAAGATGGGCGCTACCATCTTTTGTGACATAATCACATACATCCCATCACCTTTGTCATAGTCTGTTGGTTAGAATCAAGCCACAGGTCCTGCCCACACTCAAGGGGAGAGAGTCACACAAGGGCATGGACACAAGGGAGCAGAGATCATGGGCTGGGGGCATCTTGGGGGTCTGCCCACCACATCCCTCTTGTCCTTTCCCTGTTCTTTCTTTCTCTTTTTCTTCATTTCACCATCATCCTCATCTAGACTCAGACCTAGGGCTTTGCCAGTAAGTAAGAGCTTTACAGCAATGACGTTAACAAGTAATATGACTTTGTGCCAGGCACCAAGCTAGTTTTCTTTTTAACTTTCTCTTAAAGTATAATATACACACAGAAATTTGCAGCATCCAAAGTGGAGAGTTCGATGAATTTGTTTGAGACCGAACATACCCGTGTAACCATCCCACAGATCAAACAGCAGGATATTACCAGCACCCCAAGGCCTTCTGCAAGCTCCCTTCCAGTCCCTACACCCTCAAAGGTAAATCTCTAACAGCATAGATTATCTCTTCCCGTTTCTGTACATTTTATAAATGGTGTCCTACAGCCTGTATTATTTTGTGTCTGGCTTTCTTGGCTCAACATAGTGCTGTGGCATGCGGTTCTAGGTTGTTCGTTCTCATGGCTGAACAGGATTCCTTTGTGTGAATATACCACAATTTGTTTATCCATTCCACTGTTGATGGGCACTGAGTTGTCGCCAGTTTGGAGGTGTTACAAATGGTGCTGCTGTGAGCAGTGTATTATGTACCTTTTGGTGAACACCTGTAAGCACTTCTGTTGGAAATCTCCGTGGGGGTGGCATTGCTGGGTCGTAGGGTGTGCATATTTCCATGGGCTATGTTTCTATATCGAATCCTCACATCCCCTCTGTGAGGAAGTCATCATCACCCCCTTTATGCATGACAACATTTGAGCCAGACCCACACTTCTTCCAGAGCTCCCGAAAGTTTAGACCGGAGGAAAGGCACAGTGGAGAAAGTGTAGGTCTGGCTCTAATGCTTTTTCACTATCGGCAACCCTCTTTATTACTTTTTTTTAAGAGACCCATCGTTTTGGAAGAGTTCTGCATCTCAAGCTACCAAGCAAATGTCGTTTGTTCACTATCATTTAATTCATCTTCCAATTCCCTTATTAGTCAAAGACATATCTAACCAGCTGCAGTGTGGCTGATCCAATAACATGTATAACAGAACTGATATAATTTCAGAAAAAGATAAAGGAAGTCCTGGTTTGGGTTCACCTCTGTAGCCTCCTTACAAGAACACAGGGTTTCTAAAGGGCTGTGGAAACACTGACAGTCTGCTGTCCTTCCCCTTGTGATGTGAGGGAACTCCAGGTGATGGAGATCCCCACCCCTCCACTAAGGAAATCTAAGACCCAGACCCTGTCTGAAATCCTCTGATTTATGATCAATAAATATATATTAGTGCATAAGTAATTCACAAATCATTCAGACTAGACCTAGATCACCTTTTCAAACAAAATTTCAAAGCCCCAACCATTTATTATGGGCTTATTCTTAAACTCAGATAGGTTATAAGAAGACAGTAAGGAACACTTTCCAAACTGCCACCAAGTGGCCAGAAAGACTTCAGGCTATTGCTTACATGCGGGAGCACTAGGTTCCTTCCCCTTTGTCTGTTTCTGTTCTCCATCTCTGTTTCCCGTTCTCTGTCTCTCTCAGCGTGTCTCTCTCTATATGTGTATGTATGATATATATACCATACAAATCTCTCTCATATACATATATCTCCCGTATATACACATATGTAATATCTACATATATATTAGAGAGAAAGACGTCTATCTTTATATCGCTATCTCTATCAACAAAATTGCGATCCCACGGTATCTTACTTTTTTATTAGCATTTTTTCTATGCAATTAAAAAAGTAATTTCAAAAACATGATTTAAAAAATATTGCTGTTTGATATTCCATCACATGCAGTTATCATGATTAATTTAACTAATTCTCTATTTGGGGATGTTTAAGCTGTTTCTAATATTTTGGTATAGCTAATAACACTACATGAATATGTCTGTACCTAAATCCTTGGGGATATCCCTGATATTTTCCTTAGGCTAAATGATGAGATGCTGAATAACCTACCAAATGGGTTGGCTTTTGGATGTTGACTTTTGAGTCACATTATTAAATTTAAATTTATGCTGCTGCCAGCAGTGTACTAGAGTGTCTTTTCTGCCCACCCTGGTAATTTTCTATTATAAATAATTTTTCTCAGTTTTATAGGTAAAACACGATTGTTTGGCTTTAATTGATTCCTGGTGAGGTTAAATATTTTTTCAGACTTGCTGTCCATTTGCGTTTCTCTTTATTTTGCGTTTTGTGTTCCTTTTTATGCCATGTGTTTTCCCACTCCTCCACAGAATGCCACCCTGTGCTCGGGTAAGCCTCTTTCCCTGCTGCATCCCTGCCTTTACCACGGGAGTGATATCAGTGTCCCATAGAACTCGGCATGGTCAAACGTTTTGCAAACAGAACATGTGTCAGAAAAATGCACATTCACAAGGCCCGCAGGTGGCTTGGCCAGCCACATCTGTCATTCCTCCCATTAGGATCCCCGAATCCCTCCCAGAGCTGTAAACCTCACATCTCACCCAGACTCTGGACCTTCACCCAGGGACCGTCAGAGCAGGAGGGGTTGGCCACGGTGCCTAATGACTTAACCAGGTGAGGTTCACATGTGCATGATTGTGCCTCAGAGGGAGTGTTCCCTACTGCTTTGGGGAAACAGGCAACTGTAAATCAGGGAACAATATGGCACTGACTTATTTATCCTTGTAAGAGTTTTACATTCTGAAGTCAGCAGGGGCCCCATCGCCTGATCCACGGCCAATTTTCAGTCATCACTTTGGGAAAGCTCAATCCCCTTGCTCAGCTGGATGGCCTGCAGGGGGCGTGCAGGAGGCAAGGCACCCCACTGGGCCAGACCTGATCCTCTATCTCAGTTGGAACCAAATGTTATCTTCCAGAGATGTAAGACAGAGACAGGAAGTCACCGAACAGCGGGAATTTCTCCCCCTCACTGCTAACACTGCTCTTTCACACCCCCCAGCCTCCTGGAGCCAAGTTCCTCCTCCTTCAGAGGGAATGTTTGCCAGGATGACAGCTGCACCCTGGTAGGTGTGACAGTGAGTCATTCGAGTTGGAGTGGACATGACAAAAGAGAGGCTTTCCAGCCTTCGGCTGGTGCTATTTAGCAATCAAAGCCAAGACTGCACTCAATGTCCCCAAATATTGGGCTGGCCGAAAAGTTCGTTCGGGTGTTTCCGTTAAGAGCATACCAAAAACCTGAACGAACTTTTTGGCCAGCCCAGTAAGTCATGGTATAACCCTTACAAGAGAATATCAGGCAGCCATTAAAAAGAACGTTGTCAAAGAATTTTCATGAGACTGAAAAATGCTCATGACATGAAGTAAAATGGAGGAAAGAAAGGTGTAAAACCCACCTGTAGAATATAGAATATGAGTCCGATTATGTAAGACTAGCTGGAAATCTTGTAAAATGGTGACTGATGATCTCTGCAGGTAAGATTAGGTTTGAGTTTTATGTTCTTGATTATTATATTTAAAAATTTTCCTACACTAAGCATTTGCAATTTTTATTTACAAAAAAAAAAAATATTTTGAAAGACCGAGTCTGACGCGATCTGCCCCAGGCCCCTGGGATTTCACAAGTTCCTATTTGTTATTCAATTCTGCTCTCCTTAAGCTAGTGTTAGGGATGGATGTGCTTGCCCTCACCCCATAGCTTTCCTTCCTCCCTCCCTCCCTCCCACCCTTCCTTCCTTCTTTCTTTCTTCCTTACATTTTCCCCCTCTTGGGCCCTGGCAAGTCTTTTGAGAAAAGCAAATCTTAGAAACCAGACCAAAACCAAATTTTCAACAAGCTCAAAAATTTAGTTGTACCAATGCTGCATGAAGCAGGGGTAGGGGACAAGATTGACAGCCCTTATTGTGGGAAGACCTTGGTGGACCCAAAGATTGCTCTGCTCTGCCCTGGTCACACTGCTTCTAGTGGGCTGGTTAAAAAAAGGATGTCAAAAAGACTGCTTTCTGCAGAATCCAGAAATGACAATAATATCTCCACCATCGATATCAGCAGCCAGACCACCGCTGTGTACCAAATGCTCATCTTGTGCCGGACGGTGGCCTAAACCATGATCTATTGTCTTATTTGATCTTTATAACAACTCCTGTACAGATGACAAATCTGGGTTTATCGAGGTTAAGTAATAAGGCAGGTATTTGTTAATCTATAAATTTGCCCAGGAAAGGGAGGGAGGTGATCCCCCAGGGAATGTTGCACCTTCTCTGCTGATGGGGGCTCTGGACCACGGCCTTGGCTGCTGGGATGGAAGAAGCTGGATTACCATGGGACATTTGTGTGACACTTTCTGATCAAGAATGACAACCCAACTCACTTCAGAACAATATAGGTTTATGTGGAAAGATTTTGGTGATGTGACAGGTATGGCTCGCTCATGGGAAGTAAGCGGTTGAATCTCCAGAGCTGGGAATGTGGGTCCCCAGATGACCCTCAGCTACACCCACCTTGCACTCACCCTGACTGCTGTTTGCCTGACTCTGGCAGTTTTGACGGCCTGAGAGGCCATGCACTGCTCAGGCCAAGGCCCCTGTGGGTGACTTTGTGGGGCACTGGGGAATTGGGTCCTTTCTTATACAGTTTGCCAGAAATGTGATAGCAGTAGACTGGGCCTCCCCAGGTCAGTCCTTCAATCAGCTGGTAGAGGGGGCCCGACAGTGCGGAGAGGATGCTTGTTGATCAGAGGGACTGTTTGGAGCTGATGCTGTGAGATTACTGGGTACCCCAGACAGGTTTATCCCATCCGGTTATTACATATTAACTATTGTACTAATACACAGAAAGATGCAAACTATCGATATAAAACAAAACCAGTTCATTCAAGAAGCCATAGATGCGAGGTTAACTGGGACCCAATGTAACTTGTACTTTTTTTCTAGAATAGTGGCTTGAGCCTTGAGGACTTGCCTTCCTCAAGTCATATCCTGGGAAGCTGACCCAAAGGAGACTTAACATCTCAAGGGTGAATTCATCTTCCTGGGTCAGAGTTGGTTTGGGGTCACATGCTCCTGAGGTCCCTAAAGACCACGTGAGCTGCATTGCGTCCAGCGGCTCCCATGACACCTCCTCCTGGAAGGGAGTCTCCCATGAACCAAAGCCGTGCTCACCCCCCTCCCACCCCTCCGTCCCCCCATGGGACTTGCTGAGGCACCAGCCACAAAGCAGAGCAGGGATGCCTGAAGGGTGATGCTGGGGCCATGGGTATCAGAACCACCTGGGATGATTTTTAAGACACATCCTGGACTCCCCTGCATCAGTGCAGGAAGGGCCAGGTGCCTGGTCCAAGCAAGTGGCCCCCTCCCTCCGCCCCCTCCCCCCCAGCCTGAGAGCCAATGGGCCAGATGGCAAGACTCCCAGCACTTGAAACTAGAATGAGGGATTAAGGATTTGAGAGGAAGTCATGGAAGTATGGACCCTGCCCGGCGGGCCGGGGCCCACATAGCTCAGAGGAAGCATCTATATGAGATGAGCTTCCGTGGGCTCAGTAGGCCTGGGAGGGGAGCAGGGAAGCATTTTAAAATTGAGAAACTGAACTTTGCCGATCCTTACTGGTTTCAAATACGGATGGGGAATTTAGAGGCATGGGTCTTACACAACCCACCGTGGGAACTTGGAGAGATGCCTCCACTGGGACGTATCCCCAGGCCTCGTGGGGAGGAGGTGAGCTAACCCGAGGGTTGTGGCCGAAGAATTCTCAACATGGGTGATGGCTTGTTCTCCTGGGAGTTCCCTCCCTCTCACCTCCCCCCCTTGATTACCCTGCTCCCCTGTCTGCAAGCCTCTGCCAGCCCTCGACGCCCGCACAGGGTAGTGGGACCGAGGGTCACTCACCAGGATGGGCCCCACTTCCGCAGAGATACAGGCCCCGGAGAGGGCAGCGGTAGCTGGAGTGCAGGGGCACAGGGCGGGCAAAGTACAGCTGGTCCAGGGCCATGGCGCAGTGGAATATATTCTGCAGGAGGCAGGGCCACAGTCGTTAACATAGGAGTGTTACATTCTCCACCCCGTTCCCCTCCCCTGTTCTCCAAGGAAGGTTCTTCTCCTTCCAGGATGTTTTCTCGGGCTCTTGTGACGCAGAATGAGGAGGGGAAGAGAGAGAATAGGCACAAGTCCTAGGGCTGGGGGTGAAGTTTCCTAGAGGCATTTTTCAAGAAGGAAGAAGGGTAGGGAGCATCTTCAGAGGGTAAGGAAACTGAATGGGAAAGAAAAGGGAGATTTTAAAGATGTTGCTGTGGACTATGAACCCCCTCACTCTGTTTGAAAAATAGAGGAAGTTGATTCATTTTGACTCTGGTACATGTTTCTTTGGCCAAGACACCCAGCTGAGCTTGTGCCCTGGGGTTCCAAGGTCACAGTAAATGGCAGATGGATACTGGGAGCTGAGCGCGGTTCTGCTCCACTGGCCTGGGTCAGACCAGCCGAGGAGGGAGGAGGTGTGGGGGAGGGGGGAGGGCACACCTGCGGGGCAGGTCTGGATAAGACCAACATCTGCTGCACGTCACCGTGGGGATGCACTTCACCTGCCCCATCAACGTGTCCCAAACTGAGCTCGTCTCCTTCCCTCGAGTCGGCTCCTGTCCCGTCTCCCCTGCCTCCGTGGATGGCGTCACCTCCCCCTCCCTGGCCTTCAGGTGGACCCTTTACGTCTCCTCCATCCGCCCTCTGCACGCGCATTTATCAAGACTTCTCAATCCACCTGCCCAAGCCTTCCACCTCCACCCTTTCCCTTCCCTTCCCACTGTCTGGCCTCTCTCACTCTCTATCCGGCCCAGCGCTGTCCAGTAAAAATATAACAGGAGCCACACATGTAATTTTAGATTTTCCAGTAGCCGCATTAACACTTAAAAGGAAACTGGTGAAATTAATGTTAATAATATATTTAATTTAACCCAATTAAATGATATATTTAATTTAAGCCAATAGATCCAAAGTATTATCATTTCAACACGTGGTTGGTATTAAAATTATTGATGAGACATGCTACATTTTTCTGAACTCGGTCTTTGCAATCTGGGGTGCATTTTATACTCGAAGCACATCTCATTTTGGCCTGGCCACATTTAAGGGCTCAATAGCCACACGAAGCTAGTCACTGCTGTATTTGACCTGGCCTCCTGACCCATCCCCCTGCCTCCAGGCTCAGTGAGTTTTTTTTTTGTTTTTTTTTTGCACGCCTTATCCTCCAAGTAGTTCTTTTTTTTTTTTTTTTAACATCTTTATTGGGGTATAATTGCTTTACAATGGTGTGTTAGTTTCTGCTTTATAACAGAGTGAATCAGTTATGCATATACATATGTTCCCATATCTCTTCCCTCTTTGTCTCCCTCCCTCCCACCCTCCCGATCCCACCCCCCCAGGCAGCCACAAAGAACCGAGCCGGTATCCCTGTGCCATGCGGCTGCTTCCCACTAGCTATCTACCTTACGTTTATTAGTATATATATGTCCATGTCTCTCTCTCGCCCTATCACAGCTCACTCTTCCCCCTCCCCATATTCTCAAGTCTGTTCTCCAACAGGAATAAAGACACACACCTACTCAGTGAGTTTTTGATAAGAGAAGTGTGAGCACATGCTGCCTGGGGGAGGGGAGGTCCCTCTGAAGAAAGGCAGATGGGAGGGGCTGACATGGACATCCAGGCAGAAGGGCCGCAGTCCTGGTGACCAGCTCAGCAGTTGCTGCCTCTCCTCACTCCTCCCTCACTGCCTAAATCTGACGGTGTCTCTGTCCCCTCTCTGCTGTGGTCTCTGCCTCTGTCCTCTCTTCCTGCTGGAGGCTGGTGT
>NW_006783561.1:2381410-2386749 GCF_000442215.2 Lipotes vexillifer
AGATAAAGCCGCGTGGGCCTGCCAGGGGGTCGGGGTACAGGGAGAGTGTGACGAGAGACCCCAGTCCTGTACTCACCCCGCCAGGAAGCCCAAAGACTCTCTCCAAGTCAGGGGGTGTGAGGATGTCTCTGCCCACCACGGAGCCCTTGAAGCCGGGGGCGTAGGCCTCAATGCAATCACACACTGGGTGTCGAACACAGGGAAAAGAGATGGTGTTAGGAGAAAGAGGCATTACGATTGTACAGCTCGGCATAGTTACTAAATTCATTAAACTCTACAGCTAAAATGGATATTTTTTCATATGCAAATTATACCTCAATAAGCAAAAAAACAAAAACAGTCCACAGGCAAATAAACAATTCATTACAGAGACCTATGGGTGTCAGGCTAGTAGAGCCTCCCACTCTTTCCCACCTTTTTACTCCAACCCTAAACACTTGTCTCCCCTCGAACATGCAAAAATTTCTTCACCTCATTGCTCTGCTCAAGTTATTTCTTTTGCTTGGAATGCACTTTGCTGCCTGGTCGACTCCTATTCATCCTTTAAAACCCAGCTCAAATGTCCCTTCCTTTGGAAAGCTCTCCTGTCTCTCTGGCTCACAGCTTCCTCCTTTGGTTCCCACAGTCTGTTGTACTGTAAGATTGGTTTGTTAGTCTCCCCCGCAGGACCGTGAGCAACCTGAGGGCAGGAACGATGTCTTTTTGGCTTTCTTCGCCCAGGGCCTGACCCCAGCAGTTACTCCCTGTGTTGATTTAGGTTTCCCTGGGTACTCCTCTCTCCCTGGCACAGAACTTGCAGGTGTTAATCCTGAATGCGGCAGTCAGGAGAGGAGGCCATTCGGGACGCTCGGCCAGCTGTCGCTGTGGAGCCAGGGCGGTCTAGCCCTCCTTACCTCTGTCTGCGTGAGCATTTCTCTCCTGCTCGTCCCAGGCCTTGCCTGCAGCCAGTGTGTAGGGCGTGTACTGAGTGAAGAGGGAGATGACATGGCAGCCAGGGGGAGCCAGCGTGGGGTCCAGCGAGGAAGGGATGCAGAGCTCAATCATAGGTCTGCGTGTGACACGGGGAGGAGAGAGGGTGGGGCCGGAAGAACAGCACCTGCCCGAGGGAAGGGGCTGGGGAGCCACTCTGAGATGATGGGACAAAATGAAGGCCTGACACGGGCAGATGTGGGGCCGGGCCGATGATCTCTGCAAGGTCATGGTGGTGTTTGCCCGCACGGGCTCGGTGACCACCAGGACAGTCCAGACCACCCACGGGGAGCTCCCTCATCTCCAGGCCCCTGTCCCCGGCCAGACCGGCAGGCTTGGGGCTCTCTGGTCCCTCCCAGGCCAGGGTGGTGAATGAGCGCGGTCCCTGCCGTCCCACCACACCTCCTGTGCTCTAACCAGGGGCTCAAGTGTCTCCAGGGCCCCCACCTGTGGGAAGGCAGGCCATCCATGGCGTCTTCAAAAGCCTGATGGAGAAGGAGGGTGTCCTCACAGTTGAGGTGGATGGAGCATTGGTGATGGGGCAGCGGCTGGCCCCTGGGAGCATTGGGGGCCGCCAGGAAGTCAGGCAGCCTGTCGACAGCCACTGAGGACCAAAGAGGAGGGTCAGGGCCCAAAGGCCTGTGTCCTCAGCCCCCCAGGGTCCTCTATCTCTACCCATCACCTGCTCACCCACATGGTAGACTGGAAAGAAAAAGTATGCAAAAGGGTTTCACCTTCAAACTGGGGGGCAGGCTGTGGGGCAGGGGATAGAGATGATGATGAAGGTCTGTCTTTCCCAGACATGGAGATTTCTCACTCAGATAACCTCAAAAGAAACGGCTCTACAATCAGGTGTGCCTCTCACCATTGATCTTGGTAACAGGAGACTGGGTGTCCAGCTGGGAGATTCTCTCCACGAACTCCTCAGGAAGCCACTCCTGAAAGAGGAAGGTTCTACCCTGGGGGTGGCCAAGGCCCCAAGGGGGCTGCTTTACTCCTTTGCTCAGACTGGTCCCTCAACCTGTACTGCTGGAGACCCTCTCCCTCCCTCAGAGCTCAGCCAAACCACTTCCGCTGTGAAGCCCTCCTGGACCCTCCAGCTCAGCGCTAACCGCTTCTTCCTTTGCAGTCTGCCAGCGTCCTGGCTGTAAATGGCCCACACCAGCTCCTGCTACGGATATGGCCCCTGGGCTGCAGCGTCTTTCACCTCTGGTCTGTAAGCTCTTGGAAGTCTTGATGATCTCAAAATTGTCTAAAGATGCTTTTGAACTGATGTTTGCTGAATTTGATTAGTGGAATCACTCAGAAAAAGTGGTGCCTTGTCCCCAAGAATAATCCCCAAGTCGCTGGGAGCTCCATGCTCATACACATATTATCATATCTTTGGGGGACAGGGAAGGTGTGATCAATTGCAAAAATTGCCCCAAGTCCCCAACCCTCCTTGTATGCACACCCCTTTTTATTGCTCTCCCACGGTGACTGAGCTTGGCCACGAGACAAAGCTAATGTTAGCAAATAGGATGCAAACAGAAGCACTTGCGTGACTGAGTTTGCTCAATTTTGCCTTTTGCCAGATCTGGACTACCGTGCCTGGGGATGAGAGACACATGGAGCAGAGCTGAGTCATCCTGGACATTCTGACAGAGACCTCTCGATTAGCCACAGCCATCAGCAGGGCCCACTAGTGACCCGCAGCCCATGGAGGAGTGCATGAGTGAGCCCAGATCACTTGAACTCAGCCAAGATCAACTGATTTCTACCGCTCTGTGTGCTAAATCCGTATTTCTTGTTATATGCCCAGAAGCTGTGTGTGGTTGTTATGCAACATTCATGTGGCAACAGATCACTGACACAAACAGTGGAACTGGAGCTGGTTAGAGGGGAGGAATCAGGACAGCAGGAAAGCTGTAGAAGTAACCCTGGGTTGAACGTCAGGCCTGAGCTCCAGCTCTGGCTCTGCCAACTGCTAACTGCCTGGCCTCGGTCACCTCACGTCCCCGGACCTTTCCCCTCACCTGTGAGGCTTCTTTGCTCTTTGCTCCCTGCCCGTTAGGTAAGGAGAGAAGACAGATTTCCCCACATCCGGAGAGACTTGGCACTCGCATCTCCCACCCTGATGCAGCCCCGGTCCCCTTGATCCCTCCACGTTCCAACCCCAGGCAGACATCTCACCTCCACCCCCAGCCTCACCTGTGGCGTCAGCTTCAGGAAGGTGATCTGCGGCGACGCACTGGACAGCACCACTTTGCTCCTTACCTCCGAGCCGTCTTGCAGCACGACTCCTTGAACGCGCCCTCCACTGCTCACCTGCACCTTAGCCACTGTCTAAAGCCACGGGAAAGAGCCCCCAGGGTCCCCGGGCAGGGAAATGCAGGTTAAGTCTTGGGGGATTTCCGCTGTCCATGCTGCTCCTAGGCACTCACAGCCTCGTCAACACTGGCCCCGATTCTCTGCAGCTCCTGGTGAGGCGTTAGCCCACCCCTCCAATGCAAAGGCTCAGCCCAAATGTGGGATAGTGGCTGTGAATTCAAATGGGGTAGGCAGAAGAACTGGGACCTGGTTCACAGCAATACAGGCTGCAGAGCCCGAGCTCCTCGATTCTGAGCCAGGCCTTGTCCATCAGTAAAGTGAGGGACCCTCCAAATCCGATACTTTGTTCTATTCTAAGATCCTTGCCAAAAATTGGGGTGGGGTAGAGGGGCTGTTCACCTTTTCAGTGAAGATACTTGCTCCGTGTGCGGTGGCTGAGCTTGCGATGGCGTCGGAGAGGGCACCCATGCCACCCTGGACGTAGCCCCAGGCCCCCCGCGTCCCCTCCAGACCCCCCATCACGTGATGGAGTAACACATACCTGAGGGCAGATCATCAGAATCAGTGGCTGGAGGTGGGGTTTAATCTCCTCAGAGTTCTAGGTGCAGAGAGTCCTTCCCGTCCTGTATCTTCAGCCCCTCCCTGCCCCCGTCCAGCCCTGTCCGACTAGCCTTTAAATGAGCTCGAGACTCTTCCAAGAGCCCTTCGCTTCCCATTCTGCATCCTCTCCCGCTGTAAACGTCTGGGGGCAGAGCTTTGGTTCCAACAATGTGGCAGCAATGCCCAAACCTGCCTCTCCAGCTCTCTCCTGAGTGCCAGCCTGTATGCCCAGCTACCCACAGATATCTCCACTGGCATGGCTTTGGGCAGGCATCTTAAACCCATCCCCTTGTCCCCATTCCCCAACCTGTTTCTCCATCAGTCTTCTCCATCCCAGTGAATGGCACCTTCAATTTCCAACAGAAAACTGGGTGTCAGTCTGGCCTCCTACTAGGCCCTCACCACCTACATCGTCGAGTGCCTCCCAAAGAACTTTCCAAGGCCCCACTCCCTGATGCTTCCTCCCTGGTCCAGGCCACTCTCTTCTCTTTCTTAAGTTGCTGCAGTAACGTCCTCCTAACTGGACCCACCTCTCCCACTCGTTCTTCCCTGTAGACCTTTCTCCACGTAGAACCTGGAGCCCAGTCTCAAAACTCAGCTATGCTCCTGTCACTCAACTCTTTTCAAACGTTCACTGGCTTGTCGGTGCTCTGAGGACGAAGGCCAGTCTCCAAAACCAGCCTTCAGGGCTCCTGCCTGCTTGTCAGCCTCGTCCCTCCCTACACTCCCCCCACACCCCACACTCCTATTAAGCCAAACCTCTCAGTGCCTTGAATAGATCATATAATCCACTTGCAGCTCCTACATTTGCACATGCTGCTCCAGAATCTAGAAGCCCCTTCCTCCCTCTTCTTTTATTTGGCTAATTCCTCCTGTCCTTAGACTTTCAGATGAAACATTTCTTTCTCAAGGGGGGGCTTCTCTGAGCCTGGACCACGTTGCCCCACCATCACAGTGCCCACAGCTCTCCATTCCACCCTTTGCTCTGTGTCTACTTCCCCCATTAGGATTTCAACCCCATTCACTACCGTGTCCCCGTACCTAGTCCCCAGGCAAGTGCGCCATCGATATTTACTGAAAGAATTAATGAAAAAAACAAATGACTTAAAGGCCCATTTCACAAACTGGGCAGTAGCTAAGCCTCCTGAACACCCACAGAGAAAAGGACCAGCGGCCCCAGCTGGAAAATCCAAATTGGCTGGTTGGTCTTGGCCAAGACGTTGCAACTGCTGCCAACTCCCACTTTTCCATGGCCCTGGGGAATCTGGGGCTGGCTTAGTGTGTGTTGAAAAACCACTTCCAAGTGTGCTCTTATCCCTTGAGATAAGCCACACTGACAGCTTCTAGCTGCATCTTCTGGTGCACTGGAAATGGCCCAAGACTTGGCAGCATCCTCTATCCCAACACACACACACACACACACACACACACACACACACACACACACACACACACCTCCA
>NW_006783561.1:2386997-2393127 GCF_000442215.2 Lipotes vexillifer
TCCTGCTCCTACAGGGGCTCATTAAATCATACCTCAACTACACACTTCACTGTGTCTGACTGTCCCCTCTAGGATGAGGCTGTCAGCACACCTCCCGCTCACAAGGGGAAAGGCAGCTTCCCATCAGTGTGAAGGTATCTGTGTGTGTGCGAGTCCTGGAAGCCAGGAAGAGGATCTGCGGGAGAGGGACAGGCAACGGGGCTTTGTGGGAAGGGAAGGGATGATAGACAGGTAGGTAGACAGGTAGATGATAGATAGACATGATAGGGAAGAAGATGCTCATGCTGAGATATCACACGAAGCAGGACAGAGGTGTTTCTACTGAACCAGTAGGGAGTAGTGGCTAAGAAGGAAGACCCGGGGTGGGGCTGGGGGGAGGTCAGACAACCTGGGCTGGAAATCAGCTCTGCCACTTACTAGCTGTGTGACTTCGGGAGGGGTACTTCCTTTCTCTGAACCACGGCTCTCAGGTGTTGCTTTGAGGCTTAAATGAATCCTGTGCGAGGTGCTTGTCTCCTGCCTGGCTCACTGGGTGAGCTCAAGGAATGGTAGTTAACGCTCTCGAGGGGGAATCGGCTCCACTCCTGCTGCCCCACCTCACCTGCCATACTCACCCACTCCCCGGAATGTAGGGACTTGTCATGGCTCCAATCACGGAATCCGTTGCTAGAGTAGCTTTTAGAGGCTCAGACTCAAACCACTGATCCAGCACCTGGGACAGCAAGACAGCCAGGAGAAGGGCTTACGTCGGGAGCAGAGGCCCCCTCACTGCAACGTCCAGCCTGAGGCTGGGGAGCCCCTCACCTTGACAGCTGGAGCTGTGAGGACCTGGTAATACTGGGGCAGCTGGGCTCCCAGGATGCGACCTAAAGGAGGAGATCCGTAAAATGTAAACTGAGACAGGCAAGAAGGGAACACTCTGATCCATAATGTCTCTGCACCTGTTTCTTTACCTGTAAAATGGGAGTACAAAATATTCTGTACCCCTAAGAGCTATTGTGAGGATTAAATGAGGTATGTAGAGCATTTCTAAAGCATTTCCATAGGCACTTAATACATTTTACCTGTTAGAATTAGTTGGGGGCAATTTTTAATTTGTATCTTATTCCCCCACTTTGAGTTCTGTAAGGCCGTGCCCTGGGAGGCAGCAGCATGGCTAATCCATTCCTCTGATACTGATTCAAACTATCTCCGAGAGTAACTGGGCACTAGGACCTTGAAGGCAGAGGTCATGAACCCTAGGCATTGTAGCCCCAGTGCCCAGCTTGGTGCCTGGCACATAGCAGATGCTCAATAAATATTTACTACATGAATGTTTATTGTATGACGCTCCTTGGACTGGTAATCTGGGAGGCGATGTCTACTTTTGGCATCTGTGGTAGATTCTGCTGGCTCTGACCCTTCACCCCTCCCCGTGTCCACACACTTCGCCATGTAACTCTGCACTGCTTCCCTCCCTAGCTGAGTTGACCGCCCTGCCCCTTGATTCTGGGCTCAAATGATTTGCTTGGCCAGTGGAATGTTTACTGATATGATGCAGTCAGAGGCTTGAAACTGGCCTGCACATTGGGGCTTGCCCTGTGTGCTTCTGTCATTGACATACGAAGGCCACGCCTGGACTAACCTGTGGCTTCCAAGAAGAGGATTAGAGACACCTGGAGCAGAGCTGCCCCAGCCACAGACACATGCATGAGACCAGACCAGATCAGATCAGCTTAGCCCAGCTGGGATCAGCTGAACCATGCAGACACTTGAGAAATAGATGTTTATTTTTATATGCCACTGGAAATTTGTAGTCTGTTATGCAGCAATTTTGTGACCACAGCTAACTGATGCAGTATTTTTCTAGAATATAGAAGCTAAACTGGTTTTTGTCCCCTAGAGGAATGGTAGGAAATAATAGCAGGCTTGGTGAAACTTCCATTCTCATACCCACGGCAGACATCACTAATTCATCACAGATTTTTTTCTTGCTGAGCCCAATAATCTAGCATCCTTCTTGTATGGGGGCATCTCTTCAAACTCTCTTGGGCCCCATCTCTTATTCCAGCCATGCCTATGGTGACGAGCTCCATGCAGGCTCTGGTCAGCTTCACACAGTGCAACCTGACAGCATCCCACCTCAGACCTGAAGATGTGCCTCTTCATTTCTTCCCTGGGGCTTCTCTGGCACCATGACAGGACACCCACGGGAACCCACTTGGCACCCATGGATGCACAACCCAGAAGTTAATGCCTCCTGTGGGAGTTAATACCCCAGGGGGCAACCTCTGACCACTGGAGGACAGAACCCAATGGGTAAATGTTTCCCCTTTCTCCTCCTGGGCATGTCCTCATGTGCATTTCCTAAGGCTTCTCAGAGGGAGGACCTCACCAGCCACAGTGGTGGCCAGCTCAGTAATGCACCCTGGTATCGACTCTCCCTCTTTCCCGTTTCTCCTCCTTTCCCCGGGATCCCCCTTCAAAATGAACTACTTGCACACAAGCCTTTGGCTCGGGCTCTATTTTTCAAGCACGCCATCCTAAAACTTTGTCACTTAAAGTGCTCCAGGTGGCCCCTATTAATCGATGGCAGTTGGCAGGCTGCCTTGGAGGTTCAGGCTTATGTCCAATTGTGGAGAAGATGGGCTCAATCACATGAAGGTGCTCATCATGCCCAGATGCCTGCCCTTGGACTTACCCGCCTGCAACAGGGGCTTGAGGGTGGAGAGCGACCTGAGCCTCTGCAGCAGGGAGCCCCGCTGGAAGGCCTCCATGTCCACGGGGGCTGCGTCCAGCAGAGGGTCAATGGCTAACGCCAAGCGATTCATGAAGGCCTCATACTTGGGAAAGGCCTGGAACAGAGCTCCGAGTCAAGGCCCCATTGCCTAGAACCCCACAAAGACACTGTCCCCATGCTTGGCCCTCCAGCTGCCCCATGGGGCCTGCTGCCCCCCAGCTGAGGCTTGATTCCTCAGGCCTCACGCCCAGTGTGGCTCAGCCTGGCTGTGCTGAGTTACTCCCAGTTCTAGGTCTGTGTGCTGACGTCAACACTAGGGGAGGTCAGAGAAAGCCTGGGTAGTAGGAGGGTCACCATGTAGTGGCAGGGACAAGGGGGTTGATGCGGGCCAAGACCAGTCGTCAGCCACGGAATCCTCAAGTACCCTAGGAAGTGGTCTCTGTGATAAACCAAAAACCACTTAAAAGTTTCTCCTCTCTGTCCTGTCTTTCTATATCTTACTGATAAAAGTAAGATCTCTCTGCCTGTATTCCAGCATGCTGACTGTTCCTTCCTAGGCTGCAAATCTCCTGCATCCTCTTGTCATCATCAGGGACAGAAGCTTGCATCCCTTCACCCCACAACCTCCCGCAACAGAATCCACTTCGAGCCAGGTTATGACCCCCACACTCCCTTCCCTGGATGGGCGACAGGAGCAAGGATGGGCACCCATGCTACCCGAGGCCCTATCTTAATTCTCAGCCGAGAGCTTTGAATTTTTGGTTCATCTAGACTCATGGATATACCCATGGAACTTTAACAACTGTTACATTAAGAAAAGCTCTGTGTTGAAGTACATTGGAGAATCTTGATTAAAATGAAGGGAAACAGCTTTCTCTGCAGCAGGTCTTTAATGTGACAACGTGCAAAGACAAAACCAGAATTCAGCTCCCTACTTTCCACAGCGGGATGTGGCCTCTGCCTCCCGCTCCTGTGGTCACCAGCACACAGGGCCCCGGCCACACACGGCCAAGGCCACTGCTCTCTAGGCCTAGGGACCTGGCTTTGTCCTGAATCCTCTCTAGTGCATCTGAGACAAGCAGGGCTTGGAGCAGAGGGTGTAGGCAGTGGACCCCAACTCACTGCGCAAAAGAAATCACTTGAAAAGCACTTTTTTTTGGTTGACTTGATCATCAGCCAGTGTTTGGAAACCACTGGCTGAAGAGAGATGCTGTGTCTGTGGTTTTCTTGGTTTTACCCAATACTAGATTAACACAACAAAAAGCAACAGACACGGATTGGTTAACCCAGGTTCTTCTTATAAAAATGTCTCCACCAAGATATGAGTTAATACTATGCCTTCAGCTTGTATCTAGGCTTGGTACAAAAAATAGCCATTCAAAGAATTTTTTATACCTGTAAAACCAATCACACCGGGCCCCTGACATTCAACGACTCATCTAGACAAAGCTACCCAGCAAATTCCTCACGGTGCAATCCTAGGAAAAGAAATGTGCCTTCTCCATCAGATGTGTGTACTCCCTTTCACCAGACCTGCTCGCCATCATGGACACATTCTTGCCTTGGGCTGCCAGGGGATTGATGCCAAAATAAATGAATATTTATTACGATGCTCTTGTCCTAAATTCCTGATCCAGTGTGTTCTATCCTTAACTGTCTCTGATCTCCCCTTCTTCTTTTTGGCCTTCACGTGCTTTAATATTGATGACCACCTGGAATTCTGTCTGAAAGCAGGAGAGCTAGAAAGCACATAGAGCATAAGGACATATCAGGGGACTCCCTTTTGAAATTCAGGCGGGGGCCACCTGAACAGTGGCCTCATGCTGAACACACACAGGTTTGAGGGTCTCCAGTGTTCACTGGTCTTAACCAACTGTCCTCCACCCCTTCTCTTTGCAGTGCCCAGGATCAAAGGCTGGCACAGACTGGAGCCCTCCTAGGGCGGATGAGGTGGCCTGTCCACACCCTTGTGGCCTTTGACAACCTGCTGTAGGACAACTCCAACCCAGCCCATTTTTTTTCAAGAGGGGCCACCAGGCTGAGATGGAGATCAGTCTCTGGTCACCTTCCCTACCTGGGCATCCTCCCGTGAGAACTGGGCGATCTGCTTCTGGTTTTCTGCCATGTCTGTGCCCAGCAGAAGGGACCTGGGCACCTTGCCCGCTGTGCCCTCTTCCAGCATAGGTGTGAATGAGTGGGGGTTTCGAAGATGAAGCCTCAGCCCGTGTTTCTGCAGAACACAGACAGCACAGGTAACATTTGAGGGGATCTGCCCATGACCCTTCTCTGACTGTGTTTGTGTGACCACTTAGGTACCTGCATGCAGGTTCCCAAGGCCTGTGGTCCTGGTTCCTATTTTTGATACAAGTGTATAAAGAGCCCTCTTGCTCAGGCACCCCATGGCAGACCATACCATACCACGCCACGCTACCCGGTGCCAGGGACTGTACTAGGGTTTACAATGGTTACATCACAACAGCTCTGTAAGTATATCATCCTCATTGTACAAATGCCACAGCAGAGGCTCAGAGAAGTGAAATAACTTGTCCAAGGTCACATGGGGAGGTGGATCCTGGTTTCGAAACCACACCCCTGTGGCTCCAAAGCCCTGGCTCTCAGTGTTAGTCTTTAGATGCCCCCATTTCAGAAATAATAACTAAAACTGAGAAAGACACAATAAAGCCACGGTCATGTGAAAATCCATAGTTACAAGGTGGATAAATCGTTCACATCGGAAACAACTTATTTACTTTGCAGACTCATTTACTCCAGGGTCACTTTAAATGGCAGTTCCCTTGATGCACTGAAAATATGATTTGATTTACAAATATTTGACGATAGCACACAGAACCTTCCAAGAGTACATTCACCTCTTCAGAGAAGGCGGAGATAAAACAGAAAGGGCCTGTGCTGCCTCCACCAATAAGACTTACTGCTCCCGCTGGAGACTTCTTTGTTCTTCAACCACTTTACTGAAGCATAACTGACATACAAAGCGCTGTACGTATTTAATGTGCAGCTTGACGAACTTGGCGTCTAGAGACTTCTTCCCCCAGATACTTGGTCTGCTCCCTCACCTCTTTGAGGTCTTTGCTCAAATGTCACCTGAGTAGCAAGCTCCCCACCCCCATCCCCTGCCCCCAAAATGAGATCTGTGAGCAGAAGTTTTAGGAAAACATGAGGAAACCAAAGGAGATCTTTCCAATAATTACAGCAGAAGTTTCCCCAAACCACAGGTGTTCCAGATGGCAGGGTCTCCACGGTTGAGCGTTCTGTGGAGGTGAGCCTGAGCGTTGGTAGGGGCAGGCTGGGAGACCCGCAGGATCCTTTCTAACACTAAGATGGGGAACGCCTTTGATTACAAACTGGAGGAACTTCCAGCTTGGTTCCTCTTGATACAGTGAACTCTTT
>NW_006783561.1:2393365-2397800 GCF_000442215.2 Lipotes vexillifer
AGGTGGCGTCCCTAGTTCCTCTGTGTCTCTCACCCTTGGCATCCCATCCATCACCAAGTCTCACAGCTCAGCCTCCAGACCTGGTCCACATGTTCCCGCCCTGACTCAGCCTGAGCCACCACCCTGAGACCATGGCTGCTTCCACCACAATCCACATCATCCAGCAGGTGGTATGACCTTTCATATAGTCATAAATCCCATCACTCCACTTCTCGATTTAATACCTCTGCTGTCTGCCCCCTGCGCTCAGGATAAAGCGCAGGCCCTTGCTTACAGCGCGCGAGGCCCTGTCTCCTCTGGCCCCTGCCCCTCCCTCACACCATCTGCTGCCTCTCCGCCGGGCACCGTCTGCTCCGGCCACATGACCTTCCTTCCCCTTGGGCCTGTCCACCTTCACTTCCCTCTGACTGCAACGCTTTCTGCTCAGATGTTCACAGGGCTGGTGACTTCTTGGCATTTGAATGCTAGCTCAAACGTCACCCCTTCAGGGAGGTTTTCCTGGTCACCAGTCCAGGCTGGACCTCCAGTTCCTGTCACATTGCTTTATTTTCCTTTCTTTAGGTGGCACTTACCTCTCTCCCTGAAGTCTTCTCACTAAGAGCAGAAGCCTTGCCCCCTTCCCTCGCCGCTGTCTCCCCACATGCCTCTCTCAGGGCCTGGCACAGGGCAGGTGCTCAGAAGCATTTGCTGAATGAATGAATCAATAACCTCCCCTCACAGAAAAAGGGACCCAAGAGGATCCCAAGGGTTGTTTCAAGTCTCAATAATTGAACAGGATTAATTTATTTATCTGATTCCAGGACTTTCTCTCGTAAAGGGAGCCGTTGTTATTCTTGATGGTTTTGATGGTGTGGTGTCAGAATAAGAAGGGGCTGTTAAACCACCGTTATATTATCCCCATTAGATTTGCTCAGATCACGCAGTTTCCCTCTTGTAAAAAACAAAACACTTCTGATTTACCCATGGGATTTCTCAGCATGTACAGCCGTCCTGGCTGGAAATTGCTGGGAAGGGACAAGCCGTGCATTAGGGACCAGACAAATGGGAGATTTAAGGGGTGTGGTTCTCAGAGTTGTGCTCTGGGGTTCTCCTGCTTCAGAATCATTGGCTTCTGGGCCCACCACAGTCCCACAGAATCACCCTTACTTCCTCTGAGCAAGAACCATTTTCCCACCAGGTGTGCAGATTGTTCTGAGGGACCTAAGAGTTTGAGAGCCCCGCCTTAGAGAGAATTCCGAGGAAAGCAGGAGCAAAGGGATGGGGTCGGGAGCCAGAAGGTGAGTGCAGGTGGGAGGGAGGACAAGGGGGTGCCACTTGAATGAGGTCAAGGTTGGTCCAGGGAGAGCTGGGGAAGGCAGCTGCTGGCTGATACAGGATGAAAGACACCCCTCCCCTCTGCCACATACACCCAGGGCAAAAGCTCTGCCCTCCTTGTCTGGATCCCACGACTCTCTGTGGGGCCACTGTAAAAGCAAGCTTACTATCCAGGTGGACAGAACTGGGAGATGATCTCATCGATAGCTGGGGAAACTGAGACTTGGAAAACAGGCCCAGTGAGGCCCCAAGCAGGTTGGCGGAGTCATCCTCTGCCTCAAGTAGAGCTCAGTCTAATCGGGTACAGGCCCACAGTGGGAAGGTCTGATAAGAAGTAGCAGGCCACAGGTCCTTCTGGAGCCTCAGTTTTCTCAACTGACAAATGGGCATAATATCGGGCTGGCCAAAAAGTCCGCTCGGATTTTTCCGTAACATCTTATGGAAAAATCGAATGAACTTTTTGGCCAACCCAATAATACTAGCTGACAGTTGTCGAGCACTGACCATGCCCCAGGCGCTGTACTAATGATTAGCAAACACCAACCACTACAATAGCCTTATGAGGCAGGTACTATTACATCTCCATCTTACAGATGAGGAAGATGAGGCACCACCAGGCCAAGTCATACAGCTGGTAACAGCAGAGCAGGGACTCAAAACCAAACAGTTAGGTTCCAGAGTCTGCAATCTCAGTCCCGTGCTCTACCGAGGCCGGAGCTGCTAGAAGAACTTATGTCTGTGACCTGGTCCACTGTCATCGGCAAAGCGCCTGGAGGTGCACGAGGCTGAGCTGGGTGACTATCAAGGTGCCCACGGTGGCGGCACCTCACAGAACGAGGAGTCGTCAGTTAGACCTGGCTCAAGTTCTTGGTCACTTCCTAGTTTGCGAACTTAACCCCCCTGCATCTCGGTTCCCTTATCATAAAACGGGGACACTACCTGCTCTTGTCTCACAGACGAGGACAAATTGACAGAGCATGAAAGCTCGTAGCCTAAGATGTGACACTGGTAAAATAAATGCTCATTATTATTGTTTTGGAAACAGAATATTCCTAGAAAGAGGAATAGTTGCCCTCCTATAGGTATCTTCTGAGTTGTCAACGTCCTGTTAAAATAAGGTAGCCCGCACTCCGGATGGGATTAGTTCTGTGCATCACGCAGCAGGAGTGCTTTCCCCCTTGATCTAAGCACCGTTCTCCTATTAATGCAGCCCAAGATCAGAGATCAAAGGATATACTCAATTCACTTGGGAGCTGCTAGTTAAAGGAACCCTATGAAAATACCATTTTCAAATGAGTAACTTTTTTAAAAAAATAAAGAGAATGGACTTGCCTGGTGGTGCAGTGGTTAAGAATCCACCTGCCAATCCAGGGGACATGGGTTTGAGCCCTGGTCTGGGAAGATCCCACATGCTGTGGGGCAACTAAGCCCGTGTGCCACAACTATTGAGCCTGTGCTCTAGAGCCCGCGAGCCACAAGTACTGAAGCCCGCGTGCCTAGAGCCTGTGCTCCGCAACAAAAGAAGCCACTGCAATGAGAAGCCTGCGCACCGCAACAAAGAGTAGCCCCCGCTCGCCTCAACCAGAGAAAGCCCGCTCACAGCAACGAAAACCCAATTCAGCCAAAAAAATAAATTAAAAGAAATCCCAGGACATTATTTTTAAAAAGAATAAATAAATAAAGAGAATAATTATGTGAAAATTTCTGTTCTGTGGTCCTCAGCTTTCATAAATTAGATTTTTAAAAGGAGGGTCTACCCCCACCTCTCCCCTCACACTTGCCACTCTGCATAATTGGTGTGTCTGAAAATTGCCTTCACCTATCGTCTGGTTTGGACTGAAGTCCACAGACCCATTCCCAGGCCTTGGCAGGGTTTCATCCAGTCCTGGCTGGTGACAGGTGTGTGCTCTCTCTCTGTGTCTCTCTTAGGGGCACAAAGAATAATTTATTTAATGGGTGTCAGTGGATTAATGTCTTATTAATTTAAAATTTAGGGCAGAGTTGGTGCTGAAGTGCCATCAGTGTCATATACAGATGGCACAGGGGACCTTTCTCCAAGTGGTGGGTGACAGAGGCACCGAGCAGGTAAGCTAAGTGGGAATGCATGAACAACTTTGTCAAAGAGGCAGTGAGGGGGTGAAGGAATCTGAAAGGGCGGGGGGCAAGACTGTGGACCAAGGTGAGGCTAAGAGGAGTCGACAGAGGCAGACTGTGAGTTCTCAGGATGCCCTCAAAATGGCCCAGGAGCCCAGAGAGGTGAAAGTCCCCGAGTCCGACTTCCTGCTCAAGCTGCCGAGGAGGGTGACAGGCTCTCACGTGTAATGAGGGCAGAAATCAGCTCAGGTCCTAAGGCAGCTTTGCAAACTCAGATGCCCAAGGGTCCTAGCAGGTTTTCTATGGGGGCTGGACAGACCCCAGGAAGTGATGTGACAAAGCAGAGCTGGGACCGAATCCACGTAAAGGGCAAGCCGGCACAGCACGTAGGAACATGGGCCTGGTGTTGACAAAGCTTGTTCTTGGAGAGGTTTGATTTGTGCATGAAATTTCCTGATCTTTAAGACACTGAGTGGGCCAGACAAAGCCCATTTGTGCGCAGGCACTACGGAGATCATGGGAGACAGACACACCCTCGGAGGGGAGAATAGCAACTGCCCACTTCCCCAGCCCCCAAGCCATGGAGCAGGTGGACATACACACACACACACACAAACACACATGCTCTACCTTCAGCTCCAGTTCGGTGTAAATCTGCGGTCGTAGCAGGCTGAGGAGGTAAGATGCTCGGGAGAACTTAAACCCTGAAAATGAATCAAATGAAGACAGTAACTAGGGGTCACCAGTGGTCACCCCCCATGCCCCTCACCCACCTCTTTGGCTCACCTGGGATAATTTCCTCTGTGACAGCTGCACCCCCGATCACGTGGCGTCTCTCGAAGACTGCCGTGTTCACCCCCAGTCTCTGCAGGTATGCCGCCTGGGGCGGGGCACACAGGGCCCTCCATTTACCCCTGGGGGCTGACCTGCACTCTCAGGGTCCTCATCACAGGGCTGGCTCAAGCTGTTCCTGCCTCTGAGATGCCCTTCCCCCTGCCACCCGTAAATGTTCACCCCCCCCCCCCCC
>NW_006783561.1:2397907-2408419 GCF_000442215.2 Lipotes vexillifer
CCCCCCCCCCCCCCCCGAGATGTTCTCTAAGACCTGACATGATTGGTCCTGCCCCTCCACTTCCCAGCCCGAGGTGACCTTCCCTCCTGCAAGGTCCAGTGCCTCTGTGAACTCTTCATCTCCTGGGGAGGTGGGGTGGCAAGTCTTGCTCTCCTCACTGGCCTGAGGCAGGCAGCACGGTGAGCTTGCCTTGAGTGCTAAGCCAGACCGCCCAGGTTCCACTCCCCTTTCTCTTTTCTGCTGGGGCGGCCTCAGTACTTAATCCATCCAGCCTCAGTTTCCTCATGTGCAAAAATGGGGCTGATGATAATAATACCCACTTTGACTGCTTCACGGGCTCGCTGTGAGAATTCTCTGAGCTGGTCCCTAGAAGGGGCTTACACAGGGTCCCTGGCACATGGGAGGGGTTCAATCAATGAAGCCATGATTATAGCACAGCCTTATTTTGGGGAACAAATGATGTGGGGAGGGGGATTAACTTTTCTCTAGCACTTAGTGGAAAATCAATAAATATTTGTTGAACCGAACTAGTCCTGAGTCTACAGACCTAAAATGCTGGCCCTCACACCACTGCAGCTACCACACCCAAGGTGACAACAGGGATGGTGTATCTCTGAAGGCAGACTTTTTAAAAAGATCGCTTGGCAACTACAATGTGCCAGACACCGTGCGAGCATCATCTCATATAATCCACCCTAGAGGTAGGCACTGTGATTCTCCCCATTTCACAGAGGAGGAAACCAAGGCTCAGTGAGGCTAATAGCTCAGGATCACAGAACTGATGAGTAGAGGTGTCAGGAACTGAACCCGGGCGGTCTGGACCCAGAATCTACACTCCTGACACATCCTAACAAGAAAGGAGAAAAGAGCAGCCCAACATGACATTCAGAAGGTGGCCTGGCCCTCAGAGGTAAGCCCTGTTTCTCCCACTAGACGTAAACAATCTCACAATGATGACCGCAGACAGGGATAATCTAGACCACGACAAAATGGGACAGAGCAAGCCCCCTTCACAATTGTGTCTAAGCACAAACGAGACAGGCTCTACTGGGCACCACCAAATACCAAATGCCCCCTCTCTCGGCCAAGATGAGTGATGCTACGTGTGCACAGTGACTGCTCTCCTCACCCTAGTCTCCCCTCCCCGCACACACGGTTACTGAGATGCCTGCTCACAGGGCTGCCCCCACTCTGACAGTATCCAATCTAGAGCCGACCCCTACCTTCTTAGGCTCTCCCCAGATCAGCCAACCGAAGTGCGTGTCCTAGAGTAAGTTCCTCCTATACCTCTTATCCTGGGACGCCCCATGCTGTCCCCATGCTCACCATTTGTGTAAGGCTTTATGAGCTGGGTCCTTGGGGCACATCATCTATTCCCTTCACCTCAATTCAGTGAGGGTGGGCATTTTAATTCTCATTTTACCATGGCTCAGAGAGATAAACTGACTCGCCTTAACCTTCGCAAATGGATAGTGGAAGAGCCGGGGACAAACCCACGTTGGTATTAATACAAAATCAATGTTTTAAATTACTGATCGGTTGAGTTAAATAATGTCCCCTGTGAAATGTTCAAGTAAAACTGCTATGTCAGGGAAAGTCTTAAGATTTAACACAGGTCTCCTGGTTCTCCATGTCGCTGAGCCCTCTGCATTGATACTCTAGAGCAGCTGCTGCTTCAGGAAGATGCTCCATGTTAGGCTTGTGGCCTGAAGCCCTCTAGCACACACTGTGGCCTCCTAGGGGTACATGGACTCCGGTCTGAGAAGCACAGCCTTAGGGTAACCCTGGCCTGGCTCAGCTTGGGACCCAGAAGCCACCTGTGCTGGGGCAGGACCCCGCTTCCTCTGCTAGGTGGGCTTCCTTGCTGTCTCCAGGGCACACTTTGGACTGTGTATAGCTGCTGTGTTCCCCAGGTTGGTACCTGGCCTAAACCTAGCTGGGGAACATGGGATCTGTACACAAGGACAGCCCACCATCTGGAGTCAAAGGCCCCCCAGCCCCAGTTACCTGACCCCGCAAGCTCCAACCTGCCTCCCAGGCTATGCCCATTACACACTTTCCCAGCTATTTATCACCCCGCTTTTGAAAGGTCATGGGGGAAACCGATGAGCATTAGGGAGAGGAGAACAAGGGAGCCCCTGATATCCTCCTTAGCAACTGCAGGTGTCCATTCGAGCCGGCCGCTGCTCAGCACCAGGGCGCGAGGACTGGCCGGCCTTTCCTTCTCCCCCTCGGCCTTCATCCTGTGGCTTCCTTACACTCCTGCTGAGGGCCACACACCCAGGGACCAATGAGGCGGGGCAGAGTGGGAGGGACTCACAGCCACCAGCCCGTTGTGTCCTGCAACGAGAAGGAAGGAGGGGGGAGGAAAGCGACAGTGGTCAGCGGGCAGACAGACACATTCCTTGAGGAGTGTGGCCACCCACCCCTGTCCCCAGGCCCATGACGATCCTGGAGAGGTAGCAGAACTTGGGGGACCCTCTCACCTGTACCTCGATGTTGGAACAGCATCTGGCTCAATGCTGTAAGACACCGGTCTTTGGGGTCAGAAAACCCTGGTTCTTGCCCTGAACTGAAAAAAGTCCTGTCACCCTGGTTTGGCCAGTGGCTCATGCTGGAGTGGGGACAAGGAGAAATCCACAGTCATTAGATGAAAATTATCCCACGAAGCCTCGCATTGCTGGGCTTCTGGCACTTGGGGACGAGTGGGTGACTGTCGGAGGGAGTGTGGCAGTTGACTTAGCAGGGAAGAGAGGGAGGTGAGGCTGTACAATGATGCCGGACATCCCTGGCTGGCATGGAATCACCAGCCGTCTGGGTGAGTGCTGGTCCTGTGGACAGTTGCTGCCAGGCATGGCTTGTTGTGCCCAAGTGTGGCTCACAACAGTGCCCCAGAAGGGGCGTCTTTGTCAATTCCCAGTGTTCCCCAAATAAAACAGGAACAGCTCAAAATGAATGAAACACATACGGCTTTGACGTGCGCTAGAGTAGCTCAGCGTGCTTCAGGGGTGCCAGCTGACTGGGCAGATTTATAAAGTTTCTTTCCAAAAATTTTAGGCAGGGTGCCCCTGGGGTAGGAGCCCTGAAACTTGGCTTGGGATCCCATGTTCCACACCAAGCCCACTGCTAGCAAGTGCCTCTCCAGCTCTGAGAAGCTTCAGGATCACATGAGAACTCGGGTAAACACCGATTCCCCAACCCCTCCCCAGAATCTACTCAGCAGGTTGGGGGCGTGGACCAGGATGCACTTCACAGAAGCTCCCTGGTCATTCTGATGCAGGTGGCCTCAGACACACAGGCGGAACACGTGGGGCCCTGGGGTTGGGGCCTCCCCTTTCCTTAGTCTCAGAATAAAATGCAGCAGCTGGAGAAGTCCTCGATGGGCAGAGAACAGGCCCTGGTTGCTTTCAGGGAGGGGGGCCAGGCCTCCCCTGGGACACATGGCACATGCTTCTCTTTGGTGGTGGGAAGTCACTTTGAGTCTTCAAAGATGCCAGAAGATAACTATGTTCTCTGAGCGCCAACCTGAACCCAGCGTTGACTCTAATAAAAGGCTCAGCCATTAAATTGACAAACATCCACAAATAGGAGGCAGCAATGACCCACATGATGGATTTCTCATGGCTGAGTTGGTTTTGTTTTACATTTTCCACATAGAGACCTGCCAGAATTTTCTAGGTCATTGAGCCAATTTATCATCCATTAAAGGAATCTCTGAAACGGAGTTTTTTAAACCTCTTTGACCATGATCTGAGGAAGAAATGCATTTTACTCTGTGACCTGACACCCCCCCCACACAAATAAATGTATTTCACAGAAACAAAAGTTTCAGGAACTAATATTAAATCATCACGTGATAAGCATGTGATGATCTACTTGATTATATTTCATTTAAAAATGCTGATTGCTATAGTACTATTTTTAATATGTTTTTGATAATTTTCTTAAGAAAGTTTCAAAAATATGATGGAAGGGAATCATGAATGGATGCATTGCAACCTGAAATTTGGAAAGCCCTGCTCTCAAATACATATGACAAATTAAAGGCAGACTGTCCTGGGCTCATCCTGGCTTCTGCTGTCTTCCTCACGTGTAAAAACAGAGGGCCTGCCGGACCTGCAGTGTTGAAGGGAGGATAACCAGTGATGCACGTAAAGCACCTGTCCCTTAGCAGACAATAAAAGGTAGCTGCCTTTTAATCAGTGCTGATCATAAATCTTGGAAAACTAATGAAAGCTTCCAGGCAACAAGAGGTCCAGTTCAGTCATCACATGTAAGCCCACAAATGCACAAACAGACCTCAAAGGGCAAAGGTCGAGGATCCAACAGCCCAAGTTCCTCTGCCCTCCCCCACTCCCCCACCCCCAGTCCTGGCTGAGCCTTCCTGCAGCTTCTGGTGACCTCTCCTTTCCCCTTGAAGGAGTCTTAAGCTGTGGGCTCGGGCTCAGCTTATCTCCAGGCCAGACTGCAGGGTTCCTTATGCAGCAGGCACGGGGGAGCTCTGGAGAGAAGCTGCTCTGAACGTGGGTTCTTGAATGTGTAGGCTGCAGATGCCTCCATCAGATCCATTCCATGTGTTGGTTAGATGTGCTGACTTCCTCAGAATCCTAATCAACAGGTAGGGGGCCCAGGAACTGCATTTTAACAAGTTCCTTGGGTCATTCTTAGGCAAAGTTAGTCAAATGACTAAATCAGGGTCCTCTTTAAGGTGGCTCCCAGTGTGGCATCAGGGAGCAGAGATAATCTTTATCTTAGAAGATGCCACTGTGTTCCTCACTCAGGCTGGAAATGCCTTCAAACCAGCAATTAGAGAAGCAATGTCAAAGAAAAACTCAGGCCTGAGACTCACACACTTGTAGCAATTCACCCAGGTGTCTGGGGACCTACTATCAACCCTCTCTGCCAAGAGACAGCAGGGCTGGGCTGTCACCAAGGGCAGGAAAGGTGGGAGGCACTTCCACCTTCCAGGCTGAGTCCCCCAGCCCTGGAAGTTGGTGAGATAGTTGTCAAACGCAGCCCCTGGTAAAAAATTAAATTACATCAACTTCCAATGAAATAATTACATTAAAAACAAAGGTAATAAATACTCAAAGCTTGTCACTTCCTAATTGTTTTACTTTGCTTTAACAGTTGGCTATGCTTTCACAGTCATTTACCTCTATAGACCCATAGAGGGGCCATGCTACATGATGATCCTTGGCTGCATCTCTCTCCCAAATTCACCTTTGGTGACATCATATTGGTAACCTTGAAAAAGGCCACAGTGGGAGTATTCACACTATGGAAATCTGCAAACATTACACACCACGGTTTGAGTTATTATGTTTTTGGTTGTTAGACTTAAGAAAGTGATGGAGAACCTGCTAATAATGTAGATTAAACTTGTGTCTGTAGCTGTTACATCGTGAAATGGTGCAAAAAATTGAGGAACTGTTCTTCCAGTGTTCGAAAAACATTATCTGATTGAGCAAAGTCATTGCTGTCGTTGAGGAAGGAATGAAGTTCAGACATAAATCTTTGTTTCACTTTCTTTCTGCTGTTTAAATAAAAATATGAAACAACATTCTTTTCAGAACTATTTTCATTTGTCAAATTGCAACCACAGGTTGGTTACTGAGTTTGGCAGAAGTCACAGGTACTTGGTAAGAATAGATTGCCTACCTGGAATTTAGAGTATTTTGTTTGCTTGTTTGTTTTTGCGGTACGTGGGCCTCTCACTGTTGTGGCCTCTCCCATTGTGGAACCCAGGCTCTGGACGCGCAGGCTCAGCGGCCATGGCTCACGGGCCCAGCCGCTCTGCGGCATGTGGGATCTTCCCAGACCGGGGCACGAACCCGTGCCCCCTGCATCGGCAGGCGGACTCCCAACCACTGCGCCACCAGGGAAGCCCAGTATTGTATTTGTTATCTGCAAAACCGTGTGCTACACTTCTTTTACTTCCGTATTCATAATAAACTTACGTATGGATATACAATGCACACATTTTCCCTGGAGAGGTGACTAGTAAACATTTGCTAGCACACAACTGCTCTTTGTAGGGGTAAAAATGAAGAAATGCCCAAACAGGGACACAGCTTTAAAGCTGTGTGATGAGCATGTCCTTCCAGGCCTGTCATGGTTGCTCTGTATAAACCCAGTTGGAAATAATGTCAGAAGCTGAAATTGGGGCTCTGTGTGAGTGTGAGTGGAAGGCCCCGAGGAAAGGCAGCCTGGTCCTGGCCCGCAGCCTCACGAACTCACAGTGGAATTAGGTGCCCTGCAGCCTGGGGCTCGGCAAAGCATAGCAGGGTCACTGCGGCAGGTCTCCCACGTGCCCAGGCAGGCAAGGCAACAGGGGCTGTCACCCTCTGCGCATAGGCAGGAGAATCTCTGGGACTCATTTCTATTTTTTCCCAACTCCCCTTTATGGAGCAACTGCAGTGTCCTCGGGGGTGGGGTGTCTCAGTGGTCAGGTGGCGGTGACCAGAACTCAGAGCACTTGGGGCGGCTGGATTTCACACTTCTTGTCCCAGGGCTCTTTCCTTCCAAACCTTACGTACCATATGCTTTCCAAGAGTATGGTGGCAACTAGCTAATTTCACAGGAGATACGTGGAAACCCCTGAATTCACCTAGTCCTCCCTGGTCATTCTAGATGGGAAGACTCAAGCCCAGAGAGGGCAAGAATCTGCCCCAGGCCACACAGTGAGTCGACAGCAAAGCCAACCCCAGAACCCCGGCATCTGCTCGCAGACAGGTGGGCTTTCCACACCAGCATCTGCTTTCATCCCAACTCCTGGCCAGCTTGTGCCAGAGTAGAGGGACGCGAGGGGCTTCTGAGCAGGGCTGCCCTTAAGCCCCTCAGCTCCGGCCCAGCCCACTTTACCTGCTCCTATTACCACTGCATCATACTCCGGCTTCAGACGTCCCCTGGTGTCGGAGTGAGCTCGTCTCCAAGCGGGGTGGGGAGAGGCGCCCACGACCCTGCGGAGCCCTCGGCCACATGCAGCCATTTCTGCCCTGGGCTAGGCCAAGAATTTGCTTGCAAGCAGCTTTTCGTGCCTCTCCAGGCAGGGGGAGGAGCAGGGAGAAAGCAGAAAGAGAGAAGGAGCTGCAGCCCAGCTGCCGTACTTGGCCCTGGGCCATGACTAAACAGGGGACGCTGAGCTGCCCACAGCCTAGCCTGGCCCCGTCCACACTCGGCCAAGTCGCGGGAGGTCGCCTGTTAACCAGGCAGAAGTCCTGCGCCTCCAGACCTCCGGAGAGTAACCACCATGCTAATTCTCTAGGGCTCCTGTGTGCCAGGCCCTGTGCTGACCACGGTCGTGAAGCCTCTCGTGTAAGCCCCAGACGAGGGGCACTGAGGGTCAGAGAATGTGCGTGTGTGTGTGTGAGAGAGCGTGCAAATGAGTGTTCCAAAGGCCCGTCTCCTCCCCTGTGCTGTCCTGCTTCTGGTTAAGGAATTAACCGGATGAGCTGGGGGTGGGAATCCAAGTAAAGAGAGGGACTTGGGTCAGACTCTGCTCCAGCTTCCCGTCCCTCCGGCTTGCGGTTGGGGGGGCGGGGAACTGCTCTATGCCCACAGCAGGCTCAGGGACCCACTGCCTGAAGGCCTCTGAGGCAGGGCCTCTGCACTGCCGACACCAAGGCCTCAGCAACACTGTGGGGGCGGGCATCTGCCCCTGGGGCCCCCAGAGAGACACACGTCCTTGCTTAAATGCCATCCAAATGCTTAAATGCCATCCACTTCTCAGGCTGCCGCACAGCTGGAAAGGTCTGGGGGCCAGTTCAGTCCTCGTGATTTTGGGGGGTCGCCTTTTTCTTTTGAAGGCCTGAACATTTCTCTTCTGTGTTCTGGTACCTTTCCCATTTTCCAAGAATCCTCGAGGATTAAAGACCGCATTGTAAATATCTTTGGCTTAGTGCTTACTATCCTTTGGCCTGTCCTGAATTAGGAGTCTCTTTCTCTCCCTGCCCATTGGTTAGGACATTCCCCATATAGGAAAAAGCACCCTAGGGGCTGGGAGTTTCTGTACTGCTCTGACATCTAGAAACCTGTTATTAGAAGTGCATCTCAAAATTAGGAGAGTACATGGAAAGTCGCTTCTGGGTAAGAGGGACTTCTGGGGACACTTCTACTCTCGAATCAGACTCCCCTCCACACGCCACGTAAAGTTTACACCATGTGTGTCTCTGCTAAAATCCGAGTCAGCATCTTCCCTCCAGTGTTATTTATAATATTGAAAAACTAGGGGGGCTGGTTAAACTAGACATGTCACATCATGCAGCTGCTAAAAGTGAAGGGAAAGTATTAGGTGACAGGAGTGAGGCCCCTAAACAGCAGTGGGCTTCTACACTTAGTCTTCCCCTTCTGCTCCTCTGTACTTTCCCGATCATGTCATAATTCCTGTCCATAAAGTCATGACATTAAGGAGGAAGGCAGTCCCAGTCACCTCGTGACTCTGTCCCTCACTGCCACCTTCTGCGGACTTCAGCCCGCAGTGTTGCTCTAGCTCCTTCAGTATCTCCGGCCCGGCAAGCTGTTCACTTATCAGGAAAGATCAGTCTGTTCTTACAAATTTCAGCTCAAGACTGAAGGCATGGAAGGCCTGGCCGCACGCGAACCCACTGCCTCGCTGCGCTGTGTATTTCTGCCTCCTCAGTTCCCTCTGTCCCAGCTGTGGCCTCTCGGCCCCAGAGCAGTGGATGCTCCCAAGTCCCAGGGCTCCGACGGCCTCTTGTCCTTGTGTCCGTTTGGGGGGACTTTCAGGTTAGAGGAAGGGCTGTACCCCTGGGGCAGTGCTCTCAATCCAGGGCACACCAGGACCCCTAGAGAAGCTTTGAAAAACCTTAAAGCCTGGGATCCACTGGACCGAGTGACACGAATCTCTGGGGCGGGGCTGGGGCAAGAGGCAAGAACCAAGAAGGGCACAAAGAGGCCACCGAGAAGGGCCAGGGGCTTGAACAGTAACAATAACCATAACCAGCATTTATTGAGTGGCTGCCGAACAGCCGGCAGCCCCACGACCATCCTGAGAGATGGGTGCCGTCACTCTGAATGTGGGGAGACAGGCTGAGAGGTGGGGAAACCTGCCCAGAGCCGCAGAGGGGGCGTGGCAGAGCTGGAGTTCAACCCAGCCAGGAGAGCTCCTTTCACCTGGGAAGGGAAATGGCTTCCTGGGAAGCTTTCTCTATTCTGAGAACAGCAGACACCCACAGGCAGTGGGGACTTCCTCTGTCTCCTAGGGGTAAACGGAGAGGCAGCTCCAAAAGAGGAGCTGCCCTGGGTCTAAGCTCACAGCCACTGCTGTTCTAAAGAGACCAAAGGAAACCTCTGGCCCTCCTCTCCCTTCAGAGGGAAGGATTTGGGGGTTTGCTCGTTACCCGGAGTGGAGGCTGGTCTAAGTGGAGTTTAAGAAACTCTGGGGCCGCCCTGGGGACTGTGTCATCCTCAGGAGGCTGCCGTGCACAGGAGGCTCTCACCATGGGGATGTCTGCAAGCCAGGTGGGCCTGGAGAACTTGGGTGCACGGGCAGATGCACGGGGGAAGCCCACCCTGGCCTAAAGCAGGGGGACACGGGAGGCCTCGCCCAGGCGCCGGGCCAGCTCGCCGGCCTGCTGCACCAGCACGTCCGTGGGGATGACCGACAGGTGGAGGGTCAGCAGCTCATGGCACCTGACAGCCTCAGCCGGGTGGCCCTTGCTGTAGTAGCGCAGGAGCTTCCTGGGGGAGGGAGGAGGGAGGAGGACAGGATTCAGGAGGGAGCCAGGCCAAGGGGCCTTCCCGGCACTGCACAGGTACAAGGTCACCTCACTAGGCCCCGGCACCGGGCCAGAGAGGCCTTCCCTGCCCCTCGCTGACCCACCTTACAGCCCAGGCTGCCACAGCCCAACCCTCTAGGTTCCTGATCCTGGAATGGGGTCCACTAGATGGCAGGGCCCCATCTATGGGGCACACAGAGCCGTCAGGGAAGGTCTTCAGGAGCCCAGCAGAGATGCCTGCAAATGCTGCCTCGATGTGCCAGCAGGAGAAGGGCAAGAACCCCAACAAGCGCCCCACTCTCTTCCTCTCACTGAATGCCTGGCTGTGAGGAGCTTCTAACAAGGGGAGACAGGCTCAGGGGGATGTTCCTGAAGGACAGGCTGCACACTCTGTGGGGACTAGCACTGATCTCCCATCATCTGTTCCCCTCTGTGCCCAGGGCCCTCTGGATCGGCGTCACCTGTAGTAGTCTCCTCCCAGCATGCCGACGGGAGCCGAGTCATCGGACAGGACAGGCACCTCGATGATCTGGAGTTTGTACCCCTGGGGAAGGAGGCAGGGCGTCTTGAGTGGGGAGGTGGTGGGTGTGGGGGGAAGAGCATGGGCTTGAGCCAGACACACTCGGTCTGAGGCCGGGCTCAGCCCTGCTTGGCGTGTGCCTGGTGCTGGAAAAATGCACTGGCCTCTTTTTACCTTGTCTTCTCACCTGTGAAGCGGGAATAAGAATAAACTCCCAAAGAACATTAGACATGGATGTAAAGTTCCGAGCGT
>NW_006783561.1:2408429-2418626 GCF_000442215.2 Lipotes vexillifer
CGTCGTGCCCGGCACCTGGTAACTCTCATTCCCGTCAACCAGTGGACCTGGGTGAGCGACAGGTACACGTGAGGGAGGACGACCCGGGGACGTGTCATGAAGAACAAAGCGTTACCAAAGGCCAAGTCTCTCTCTGAAAGCAACAGGTATTCCCAGGGTAGGACATGGTGGGGAAGGGACTCAAGCTCTGTTGGGCTCCCACTGTGCGCCAGGCGCCCTCATGGGGCTCCTGCGGTGCTGTGCTCACCTGGCCTGGCCCCGCGGGGGAGAAGGAGCCCAGGCGCAGCCAGACTTCACACCTGGGTCTCCCCGCACCACAGCCTACTGCCCTGTGGGGCTAACCACACACACACACACACCACACACACACACCACACACACACACCACACACACACACACACCACACACACACCCCACACACACACACCACACACACACACACAACACACACACACACACACACACACACACTTGTCCCTACCTAGAAGCTAAGGTGATGGTCACACCCACATCCTGGGCGCTTCTGAAGCGGGCACAGAGCAAAGATGGGAGACTGCAGATCAGGAGAGCCGAGCCTGGGTTCTGACATCATCACCTAGGACCTCGGTGGCCCTGGCCATGGTGTCTGATCTCAGGGCGTCGGTGTCTCCATCTGCAAAATGGGGTCAGCAACACCCGCCCCGCCCATCACATGGGCTGTGCGGATGTGAGGCCGTGAGAACAGAGTGAGAGACCCCGACGGCTGCACTGCGCCGTGCAGGAAGGGGGGAAGGAGGGCTCGCTGACAGGGACAGAGAGAGGGCAGGGCACGAGCAGGGGAGAGAACAGGACGGGGGGGGGCCAAGGGAATGTGGGAGGGAGAAGCAATGGCCCTCAGAGAGCTGGAATGATGGCCAAGGGTGACAAGTGAGCAGGAAACAAAAAGAGAAAAAGGAAACGAAAGCAGAGGAAAGAGGGGAGACACAGAGCGGGACAGTGAGAGAGAGCAACAGCGAGAGGCGGTGGGAGGACATAGGTAATAAACTCCCGTGACCTGTGCTCATACTGCAGCAACGGTGAGGTTTGGCCAACATGGCCGGACGCAAGAGATCTGAGCCTTCCTGCTAGCTTTGCCCTGGGCAGGTTGGTTAACTGCTCTGAGCTTTGGTTTATCAGCCTCTACAATGGGAACAGGGAGCCGGGCTCTGTAAGTGCAGCTGGTGACACTGAAGAACCACTGAGGAAGCTCGGGCTGAGCGGCCTTGCTCATGCGGGGCGCACGTCTGTTCACATGTCACCTGGATGCTGCCTTGATCAACGGCATGAGATTTTCAGAGAATGGGGTGGAGGGGCCTGAGCACAAATGGGACCTGAGTTCTGGGTGCCAACCAGCTGGGCTTAGCTGTCAGTTCCGCCAGAGACAAGAAGAGCTGGAGACACAGACTGAACAGAATCCAGGAGAAAAGGATCCAAGAGTCACAGGGAAAGAAAGCATTTCAGGACTGCCCTGCCCCGGGCTGGCCACACCCACCATCTCGTTCTCGAACCACAGGAAATAGGAGCAGTAGAAGTCCCCCTCGCGGGACAGCAGCGTGGTGTAGCCCTTCTGCAGGTATCTGCGCGCCAGCTGGATCAGAGACCAGACCTGGGGAGAGGAGACAGTGCTCATCTCTGCAGCCTGTGGGGCGGCCCTCTCCCCACGGCGGGGGCTGGGCTCAGGCTCTCAAATCCCGAGGGGAGAAAAGCACTCAGAGGAGGAGCTCCTTCCTGCTCATCTTCTTCCTTAGTGTCTGGGCCCAGCCTTAGCTCAAAGCAGGAGCTTAATAATAAATGGATGATGGATGGATGCATGGATGGACTACCCACCCTTCCAGTTACTGCAACGACAAAATATACGTATAAACACTTTATGTACCTTTACTATACACACAAGCCATAAAGAGTAGATTCATCTTTCAGGACAGAACAGAGCCAGGGGCTTAAGAGAAGATGAGGGGGTGGCCCCCTGGAACCCTCCTGCTGTCGAGGGCCAGCCACTCACCTGGGCCCCTCAGCACTGAGGATGTCTGGCACAGGCTCTATGCCAGAAAGTTGCTGGAAAAGTGTTTGAACGCACAGAGTGCCCTGGTCCAGGAACGTCCTCTGCTCCAGGGCGACATCTGAACGAGGGCTCACCAAGGGCACCGACGGGAACACAGTGACCGGGGGACAACGTGCCTCAGATCCCCTCCGTGAGATTCTCCTAATTCAAGGACTTCTGATGCTGTCTGTGAACTGCCCTAGGGAAGCTGGCAGCAGGGGCAGCTCTGCTCCCCCACCTCCCAGGGCCTGGAAAGGCCTGCTGCGCTCTCACCAAAGAGCTTAGAAAAAGCTTAGTGGCAGGCATACAGGAGCTACTCCAAACCTGCCCACAACACAATGTCTAATGAAATCTGCAAACAAATACACAGGTTTGCTCTGTTTTTCAGGAAAGCAATTCGACAACATGTATCAATAACCTTAATAACACTCCTTCCGTTTGCCTTTGTAATTCCATTTCTGGGATTCCATATTGAGAAAATAATCAGAGACGAGGACAAGGATGTATGCCCAGAGGCATGTGCCGCAGAATTACTTACAACCGCAAGAGGCTGGGAACAATCTAAACGTTCAACTAAGTACATGACGTTATGTTCACATGATGGGCTATTGTGGAGCTGATGATAATCACGTTGATAAAGAATTAATGACATGAGGAAATGCACCAGATATAAAGTGAAGTGAAAATGTGGTAAACACACTGCTTACACAGAATGATCTCAACTATAACAAACCGCACAGAAAAACAACAAAAAGAAATGTACCAAGATAACCCCAACTATCTCCAGGAGATGAAGATGCCGGGAAGGATGGTACCAGGAAATGCTCGACCAACTCCAGCTGCGTTCTGTGCCACATGCTGTGTTAAGTATATTACATGCATCATCTCATACACTTGTAATCTCTGCAGCAATTCTATGATGTCACTAGAGTTACTATCCTCTTTTACAGATAAGAAAACTGAAACTTAGACTTCATAATACCCCAGGCTACACAGCTAGTGAGGGGCAGAGCTGGGTCTCCAACGGGCCTTTTGTCAGGATCTTGTTTTAACCATTATGATACACCTGATTTGTATACACAATGTATATGAAAATGTATAGTTTTTTAGAAAGTGGCAGAGGTCCTCTGTTCTCCCCACCAAAAATACTAGTTTGCTATGAAGATGAATCAAAGAAAAGGACCCCTGGAGACTGTTTTCTTTGTAGAAACCACCTAATTTTACATTCTGATACTCAAGTTGATTAACCCGTGTGTCTTCTTTCTGTTTTAGTGAACTCAGCCAACACTTATCGGGCACTTATTTATGCCAGGCACTGAGTTAGGCCCTGGCCATTTCCTCCCCTGAACTCGCTGCCCAGACTCTGCTGCTCCAGGCACATTGACACACGCGGGAAGATGGCCCTGAGTGCCGACCGGCATCCTGGGGTGATGAAGATGGGCAACTATTCTTAGAAGCCTGAAGAGCTGGGTGCAGACACCAGGAAGAGTGCCGCGAAGGGTTCTGGCGGGAGTGCTCAGAGCCTCCCGGGAGCCCGAGGGCGGGGGCTAGTCCTCTGGGCAGGGGTCAGCACGCCCCATCTGATGCGTGAGGAGAGGGCCCAGGCCAGGCCAGGTTACCTTGGTTCTGACGAAGGTGGCCAGGGGCCCCCTGCCCAGCTCCGATGAAGTCCTTTCAGTGCTGCTGAGGGAAGGGGCCACCATCTGGCCGGTGGTACGGTCCACGTAGATGAAATGCACCAGGCCGGGGAAGTCTTCCAGGTAGGTGAGGGTCTGAGTTAAGGTGCTTGTTAAGCCAGAACCAGGGAGGGAGCTCCTCTGTCCTCGATCTAGGCTTCCAGCGAGGCCTGCCACCCGCCCCCAGGATCCCCCTTTCCCAGGTCTCTCTTTACCGTCGAACCCCCAACCCTGAGAAGGTCTAAGATGCAAGTACAACGGATCCTTGGCTCTGGCACATTTAATGCAGGGAGTTCTGGTCCCAACAGGAACATGGTATGTTCGTGTTTTACCATTTTCATGCGGGATGAGTTTAAATGATACACATGCTGCGGCTGGTATGAGAGCAGAGCCATAGAGCTAAAGAGTGAGGCTAGCTGGCCGCCCACCCACCCGCCTCACCGTGATCCTGTTCACCTCTACACTTCATCTCCAGAGGCTGGAACGTTCCCATCTGAGAGGAAGGGCAGTGGCTGGTGGCTAGCAAGGCCTTCTCACCTGCGCACTGAAGACAGAAGTCTCCAGAGACAGGAGGCCACACCCTTTAGAGATTTTAATACAGAAAAAGCTGCTTCATATAAAGTTCCAGGGAAAATCAGTATTTGGTAAAATTAGCTCTGTAATAAAAGGGTAAGTCTTGGAGGTGGCTTTTTAAATGGGGACAAAAAAACACATTTATTGCAGGCCTTCTCAGAGCCTTCACGTGCCACTGTGTACTGTGACCTCTAAGAAGGAGGACGTGGCCGCTCAAACCTACCCAACCCCAGGCCCCTGCCCCTCGTGGGAGACCCACTGCCACTTAGCTGGCTGGACAACACCGACATAAACGATCCCCAGGGCTCTCAGAAGTAACCGTGGGAGAGCAGGAATTTCTGAAATTCCATCTGTGGAGTGTTCCTACAGACAAGGCCCCTGGGACACTACCTCCTATCATTTTTCTTCAGAGAAAGGAAGCTGAGGTGGTGAAATATATGCTCTTTCTCCCCAAAGCCGCAGCCCTTCAAGTGAGTGGGTGGAGGAGGCAGGTAGTCCTGAAAGGCCTCCTCAGGGCCAGCTATCAGGATATGACACCATGGTGACATTCCTCCTGCTCTTCACCAACAGGAAGTCCTTCCAGTCTGCCAGCTTTTCTCTGCCGAGGAAGCAGGGGGAACAGGGCTGGGGTCAGGTGCGCCCCAGCTCCTGCCCTGGCCACCGAGGGGCCACACTGACACTTACTGCATTAGACACTTACTGCATTAGCGTCTGGACCTGGTCCTGCAGGTGCTGGGGCAGGGAGGGGCCTCCACGGCCCGGAGCCGTGGTCAGGAAGCTGAGCCGGTAGATGGCGCAAAGCTGCCTCTTCAGCCTCCCGCATGCCTGGAGCAGCCTGGGCACAGAGAGGTGAGATGTCACAGCCGGAAAGGCCCTAGGAGGGCACGCCCAGGACGGTACCCCATCCCCTGTGATCACCCTCCTCCTGGACTGACGTACAGCACAGCTGATGCCCCCTGGCCCTCACTGAGCCAGGAGGCAGCTTCCCAGTTTTCCCCCAGCGTGTGCTCTGAGCACTTAGAATCTCATCCAACCTCATGGTTTATTTTATGGAGAAACAAGGGGCAGTGACTTGCCCGAGGTCACACTGAGTCCGTGCTGGAGCCGGGCCTCTGCTGGCCGTGTCGGGCCCTCAGGCCCTGCTCCTCAATCTCTGTCCTCTCTGCTCCCAGCCTCCCCTCAGCATCCGTGGGCTGGACCCGCCCTCCCAGGACCCCCTCTGCCCTCAGAAGCGCCTTCCTGAGCATCCTCTCCCTCTGGGCCTGGAGGAAACTTGCTCTTCTGTCCAAACGACTCCCCCCTTGACCTCAGAGCCCACCACTCACTGCCAGGATGATCCGGGCTCACTTCTGGAGAAGGCCTTGGTCTTGAACTCCAGCCAGGTGCTCTGTAAGGAGGACAGGTGACAGGCAGCTTCCTGACAACATTCCCACAGCGAGGTCCAAGGGACACCCCACATTGTGCTCTGAAAGGCTCCAAAAGGCCCCCTGCCTCCATGGCTTATTTAGGCCCAGCACACACCTGCCATCCACAGCCAAGCTAGGTCTCTGGCAGGTCCCCCAGCACCCTGCACCCCACTGTACACCAGTCTACTCATTCAGCAGGCATTTATTTAAAGAGCAGTTTCTGTGTGCCAAGTACCGGGCTCACTGTCTCGCTGGCAGATAACCGTAAACCAATGATGCCAGAGTGACAGGTAGGCGCCTCAAGGGAGGGGCAGACGCAGGCAAGAGCTGGGGTGCTGACCCCCCTCAGGGGAGCTTTGCATCCTAACACGTGCTCACTGGAGTGCGCTGGGCACGGAGAGACGCTGAGCACTGCGGACTGACTGGTAATTTGCGTCTGGGCTTCAGGTGGCTGCTCTGCCTCTTCTAATCCCTCTGCTCATTTTCAGACCAGTGCAAACTCCGTGCACAACGAATCTCAGTTCCTTGAGCCCTGCCAGCTACACAAGTGGCCTCAGATCTCAGCCCAGTGTTCTACCCTTGAGAGCTCCCCCCACCCCCAGGCTCCGGCCTGGGCTGTGCCCCGTTTCCTGCTCTGCGTGCGCACTGTCCCAGGGTCTTGGCCTCATCTCCCAACCTGGGTTCTACGCCCCCTGTGGGTGCAGCGGCCTCCCTGTGTCCTGGATGTCTGAGACCAGCCAGGTGGTGAGGGGTGTGGCGGGCAGACCGCTGGCTGTCGCTAAGCCCTCGAGTTGGGCTCTGGCTCCACTGCTCACCAGTCCAGTAACTTTGGCAAATTCACCATCTATCTGAGCCCGGGTTTCCTCATCTGAAAAATGGGAGCTATAACTCGTCACACAAGAACGTTTTGGAAATGTCAAGTGCCACTGCTGTAAGTTTCTGTTTCTGTTTCCTAATGGGGGAAAACAAGGACCACAAGCCCATGGTGGGGTGGGGCAGGGCCCAGAGCCTGGGCCCCTCACCTGGTGTGGACAGAATGGGCCCTGCCCCCTCTCCCTAAAGTGGGGTGTCCAGGCCTTGCGTCTCACCTGAAGCTCTTGCCCACCTCGATTCTTGACAAACTTGTCCATCCTCTGGCGTAGGTCCCCCATGAGGGGGTGGGACCGCAGGGCGCTCCCGGCCTCCTGCCCCTCCTTCAGCTTCTTCTCCAGTAGAGAAAACCCATCCAGCAGCTGGTACAGGGCCAGGGCCAGGGCCGTACTGGGGCTCTAAGGTTAGGAGAGCGGGGCAGGGCAGACAGGGGCAGCCGTGGGGCGAGCATCTAGGCTAGGGCGTTGCCAGGGCAGGCGGGAATGCTCGTACCTTGGTCAGGAGCACCATGTTGATGCCTGGCCACAGTGGCAGGCAGTACATGGTGTGGGGCACCATGGGGCAGTAGCTCTCTTTCACGGTGGCACCCAGGAAAATCCTTCTGGGGCTGGAGGGTCCTGGGGAGCGAGGGACCAGCGCCTGGAGGGTGTCCTCAGACATCTGTGGAGGAAAAGGGGCTGTCAGCGGGAAGGGGTGGGCAGCTGTCTGGCCTCCTCCCCACATCGGGTCCACCCACGGCTGCCCACTTGCTGTCCTCCCTGGGAACCACGAGGCATAAACTTTTCTAGCCCCAAGAAATCCCAGTTCCTAAATCCCTGCGCTCTGCTGCGGCTGCCCTGGCAGCTCCCGTCCCGCTGCCCCTCTCTCTCTCAACATCCTCGGGGCCCTTCTGCCGGGAGTCAGGACTGGATACCACACGGGGGTAGCGGGTGGTAAGAAGGGACAAGAAAGGTGGGAAAAGCAGCGGCGTGGGGTGGCATGAAGGGGAGGAGGCTCCTCTACAGCTTTCTGTACACGAAGCATTTAAAGCTGATTAACACCTGTCATTTCACCACCTTCAGGACGTCCTGACACTCATTCCAGGGGGGCAAGTGGGGCATAACAGGACTAAACAAGCAAGACTCCAGCCTTACGAGGGCTCTGAGTAACAAAGTCTTTATGGGCAAAAGCGGAGAATTAAGGAAATCGTTAGGGATGCCACAAAAACTTCTCTATAAGGAAGTCACTGTAGTCTTACGATAACAGCAGAAGTCTCCATACAACACACTGGTTGTTCCAGGAATTTGCTAAATAAATAACATACACATGCAATGCACTCTGAACAGTCTTGTTAAAAACCACACTGCTGAGGAGTGTCTAGTTAATGGGAAAATGCTCAAAAAAAGAAAGAATATTGAAATACATCAGGATTCAAATTTAGTAAAAGAAAAAATATATATGTCATGTGTGTATGTGTCAATGCACATATAAAGTCATAGGAAAGACTAGAAGGAAACACTCCAAAATCTTAATAGTAGTTAACATCTGGGGCTGGGGTTTGAGAGTGATTTTTTTTCCTTTTCCGTATTTTACTTTTGTTTATCCCAATTGTTCTACAATGAACATATTTACTTTATCATTTTAGAAAACATTAAAAATTAAGTTGGACTTTCACTCCCAAGAACAGTGAGGGTGGGGATTTCTCAGGAGTGGAGGCCAGGTGTCTGGGGGAGGGGGAGGGGGAGGGAGGCGGTCACCCTGATCCACCACTCACCCCGCCCCTGCACTGGCTGGCCAGCCTTGAGAGGGCACGAGGAAGGCCAGCGTGGCTGGAGAGTCACCCCAGGAGAAGCCCTCAGAGCCTCCAGTGCTCACTGCAGCATCTCAGATCAGCTGGTGCCCCGGCCAAACCCCCCCACCTCCGAGGCCCCCAGGAGAAACTCACCTGGACATGGGGATCATCAGTGGGAGGGGTACCCCCATCCAGCCAGACTGTGCTACCTGCAGGCCATAGGTATTAACATAACAACATAAATAATGGCAAAATGTAAATACTGGCCTAACAGCCTGTCAGCAGGGGAAGATGGAGCAGAGATGGCCCCATGCCATCAGCAGCTCACAGCACGTTACTGTGAGCTGGGGAGACTTCCCCTTCTCATCCTATCCCAAGCTGGTGAGTGCAGGGCAAGCTCAGAGGTACCAGAGCTAGAGCAGCCTGGGCCGGGGAAGAGAGGCTCCCTGCTGCCACGGTGGGCTGCGGGGAGGAGCTCCTGCACGTGTACCTGGCGGTGGGGGGTGTCCCTCAACCCCCTCCTCGGCCCCCAATCCCATCCTTGCTTCTGCCCTCCCTAAACCTTCAGGCCCCTCCCTGGCTATAACAGTGCCTCTTCACTGGGAGGCAGCACACACTGTCTACAGTTCCCCATTTATTTAGTCAATCAGCAAACTTTAACTGAGTATCTACTATGTGCCGGGAACTGAACTAGATTTCCTTTCCTAGGTCAGCTCACAAAAACCAGCTGAACCAGCTGCATATTTGAAATATTGTAGGCTTGTAATAATAGCGCTCTCTCGTATATTTCATTGCAAATAACTATCATTTATAATCATGTTTCTCTGGAGAAGCCTGTGTCTGTGTTTCAAACACCTGACTTACGAATGGATGAATGCAACTCCACCCATTTGTAAGCTGTGAGTTCCATGCACTGTGGAACAGGCATTATTTACAGCTTTGAGGCATGAAAAAACAAACTACTGAGAGAAAGGGGCCAGGAGGAGGAATGAGGGAAGGGAGCAGTGAGAAGAAAATGGAACTTCAGCCATTACCCCAAAGTAGTGCTTTTTGATGTGTTTTGGGCTCGTGGAGAGCTTAGAGAACCCAGGACAGTTATGATACCGGCCACAGAGAAATGGACAAGCAGGGATGAATTGGCACATGGTCTCAGGGGTCCCAGGCTCCTTTTTTGTTTTGTTAATAATATTTCCAATATTTTTCGTTTCTTTTTATTGCTTACCCACATACTTTGGAAAAGCAGGTAAGCTATAAACCATATAGACTGAATATTTATATTTTAAATCACTGTACTAGAAATAAAATATTACTTAATTATTTGATTACTTATTAATTATAAAAAAGAAAGAGAAGGCGGAGAGCACATACATGAGAGATGAATTTTTAAATGAAATCAACTTGTCATAAAAAATTTTAGGGATCATTTGAGTGGCCTTAACAGTCCTTGAATTCAAGCTGGAGCCGGGAGGGTAGACAGAGAGTTTGCTGCACACAGTGTCCTGGGCTCTAGGAATTTGGGTGTCTGTGTCTGGGCCCTTACAGGGCGACGGGGTCCACTGAATCCTAAGACAGATTCTCCCAGGGCTGCCTATCCACCTTCTCCAGGTCCCTGTCCCGTGCCCCTCCTCCTCTCCAGGTCTCACCTGAACTCTGCTCCCCAGGGGAAGGAGCTGGTGTGAAATACTCCTCAGGGAGGGAGAGGCTGTCTGTCTCCTGGGAGGGAGAAGGGGCAGCTGGGTTGAGGGCTCAGGAAGGCTCTCCCAGGGGGCTCGACCCTGGTCCCTGCTCTCTGGGGAGAGGCCGACCCGACCCGACCCGACCCTTCTCTCCCCCTCCCCCTC
>NW_006783561.1:2418867-2451691 GCF_000442215.2 Lipotes vexillifer
CTCCCACCCCTCCCCAGAACACAGCACATACAGTCCCTGCAGAACTCCTGGTCGGGTCTGCAGAACAAGAGCTCCAGGCCTGCTGCACAGGGATGCTCTGGCTGCGGAGGGGCCTCTGTGGGGAAGGCTGCAACAGGTCCGGGGAGGCTAGTTAGAGCTGCCTGCCTGGCTCCTCCGCCTCCTGCACTTCACAGCGCAGCCCTGGGTGGGGGGGGCCCGCCAGCCCCTGCGCACACTCCACTGTGCAGCCCTGGGTGTGCGCCGTCACTTTCCAGGGATGTTTCAATTTTAGAAAGTCCAGAAAGTCCAACACATTGGCACCTAAACCACTGCCAGCACTTACTGAGAGTGTTCACTACACCCCAGGTACTGCTGAGCTCTAGGTAAACTGTTTCCTTTACTCCTCATGACAACCCTGAGAGGTAGATGCCATCGTTGTCCCATTGCACAGACAAGGGAATCGAGGTTCAGATGGGCTAAGTACTTGCACAGCAAACAGCTGAGTGGTAAAGTTGGGACTATGTTGGGACTATTTTTGGGACTCCAAAAATCTGCACTTTTAACCCACTGAACTACATGCATTCTAGAATTCCCCTTACATCTGAAAGCAGCTGGAAAAAAGTCATGCCCAACCACATGCCCAGGACTGTGACTTGGAAACCACAGTCTCCCCAGCAGCCTGCCCAGCACCCTCCAGACTGGTTTTCCAAGTCGCCTTCCTGAAGGCCTCCTGCTGCCCAGAGAGCTGCCCCGAGACCTGGGTGTCGCTGTCCTCCGCCGTGCTCTCGCTGGGGTAGAGGTCCTGCACCAGAAGGATGAGGGCGAGGAGGTCGGCTGGGCGCAGGGAGCCGGCGCTGTGGCTGCGGAGAGAACAGGCAGCAGGTCAGCATGTGCCCGCTGTCCCCAGCCCACAGGTGGCAGTGGGAAGGGGCAAGTAAGTTAAGGGAGTCTGGAGCATGATCGCTGCCCTCAAGGAGTTTAGAAATGTGCCCGCTGACTTTATCCTTTCTGGAGAAAGACAAGGTATGTACAAAATTAGTTAACTCATCCATTTAAAAAATAAAACTTGGTTGTGTTGAAAAATAAAAATTACCAGTGGAAAACCACCAGGGACGAGTAACAGCGTATCAGGAAACCCTAAATTAAGATCCTGAGACAGTGTTCCAGGAAGAAATCATTCAGAGAAGGAAGTGAGCTGAGAGGCGGAGAAGAACTGAAGAACCTAAGAAGGCTTCCTGGAAGAGACGGGTCTGGAAGGCTTCCCTGGCCCAGGAGGTGGTGCTTTTCAGGTAGGAGGAATAAGAAAGGGTGAAGGTGAGGGGACCCAGGCCCTCCGGGCCACCCCATGCTGGGGCCCTTGGGCTCACCTGGAGTAGAAAGCCAGCAGCTTGGAGTGCACGAGCAGGAAGGCGTGTAGGGCCTCCTCGCCGGCCCGCCCAGGGCTGGAGTTGACGGCCTGGACGACGTGCCGCTCCAGCACCTCGATGCACAGCTCACATAGCTGAGGGTGGATCAGCCGCTCCACAGCCTGGGCATGCGGGCAGGGAGAGGAAGTCACATCACCCCACACCTCCCGCTCCAGCCCCAGGCTGGCATTACATTCACTCAGGCCACAGTGAGCACACACCACGTGCCAGATGCTTGGGAACAGGGAGGCTCGGACCAGCACAGAGCCTGCCCTTCTGGGGCTTAGTGTGGTCACTAGACTCTAGTGGATGAGACAGACAATATGCAGAGAAAGAGATAAAATAAGTGCTAACAACTGCTGTGTAGGAAAAATACAGTATTGGACTAGAGAAGAGCAGAGACCTAAGTGTGTAGGGTGTTCAAAGAAAATGTCCCTGAGGAGGTGACCTTTAAACTGCTATCTAGAGAACAAGAAACCCCGAGTTTGGAGCAGTGCTGCCTAACTGATTACAAAGGCAACCCCTACACGTAATTTAAAATTTTCTAGTAACTACATTAAAAAGTAAAAATAAATAAGTGAAATTAATTTTAATAATTGATTTAACCTAATACATCTAAAATATTATCATTTCAACATAAGGTATAAAAGCATTATTAATGGGATAGTTAATAATCCTATTTGACATTCTATTTTTTTTTTTTTTTTGCATTTGACATTCCTTTTTTGTCCTAAGCCGTCAATATCCAGTGCATATTTTACAGGTATAGCATAACCCAATTTGGACTAACTATACTTCAGATATTCAACAGAGACACGTAGCTAACGACTACCACACTGGCCAGAGTTGAACACAGAGTGCCCCTGAAATGGGAAGAAGTCCCGGGTGGCCAGTGCATGGTGAGTAAGGACAAGAGAGGCATGAGATGAGGCTGGGGCAAGACAGGCAGTGGTGGATCATACAGGGCCTGATAGGCTCGGTAAGGACTGTGGATTTTATCTTAACTGCATTAGGTCACCTCCTACAAGAAGCCTTTTGCTGATGCCTCAGAAGGAGTTGACCACGCCAACCTCTGTGCCACCATGGATTTTGAGAAACCCAACCTGGCAGCACCCAGTGTACTTTATTGTTTTTAGTACATATGAATGGCTGATTTCCCCTCAAGGGCACAGACTTTATTCATCTCTGTATTCCCAGGGCCTGGCACACCTCTTAGTGTATGGGAGGTACTATATGCTTACTGGAAGAGTGACTGAGTGGGGTGTGAAAATGCATTCCTTCAGATCTATTTTCCTGTTCACTAATTCTCTTTCTAGCTATGTCTCATCTATTATTTAACCCATCCCTTAAGGTTTTCATTTTAACAATTATGTTTTCACTTCTAAAACATCTATATGGGGTTTCTCCCTAGCTTTTATGTCTTCAAATATTTCCTGGTTATTTTATGTCCTGTACCTAAAAATTCTAGTATATCAAGCTCCTTGGGATCTACATCTGCTGGTGATTGATTTCCCTGACTCCTACTCATGGTGGCTTATTCTCTAGTGCATCTGACTGTTAAATCGTGAGCTCATATTTGTTTGCTCTTAATCTGTCCTCAAAATCAACGGCTTTCAACATGTAGTTCCCAGACCAGCATAACCAGCATCACCTGGGAGCTAGTTAGAAATGCACATTGTAGAGCCTCCCACCCTTGACCCCCACAGTGAATGAGAAAAGTGAGGCCCAGAAACCTATATCTAACAAGTCCTCCAGACGATTCTGATGCACACGGAGCGGGAGAATCACTGATTTAGAAAGAATCTGTGTTTGTCTATACAAGGAGCAAGGGGGTGCTGCCTCAGGTCTGGGCTTAAGGAGGAGTTGCAGGCTCAGCTCTCCTGTCACTGTTGGCCTAAGGCTTAGTTTTCTGGTTGTAGTGTTGGTACCGTCATCTGTACTCAGGCAATCTTGCCTTTAGTGCTGCTTATTTTTCACTACTTTCCACTCTAGTTTCAGCTCAGTATAATTTGGGGGGTGATCAGAGTGGAGGGGGCTATCTTCAGAGATTTCCATAATTTACTGAGAGCCCAAAAACTGCATTAAAAAGTCCATTTTATCCAAAATCTAGCTGTGTTAAGATAGGGAGGCCCACCAGAGTGCCCAGCCCAGCATGTGGCCAGAAAGAGCAACCCTCAGAAATGCATGGGCTTGAGGGGCTGCCTGTGCCCTCACTCATGGAGGGGAGGGTGGTGGCAAAACATGGTCTTAACGCTGCCCGGCCCCTCTGACCTGACATCTCTGTGGCCCGAGGACTCCCGCACCCAGCAGTCACCTCCACAGCGAAACACTGCTCCTGCTGCCGCAGGCGGCCGTAGGTCCACAGCAGGCTCTGGAAGTGCTCCCACACCTGCACACGCTGCCCCAGGTCTGGGGGCCGCAGCCTGGGGGCAGAGCAGGGGAGACCCATAAAAAAGCCGGTTGTCCCCAGCTTCAGCCAAAGGAGGAGCCTGACATCACTGCCAGCGCCAGGCAAGCTCACGTGACATGACCAAACCCCTGCGGGGGCCCACACAGCACAGAGGGGGCGTATCGGGCTCTGCCCTCTCTGTAGAGCCAAGTAGGATGGGCAGGGAACCAAGAGGTGGGCGCCTGAGCAGATTGCCTCACTTCTCAACCACACACACACACACACACACACACACACGACAACAGCCAGCTAGAGAGACCCAGGAAGAGGCCAGGGGCAGAGTGGGACAGGCAGCTTCACTGAGGCTGGGCACACACTGCCTGGCCTTGAGAGGGGCTCAGCACAGCACCCAGGGGACTCACTCCTTTCGGATGAGCTGGCCGTCCATGGTAACCAGCCCGAAGTGCACCTCGAAAAGGTACTTGAGCACGCACAGCTTCTGCCGCAGGTCCCCCTCGCCCTCGGTGTGGTCTCCATTGATGGCAATGAACAGGCACTCTCCGAACTGCAGGCACAGTGGTCAGCGGGTGTCAGCCAGCCCCAGGGGACCCTCTCACCTCCCCTGATCGCTGGGGACAGTGAGGGGGGCTCAGATCCCAGGGGATTTTGTTAAGATGCAGCTTCTGCCTTCTAAAAGAGTCCGAGGTTCAAAATGAGGAAGAGGCATGTGGACTGCCCAAGGAGCCGAGGGAAGAGGAACATGGGCCCCAGGGCCGCACGCTCACCAGGTGAAGGACGTACAGGTAGTTGCCATTTTCTGTCGAGAAGCAGGTGTATGTGTCTGAGAGCTTCTCCAGCAACGTCATAGAGGAGATAATGACTGGGGCCAGGAGGGTGCTGAGCTGGTCCTCCAGGGCGGGAAGCTGCAAGAGGGGATAGAGAATAATACTGCTTAGTGTGCCAGACCCTGGGCCAAAGGAATGGACAAGACCCAGGCCTTGCCATCAAGGGCTCCATAGTTTTAGACCCACCTGGGAGGCTATCACTGTCCTGACAGGGAGACACTTGGGTAGTAGTTAGGAAGGCTGGGAAGGGTCAGGCAGCTAATTGTGCTGCTCTGGCTGATTCTAGAAGGAAACGTTAAGGAATTAGGTCACATTTCCACAGAGGAATGTTTGGGGCATTTAATAGAGAGCTGGCCAACTCTAAGAAAGTTCAGTATGTGTTCCAAAGTCCATGCCCTTTCTTGCAGTTAAGTTTCCTTTGGGGAATGTATCCTAAGGAAAATAATCAGAGATGAGGCAGAGATACATGTGCAAAAATGTTCCCTACAGCGTAATTTATAGTAGAAGCAACTGGAAAGAATGTAAATGTCCAGTACCAGGGAAAGAGTTAAATAAACAACAGTACATCTGAATGATGGGAGAATATATAGCACTTAAAATATCAGAGTGTTTCAGTGACATGGAAAATTCCTATGATACAATGTAATGTTTAAAAAAATGGTTGTGAATGCTCTGTATTTTCAAATGATAAAAAAAACAAAGTATTGAAAAACCAATGAGAAATCCACACTATTAAAGTTATTGCTTCTGAAGAGAAGGATCAGGAATGATCTCTCCCCCCAGTTTTTACATCTTTCTGTACTTTCCCTATTTCAGTAACAAGTATGCTTTTACTTTTATAATCTCTTCACTCATCCATTCTCTCTGACCTCCAAATAAGAAACAGAACAAACAGACAAAACCAAAAAGAAACTGGACAAATTTGCTGAAGGTCTGGGAATAAAAATGGGATAAAGCCAGGGGAATGGTAATAACTCAAGTTCTCAACACTGGAATGAAAAGATAGGAGGAGACAGCTGACCTTCTCCATGCTGATCTCAGGAGACTTGACTGAAACAGGGAGAAAGCGGAGTCCTAATTTTAACTTGTACACAAGGAGCGGAGTAAGACCTTGCCTTCAGAAGAACAGGCAAGCAGCCAGGGGTACTGTGCGGCACTTAAAATACAAGGGGGTCCACGTCACGAGGGGTGTCGTTTCCTCCCACAGACTCAACATTTAGGAGCCCAGCACCATGTCCACTGCTGCGGAGGCTGTCAGTCACCTGCGACAGGTCCCCGCTCAGGCAGCTCCTCTCCTGACCACCCCCAGGCCACACCACCCCAGCCTGCCCACCCCACACCCGTGAAATAAACCCATGGTGTTTATTTGCCACCTAGCTCATCTTCTTTAGACTCTGAATTCCACAAGTGCAGGGTCACGTTGCTATGTTCACTGTAAACAGTCCATTCTCGATTAGTATTCATTGAATGAATACCCCTTCACATAGGCAAACGTTGGTTGAATTATTCATGTACGACAATATTCTTGAACCATCACGAACCAAATATATTAATAGAAATGTCACTTAAAAACCTAGATGGTGTATAGCAAGTCACTTTAAAAGTAGTAGCTTTGGGGGCGGGCACTGGGGCCCGGTCGGACATGGGCAAGAAGCACAAAAGTCGGACAAACACCTCTACGAGGAGTATGTAGAGAAGTCCTTGAAGCTGGTCCTCAGAGGGGGAGGGAACGAAGTCACTGAGCTCTCCACGGGCAGCTCCAGCACGACTCCAGCCTCTTAGAAGACAAAAACGATCATGACAAACACAAGGACCGAAAGCGGAAAAAGAGAAAGAAAGGAGAGAAGCAGGTTCCAGGGGAGGAAAAGTGGAGAAAATGGAGACAAATAAAGAAATTCAAGTAATACAGAAGTGAACAAAATGGAAGGGAAAAAAGTTCTGCTCACTCAGGAAGATAAAAAGAAGCGAGATCGGGACCATGAGGCAGAAAAAGACCTCCAGTGTCAGGCCCCTGTAGGATCAGACTTGCCTCCTGAGAAGCCTCTTGCAAGCTCTTTAGCCAAACAAGAAGTAGAACAGACACCCCTTCAAGAAGCTTTGAATCAACTGATGAGACAACTGCAGAGGAAAGACCCAAGTGCTTTCTTTTCATTTCCTGTGACTGATTTTATTGCTCCCGGCTACTCCATGATCATTAAACACCCAATGGATTTTAGTACCATGAAAGAAAAGATCAAGAACAATGATTACCAGTCCATAGAAGAACTAAAGGATAACTTCAAACTAATGTGTACTAATGCTATGATTTACAACAAACCAGAGACCATTTATTATAAAGCTGCAAAGAAGCTATTGCACTCAGGGATGAAAATTCTTAGCCAGGAGAGAATTCAGAGCCTGAAGCAGAGCATAGACTTCATGGCAGACTTGCAAAAAAGTCAAAAGCAGAAAGATAGAACAGACACCTCGCAGAGTGGGGAGGACAGTGGCTGCTGGCCAAGAGAGAGGGAAGACTCTGGAGACACTGAGGCACAAGGCTTCAGGAGTCCCAATAAGGAAAATAAAAAGAAAGACAAAGATGTACTTGAAGATAAATTTAAAAGCAATAATGTAGAAAGAGAGCAGGAGCAGACTGACCGCATTGTTAAGGAATCTGGAGGAAAGCTGACCAGGCGGCTTGTTAATAGTCAGTGTGAATTTGAAAGGAGAAAACCAGATGGAACAACAACATTCGGACTTCTCCATCCTGCGGATCCTGTTGTAGGAGAACCAGGCTACTGCCCTGTGAGACTGGGAATGACGACTGGAAGACTTCAGTCTGGAGTGAATACTTTGCAGGGGTTCAAAGAAGATAAAAGGAACAAGGTAACTCCAGTGTTATACTTGAATTATGGACCCTACAGTTCGTATGCACCACATTATGACTCCACATTTGCAAATATCAGCAAGGATGATTCTGATTTAATCTATTCAGCCTACGGGGAAGACTCTGACCTCCTGAGTGATTTCAGCATCCATGAGTTTTTGGCCACATGCCAAGATTATCCATATGTTATGGCAGATAGTTTACTGGATGTTTTAACAAAAGGAGGACATTCTAGAACCCTGCAGGAGTTGGAGATGTCATCTCCTGAAGATGAAGGCCAAACTAGGATACTTGACACAGCAAAAGAAATGGAGATTACAGAAATCAAACCAACAGGGCATTCAGACTCCAATAATCAAGACAGGCTTACAGCACGGAAAGCAGTAGCAAACTTTGGAGCTCCAGCTGAAGTTTTTGACTTGGAAGAAGCTGAAGTGTTCCAGAGGAAACTTGATGAGACCACCAAACTGCTCAGAGAGCTCCAGGAAGCCCAGAATGAGCATTTGAGCACCAGACCCCCTCCCAACATGATCTGTCTCTTGGGTCCCTCATACAGAGAAATGTATCTTGCTGAACAAGTGACGAATAACCTTAAAGAACTTGCACAGCAAGTAACTCCGGGTGATATTGTAAGCATGTATGGAGTCCGAAAAGCAATGGGGATTTCCATCCCCTCCCCGGTGGTTGAAAACACCTTTGTAGATTTAACAGAAGATTTTGAAAAACCTAAAAAGACTGATGTTACTGAGTGTGGACCTCATGGGATTTGAAGCTAACTGGTATTTGATTATATATTATGTATATTTTTTTTTCATTCTTAACTTGGAAATGCTTTTTCAGAAGATATTAAATATTTGTAAATTGTTTTTAATTAAACTTTGGAACAATTAATTTTAATGTTCCAGAGATTGGACTTCTATTAGGTAATAAAGCTGAACCTGGGACGGTGAAAAAAAATAAAAATAAATAAAAATAAAAATAAAAGTAGTAGCTTTTTCTGTAGGGATATAGGTGTAGCAAGAATTCTTTTGGTTGGGGGGAAATTATAATCTTTGTGTAGCTAGAGTGTGAAGACAATTCTCCTATATTATTTGGTGCGATTATAAAGTGGTACAGTATCTTTGAATGGCTTTTGAATCAATGATTCTACTTTTAGGAATTTATCCTAAGGAAATAATGAGATGTGGGATAAAATTCAAGCACAAATGTTCCCTACAGCAATAGCTATAGCAAACTAAAAGCAATATACATGTCCAGTACTGGGGAAATGGTTAAATAAATGCTGCTAAATTTATTCATATACTGAATATAATGTTTCCATTAAGATTTATGCTTTAGAGAATATTTAACAAAATGGAATAATGCTTTTCCTATAATGGCAAGTGAAAAAAAAAAAACCAGGAAATAAAACTGTAAGTGTGGTATGATCCCAACTATTTATAAACGATAAAGACCCAAAGAAAATATATTGAAGAGCTAATAGCTCAGGGTAGTAGAATTATGGGTCATTTAAAAACTATTTCTCTGTTATTTCCCAAATTTTCTACAATTAGTTCACATTATCCATAGGATCAGGAAAAAAAAGTGTTGGATACTTGAAAAATAAAACTTTGAAGACTTTTTTCTTTACCTTAGTCATTTAGGAACTGAAAAGCCAGGAGTTTCTTCCTTTATGAGGTTTTAAATAAAGAGGAAGAGAAACACTATCAAATAGTTTGCCTCTTAAATTGACCAAGTTGATACAGTGGTTTAAGAACTAAAATACTTTAAAATTCTTAAATTAAAAAATTATACATATTGACTGCTAAAAAATAAAAGAGCCTAACAGATAGAGCTGTGTTTCAGCTTAAATAAGATAAGACCGCTTAAATGTCTATGATCTCTGATATGTCATATCATTCCTAAACAGTATCAGCGATGTCGAGGTGAACTAACTTGCTGATGTGGAGTTGGTCTGGCTGATGACCAGGCTCACTGGAGCAGAAAGTGCACTGAGAGGCAACCAGTCTGTGTGGCTGCAGAAATGCAAGGACTGTCTACTGCATCCCCAATACAAAAGTTTTTAATCCAAAATTAATCTGGAAAAAATTTCAAAATAAATTACTCCTTTAGAATGTAGAGCAGAAATTATCTAAGTGAAAATGACAACTGTCTCTGAGTTGTGATATTAAAGCGTTAAAATGGATATCCATATGCAAAAAAATAAACTTTATACTTTACACCACATACCAAAATTCAAAATGGATCATTAGACTGAATATAAAACCTAAAACTATAAAATTTCCAGAAGAATATGTGGGGAAAACTCTTTGTGATCTTGGGTTGAGCAAAGATTTCTTAGATATGACACCAAAAATGTGATCCATAAAAGCAAAAAATGTAAAACATGGAGTTATCAAAATTAAAAACTTCTGCTTTTTTTTTTTTTTTTTTTTTTCTTGCGTTATGTGGGCCTCTCACTGTTGTGGCCTCTCCCATTTGCGGAGCACAGGCTCCGGACGCGCAGGCTCAGCGGCCATGGCTCACGGGCCCAGCCGCTCCGCGGCATGTGGGATCTTCCCGAAACGGGGCACGAACCCGCATCTCCTGCATCGGCAGGCGGACTCTAAAGCACTGCGCCACCAGGGAAGCCCAAAACTTCTGCTTTTTGAAAGGTACTGTGAAGTAGATGCGAAGACAAGACACAGACTGAAAGAAAATATTTGCACAACATAGATCTATAAAAGGACATATCCATAATATCTAGGCAACTCTTAAAACTCAGTAGGAATAATAAGAAACAATCAACCCAATGAAAACTAGGCAAAAGATCTGAACAGACATTTCATTAAAGAAGACATAAAGATGGCAAATAAACACATGAGAAGATGCTCAAAATCATTAGTCATGAAGGAAATGAAAATTTCTTCATAGGGTGGGGGTGGGTCACTGGAGAGCATCAAGGGCTGACCTCTAAGGGTGCGCAGGTGTGAGGGGCGCCAGACCATACACAATGCCGTGTTCATCCCTCTGGCTGGGCCAGGACGGATGGACAGGCTCTCCTGCCTCCTGGTAGTTCTGGGTTGTTCCCTCCCATCCGTCCCTCCTACCCTGCACTCACCCCTTCTCCCTCATTCTCCGACTGCCCAAACTTCAGCCGCAGACTCTCTTCAAACTCCTCGTCCGTCCAGTAGAAGAGGATGTCCGCGCCCTCTGTGGCCACCAAGACGCACTTCATCTGCCAGGGAGAAGAAAGGTCAAGGTCACCTCCCAGCCCCACATCCATAGGCTCGGCCTGAGTAATGAACAGGATCATAATCCCGCAAACACCTACTGGCCTTTACTGTGTGCCAGGCACCACGAGGGCCTTCCTGGTGTTACTCTGCGGCACCCTCACAGCAACTGGACTAAGCAGAAATCTTCAGTTACTCCTATTTTTAAGTGACAGAAGTGGGATCCAAACCCAGGCCTGTCTAATACCAACGCTGGGGCTCTTTCCTGCGTTATCTGGCCTCTCTAAAACACAGCATCAGACCCACCACCAGCCTACTGGGACCAAAGGCAAGGAAGGGCCCAGCTCTTGATTTGAACATGGGGTCAACTATACAAGGGGGACAGGCAGTCAGGGCCTGGTCTGGAATGGAGGGCGGCTGGTGCGCCTCCCTCCAGGAAGTCCAGAAAAAATGTGCTTCTCCTCAAGTCACAGATAGCTCCAGAGGACGAGCTTCGAAGCCCACAGGCAGGGGGTTCAGTATTACAGGAGTTTGATTCACAAGTTCCTCCTGCTCTGGTGGACACAAAGGCTATATGACCTTGGCCACGGCACATTCTCACTCCGGCTTAGCTGCTGCTTCCTCAGCCACCTCCACCAGTATCTCCTGCCTTTCCGGACCTCCTTCCCCAGCACCCACACATGTACCCTCTGTGCCACACATTATAATGCTTGACTATATACAATGTGTTTTCATATTCACCAACTGGTAGATTCTTAATCCAGAGCTTCCCATGCTGGGCCTTGGCCCTGTGAGGTGCAGCAAGACATTGATCTTCTCAGCACTTAGGGAAGCCTGACCATGCCTGGTGAAGCCAGAGCTGTCAGGCCAGCTGCTTGCTCCAGTCAGGGGCTTCAAACCTTCTCCTATACCTCAGCATGTCACACAGATATGAACACATCACCCACGTGCTAGGACGTGATAATGATGAGGAAGCTCTGCTCTAACTCTTCCATGGTGGATGTCCAGTTTCCTCAACAGGATCATAGCATCTCGAGGTCTCAGACTCAGTAACATTCTTCAGGATCCCCTACGTGACCAGCTTAGTGGTACTTACCGAATTCCTCCCAAATCTCTAGTTGGTTTATCGACTTTAACTCGGAGAACCTAGCTTGATGGTGTTTCCAGCACAGTGAAAAACAAAGAATGTATCCTATTCCCATGGAATTGCTAAACACTAGGCAGAGACTGGGAGAGCAATGGAGTGTGAAGGAAAGGTTGCTGGACGAAGGCAGGTGGGCTTGACAGGAAGGGAGTGCATGGGCTAGAGAACAGTGGGCTGTAGAATGGAGGCTGTGAAGAGCAGGGAGCCCCCGTAGGCTGGTAAGGGTGTGGATCATGGATGGGTGGGGTCAAGGTTACGGAGGCTATTGTCCTGGTGCGGGGTAATGTGGGTCCACTCCTTGGTGGAGGCCAGGGGAGGAAGGGGCTGATTCAAGAGGTGTAGCTTAGAGACTTGGTAGGCCATGATGACCTCCTGGATGCAAGGGAGGAAGGACAGAACAGGCAAAGTTGACATCAGGATGCAGAGCTGGGATAGGGGATGGAGATGACTCTGCACAGCCAGCGAGAGCTCAGTCTACTGCCTACCTCACCCTATCCACCTCCCAGAGCCCGAGTAGCCCCAGGGTGGGTGCTGCCTGCCTCCATCTCAGGCAGGATCATCTACCTTGGCAAGGAGCACAGCGGAGCTTCCGGGCAGCCAAAGATTCAGAAAGGGCTGCGGCAGACAGACTCAGTGACCAGTTCATGGAGAGCAGCATAGCATCCCAGGTCCTGCTTAAAACAGGGAGGTCATGAGGGCAAGCAGAGGCTCTCGTTCCAGCTGCTGCCTGTTCCCAGGAGTGGACAAGCTGGTGAAGGACGGAGTGGTCAAAGGTCTCTCTCTCGCTCTAAGGCCTTCTGCTCAGAACATACTCCCCTCAGCCAGGAGGTGTCCAAGTGCCCCACATTCTGCCCACCCCTGCCCTCCCACAATGGAGAACACGAACCTGGCAAGCACAGTCCTTTGGCCATAGCATGTGTCCACAAACATTAATTCTCACCTACTGTTTCCTTCTGAGCATTCTCACTTCCCCATGGGTCACTCTGAGCCATGGTGTGGTCAGCAAACCCACCCTGAGCAGCCCCGGGAAGCCTGCTATGAGTGACTATTGGGAAACAGCATAGCACATCCCAGGGAGACAGAAAAGCAGTCCTGGGGAAGAGAGGAGGTATCCTAGGGTAATGCAATGAATGGCAGTAAAGCAATACAACAGGCAGGGGACACCCAGTTCTAGTTTTGTCTTTGCCAAGACACTTAAACCTCTCTGAGCCTCAACCTCTGGCTCCACCTCCCTCCAGGGTTCTAGTGAGAGCCTGGGAGTAACCAGGCAGACACACCCCTAGCAAACTTTCTTACACAGAGGTGGGGGGGGGGGCTCATTATTCTTACTTCCCAGCTTCCCCTCCTCAAATAACAGGTGAACTAAACTGGTTTCAGAATCACTCATATTTTGATGATAAAGAGCAGGAACAATATAAAGCTTTAGCTTAATTAGGAAACCAAACATTGTAAACAAACAAGACACAAGAAAGGGCTGTTAACGGGCTCAGCATCTTGTGCAACATGAGACTCACTACATCACCGGCATGATTGACCTTAACGCCATATTCCCAGAAGAATGGAAATGCTCTTTAGTGGACGTTAGGTTCTACTTTTATTCCACAAGCTTGCTGGAAAGAGAACCTCACCGGTGTTATTTTCTGATTATTATTATCTGATTATGTTATTTTCTGATTATTTATGCTCTGAGGGAACACAGGACTCACTGGAGCCCCAGATGGCGCCGGGGCAACCTGGGGAAACGCCCCCACGCCCATATTCGCCATCCTCCCAGCAAACTGCCCCTATGGCCGCCGCCCCTGCCTGCCAGCAGCCCACACGCTCACAGCCTCGTCCTTGCCCCTGATGGGCTGGAGGACGTAGGAGCGAAGACCTGCAGGGCGCGCCCGCCGAATGGCAGCCTTCCAGTCTGCCCTGCACTTTACAGTTTATGCAGCAGTTTCACCCCCAAGTCCCCCGAACCTCACAGATACCCTAGGAAGAAGGCCCGGCTTGTGACTACTGCCCCACTTCGTAGCGGCAGTAACTTTGGCTCCGAGAGGTGAGGCGACGGGACCACGGCCCCACGCCGGTGGGTGAGGCTGGAGGTGGAGACGCCCCCACTTCCGGGAGGGAAGCGCCGGGGTCCCGGAGTAAGCCCCACCGACTACCGAGGCCCTCGGACAGTGCGGGAGGCCTACGTACCGCGCAGTACCCAGACACCGGCCAGCCTGCCAGGAGCCCGCGGGCGCGCTTCCGGGTGTGGCCACGTGACCGCCCACGTGACCTCCGGGGAGGGACTGGAAGCCCGCCCCGCCTCTACTTGGCTTACGCCTCTGCCCGTTGTACGGTTTGCTTCCGCTCGGAGGCCGGGCTCAGCGAACGCTGACTCCTGCGCTTTGACTCCTGCCGGGCGGTGGCCGCATTCCTCCCGTCAACAAGGGGGGCACCGAGGCCCACAGTGTGGGGGACTTTGCAGGTAGCCGTCAGAGGCACCTGCTGCTTCCGGCCCTGCAACCTGCCTTAGCTCAAGCCACTCCCCACTGAGGTACTAGGAAAGTCTCCTTTTACAGAAGAGGAAACTGACGCCCAGAGAGAAGAAATAACTTGCTGAGGGGCCAAGTTAGGATCAGAACGCAGGTTTCCCGGTGCCCCGCTGGGCTCTTCCCCACCCTCTGACTTTTCTTGCTGAGCTGCAGTTCTGGGTGGGAGCTGCCCTTCTGTCACCGGTTTCCCTGAGCTCCTTGAGAGGAGACGCAACCTGCAGAAGGACGCAGTTACCCCCAGAGTACCAACGCTGGACTTTCTTTATAAGGGTTCTCAATCCATTTGGGGGATGGTGGTGCACATCAGGGTCTTTGTTTTGAACCTGTGTTTGCTAGTCTCTTAAATTGTATGTGTAGTGGCTGAAGGTAGGGGGAGCTGATGAAGATAATGGAAGGGATGAAATTCCCACCCAAGCCACCCCTTAGTGCCCTGGTGCCACCTGCGAGCTTTGAGCGCAGCCCAGCAGGGGATGAGTTTCGAGGACTGGCTGGGGTACAGCAGTTTGAGCGCCACCTGGGGCAAGGCAGGGGCCAATAATTAATGCTTCCACCACCCGCAGACAAAGCGAGTTATCACTCTCGACCCCCGCTTCACCGCCCACCCCAAGCCCCAGACCTTCCATCTCCCCATCTACAGCACACAGCCCCTCTGCAGGCATCTCTGCAGCCCACAGTTGAGATCATTCTGGCTGCTCACTCTTTACCCTGCTATTTTCACTCACCATGTTTCTCTGTGTCAAACATTTCCTGAGCATGAATTTCAGTGGTTGAATAAATTCCATCAAATAGATATGCTGCTGTTTACGTACTCACTTCTGTTACTAGTAGTTTTCATTCCTGCCAGCAACATCAACGTCCTAGTTTCCCCACATCTTCACCAACACTTATTGTCTATTATAATTTAGCCATCCTAGTGGGTGTGAAGTGATAGCTCATTGTGATTTTGATTTGATACTGAGACTAATGATGTTCAACATCTTTTCATGTGATTTTTGACCATTTTCTTGGGGAAATGTTCATGCAGATTCTTTGCCTGTTTTAAAATTAATTGTCTTTTTATTATCGAGTCGTGTTTGTTATATATTATGCATACAAGTCCCATTTTAGATATAAGATTTGCAAAAATGTCCTCCCGTTATGTGGTTTGTCTTTTCACTCTCTTAATGGTATCACTTGTAGCACAAAAGTTTTCAGTTTTGATGTAATTCAGTTTATCTATTTGTAATTATGTCCAGGTTTTGGTGTCAACATAAATTTTTATTTCACTTGGGTAAACACCTAGGACTGGGGTGGCTGGGCTGTATGGTAAGTGTATGTTTAGGTTTATATTATACTGCTGAACTGTTTTCTAAAGTGCATGAACGATTTTACATTCCCTCTAGCAATACTAAGAGTTTTAGCTGCTCTGTAGCCTCCTTAGCACCTGATATTATCCTTTTCTAACTTTAGCCATTCAAGTAGGTATATATGGTGGCATCTCACTGTGGTTTTAATTTCCGTTTTCCTGGAAAATGGAAAATGGACTAATGATGTTGAACTTCTTTTCATGTGCTTATATGCCATCTGTATCTCTTCTCTGGTAAAGCATTCAAATCATTTGCCCATTTTTAAATTGGATCGTTTTTCTTCTTATTATCTATATGGTTTCTTTATGTATTTAGATACAAATTCTTTATCAGATATCTGTTTTGCATTATTATTATTTTATTATTTTTGCCAATCTGTGGCTTTGTCTTTTCATTCTCTTTATGCTGACTTTTGAAGAACAGAAATCTTTGTGCTTCTTTGTGTACTGTCTATTGATAAAAAGTCTTCACCTAAGCCAGGGTCACAAAGATTTTATCTTGTGTTTTCTTCCAGAAGTTTTATAGTTTTAGGATTTGCGTTTAGGTTGATTTGAGTTGATTTTTGTAGGTGGTGTGAGAGAAGGGGTCAGATTTTTTTTTTTTTTTTTTTGCATATAGATGTGCAGTTTTTCTAACATCATTTGCTGAAAAAATATCTTTTCATCACTGAATTACTTTGACACATTTGTCTCAAATCAATTGACTATATATGTGTGGATATATTTCTGGACTCTATTCTGTTCAATAATTTTAGAGGGATTCAGGTCACACCAAGGATTTTACTGATTTTCTCAAAGAAACAGCTGTTGGTTTCATCAATTTTCATTGGTTGCCTGGTTTTTATTTCACCAATTTCTGCACTGATATTTACTCTTTCTTCTGTTTACTTTGGTTTTAATTTGCTCTTTTTTAAATAGTTTCTTAAGGCGGAAACTGACCCATTGATTTGAGACTTCTTGTCTTTCCTAACAAAGGAGTTTACTGCTATAAATTTCCCCCAAGGTACTGCTTCTCAGCACCCACAACTTTTGATGTGTTGTCTTTTCATTTTTAATTAGTTCAAAATGCTTTCTAACTTTTGTTTTGATTTTTTTGACCCATGAGTTATTTAGAAGTGTGTTATTAATTTCCAGACATTTGGAGGATTTCCATGTATCTTTCTGTTATTGGTTTCTATTTCAATTCCATTTCGTCAGAAATATGCTTTGTGTGATTTGAATACTTTTACATTTATTGATGGTCTAGGATATGTTCTATCTTGGTGAATGTTCCATATGTACTTGAAAAGAATATGGATTCTTCTTTTGTTGAGTTGAGGGATCTATAAATGTCAATTAGGTTAAGTTGGTTGATAGCAGCATTCAAGTTTTCTATATCCTTAATGGTTTTCTGTGAAGTTATTATATCAAATATTGAGAGAGTGGTATTGAACTCTCTAATCATAATTGTGGATTTGTCTGTTTCTCCTTGTAGTTATGACATCTTTTACTTCATATTATTTTGAAGCTCATTTTATTTTGATGCATAAACATTTATGATTGTTATGTTCTCTCAGTGTATTAACCCCATAGCATTATGAAATTATCTTTGAATCTTTGGCAATATTTATTGCACTAAATCTACCTTGTCAGAGAATAGTATAGCTACTACAGCTTTCTTCTGATTAGTGTTAATATGGCACGTGAAGGAGTTCAGGACATGCCACCCCAAAACATGCCACTTTGGTATATTGATTATTTTGAGCTAAAGGCACTTGAAAAAACAGCAGGTGCATGCAAGAAGGGTACTCTGACCTTCCCTTTTCTTCCTGAAAGCAGGCGTGAAACTCCCACATGAAAGACACACTCCTTATACCAGGAGAAAAGAAACATTCTTATTACCAGAGATGAGGAGTCCAGGCAGAGAGAAATCTGTACAAATAGACTTCGTTAAAATAATTCTTATCTTTCTTTGGTCTCCCCAAACAGTTTACTTTTCCACAATTGCCACAATTTGTTGAACCTAGTATATACGCACTTAGGCCCTGCCACTTCTCTGGGTCTTCATTTTTCTCGTGGGAGCTCCCACGCACATGTGAAAAATTACTAAATAAAACTTGTATGCTTTTCTCCTATTAATCTGTTTTATGTCAGTCCTAGCCAGAAATCCTAAGAGGGTTGGGGAGAAATTTTACCTCCCCTACATATGTAATTTTCCATTCTTTTATATTTAACCTACTTCTGTCTTCACATTTATAGTGCATTTTTTGGTAGGCAGCATGTAGTTGGATCTGATTTTTTATGCGGACTGACGATCTCTGTCAGATTGTATGTTAAGACAACTTACATATAATGTGATTATTGATATGGTTTGGTTTAAGTTTATCAGTCTGTTATCTTGCTATTTATTTTCTATTTGTCCTGTCTTTTCTTTGTTCCTTCTTTCAGCTTTTTAATGCCTTTTCAAGAAATGTATTGAGTATTTTTATGATTCTGTTTTCTATCCTTCGTTGGCTTCAGGACTAGGACTGGGGTGAGAATGAGATATTTACCTTGAATGCAAAATTTAAAGGGATGTCAAAAAACTTAGTAATCAAGATAAATACTATATGAATTAATGTTTTTAAAAGCAAAATTACTGTAAAAATCCATGATAAATAAAATATCAAAATTTTAAGTATAAACATGATCATTATTTCTGATTTTTTCTTTTGCCTCAGCTTTCAGTATAGCTCAACATGACACTATTACTGACAGTGAGTCACATATTCCTGCTTCTTTGTGTGTCTATTAATTTTTATATTTTATACTGGACATTGTAAGTGATGCATTGAAAAGACTCTGGATTCTGTTGTCTTCCACTGAAGTGCTGAGTTTTGTTCTAGGTGGCAGTTGAATTAATGGCAGTTCATTTTGATTGTGGAGGCTTGATTTTTGGCTTTGTTAGAGTGGATGTATTTCGTTTTCTTCCTTAATCCTAAGAGAGTGTGATCCTTAGTGTTAAGGTGTGGCCTTTTGGGGGTTTCAGTGGGAAGTCTGAAGTGTTTACCAAGCTCCTCTAACTTGGTAGGACCTGAACTCAAACTCTCTCCCACTAGGCAGCAATTTATATCTCTGCTGCTCTCTCAGCCTTCCGGCTCTTTCTTTCTACCAGGGTTTTTGGAGTCTCACTCTGTGTATACATAGTTCAGAGGTCAGCCAAATGTTTGAGGGTACTTGGTACTGGCTTTGTTGGTTTCTCCCATTATTTCTCCTTTTTCTACCCCCTTTCATTTTCAGCTGCTCTGTCATTCCTGAAAACCAGTCTCTTACTCCACAGTCCAATACACAGCTGCTTTCTGCTTGACCTCAATCCCCTTTTTGTTGTGAACTGGGGGAATTCCTTCAGGGGAAAAGCCACATAAATGTGGTTCTTATCCTGTTTGATTCCTGTCATTCAAGGGTCTCGTCTTCTGTAGCTTCTGCCTGCTTTTAGCTGTTCAGCTGTTTGCTATTGCCTTCAAAGAGCTGTGTGTGTGTGGGGGGGTGTTTTTTTGATTTTGGGATCTTGTCAGCAGTTTAGAATTGCTGTTGGCAAAAGGGTCAGTCTGACAAAAGAATGTTAATTACCAGAAGTTGGGAGTTCTTGCAAATTTTGATATGTAGTATTTTTCATTGAATTTGAAATATTTTCTACTTTTTATTGTGATTTCTGATTTTTTTTTTTTTGATCCATGGATTATTTACAGGTCTGTTTCTTAATTTCCAAACATAGGTAGATATTCCAGTTGTCTTTTTAAAAATATTTCCACCTGTATTTCACTATTGTCAGAGAAATACTTTATATGTTATCATTCTTTGAAGTTTTTTGAAACTTTTTTTATGTCACAGCATATAGTCAAGTTTTGTAAGTATTTCCACGTGCCCTTGAAAAAAATGCTCTGTATTCATTTGTTGGCTCTGCTGTTCTATATATATATTACTTAGGTGAAATTTGTTTATTGTATTTTCTGAGAGAAGTATGTTAAAAATCTCCTATTATAATTGTGAATTTGCCTATTTCTCCTTTTATTTCTGTGAGGTTTTGCTTTACATATAGGGTACTTCATAAGGTGCATGCAAATTTAGAATTTTTACTGTTAAATTTCCTTCTTTATGAAATATCCCTTTCTATTATTAACACTGCTTTTTGTTTTACAGAAGCATCTGCTGTTTCATGTCAGTGTAGCTAATTAACTTTCCTTGTATGACGCAGCTTTTCCTTAATCCTTTTTACCTTCTTATATTTTAGATGTTTTTTTGAAACAGCATTTAGTTGGACTTTGTTTCTTTGTATTTCATCTGAAAATCTTTTTCTTTTAATGGGAGCATTTGTTCTATTGACAATAACACTACAAATAAACGTGTGTTTAAATTCATCATCTTACTATTTGCTTTCTATTAGTCCCACCTGTTCTTTGTTGTCTTTCTCTTCTTTCTTGCTTTCTTTTAGATCAACTATTTTTTATTATGATTCCACACCCCCTGCCACCATTCAGTTAGAAGTAATGCACTCTTTTAATATCCTTTTAGTGGTTACCCTAGAGGTTAAAACATGCATCCTTGACTTATCAAAGTTTAATATAAATTGGTACTTTTACCTCTTCCTCAGAAATGGAAGGACGTTAGAATACTTTCCATTTACCTGCTTTCAATATGTATGCTACTGCTGTAATGCATTTTAAATTCTCTCTATATTAAATCTCATCAGACATTACTATTATTGTTTTATATTTATTTAGACTTTCCTACATGTTTACCCTTTATGTTGCTCTTTGTTCTTTCCTGCATCTCCCTTAGCATTTTTGTGATTATTCATTCTTTTGCTCCCCCATCTTTCTTTCCACTGTCCCTCCAATTTCCCATCTCCTACTGCCTGCCTCCACCTGTAATTAGTTGAATTCCAGGATATTAGGTACACACATGATAAAATTCTACTATGTTACATCAGATGCTTTTGTAGTAATCCCATGTATGTGTCTTAATGTTTAACTAATTTCTCAAAAGTGAGGTCAATCTGTTTCTTTCAAAAACTAATAACAAGGTGAGTGTACCTTGGGGCATGCTTCATCTACATTAAATTTGCACTAAATCACTGCTTGGAAGAACTTGGATGGAAGGAATCATGTCATTAACTCAAAGAAAAATCATGACATTGACATTATCTCTAGAAAAAAAGAAACTACCATCAAAATGTGTTGTTTGTGTTGAATTTCACTTGTATGCATCCTGAAAAGCACATTACATTCATGTAGAAATAGCGCCAAAAACTTTAAGGCTAAATTTGAAACCTCTCAAAAAGATATATCTGAGTTGATTATATATATATATATGTATAACACACATGTTATATTTGAGGAGGAAATAGGAAGACAATAGCAATAGCACCTGGAACAGGGACCATCTAACATAGATGGACAATGGGTATTTTTAGGTGACCCTAGAGTTCACTTAATCCGAAGGCCTCAGGTGGGGACGCTTAAGTCCAGAGAGGCTGAGTGACTTGTCTGACATCTTACCGTTAGTTGGTGGAGGGCTGGGACTGGAATCAAGGTCCCTTGGTCAGAGCAGTCTCCTTCAATTACCTGCTCTCCTCAAATGGATTCAATCAGTGGGATAGTGTTTTTGTGATCTGCAGGTATGGGAACTCACCCATTTGGTCAGTAGCTGAGGCCTCTATGATTCTCCAGTGAACCATTAACCCACTTTGCTATTTGAGGCTTTAAATGATATTTTTGATGTGTCTAGTAGGGGGCACAGTGTCTAGTGCTAGGTAAAGCCTAACTGGATAGCAGTGGAACAACACAGAAATTATTTTCTGCTAAAAATCAGCCAAGTGCTAGGAGAGGTGGGACTTAAGGAATGGGAGAGATGGAGAAGAAAGCTCCTTTACGTCATTATGAAGTATGCTAAAAAAAAAAAAAAAAACCTTTGAATTTAGATATCACCACACATAGTGTGTAACACTCACTTGATGGCAAATCAGCTGGAGGGACCCAATAGCGTTGGCTCATTCTCTGGTCTCCTAGCTGTCCGTCGAAGTTTTGTGCTCCTTTTTCATGAATGTCTTAGTCCATTCAGGCTGCTATAACAAAAATACCATAGACTGGGTGGCTTATAAACAACAGCAATTTATTCCTCGCAGTTCTGGAGGCTGGGAAGTCCAAGATCAAGGCTCTGGCAGATTCAGTGTCTGATGAGAACATGCTTTCTGGATCATAGGATATGTCCTTTTGGAAAAGTCCTCACATGGTGGAAGGGGCAGAGGAGCCCTCTGGGGTCTCTTTTATAATCCCATTCATGAGGGCTCCACCTTCATGACCTAATCACTTCCCAGAGGCCCTACCTCCAACTACTATCATGTTGGGGATTAGGTTTCAGCATGTGAATTTTGGGGGGACACAGACATTCAATCTATAGGAAGGAAATATAATTGCTGTTGGGAAGTGGCTGCCCAGCCAGGGACTTCATTTCCTGGATCCCCAGCATTTGATGGGACCATGTGACTGACTTAGGGCCTAAGGAATTGAAGAGAAGGAATTTATGCCAGGTTAGGCCCCTAAAATACTCCCATATAATCTGCATGCTCTCTTTCCTTGTCTGCCAACTGCATGTTGATGCCATAGCAACCTTGGAGGCCAAGTGCTGAAGATGGCAGAGAGCCTACATCAGTCAAAGGACTACATAGAAGAGAAGCACTGCCTACCTTATCCATTATCACCAACTGAACTTTACATGATCTATTAGCAAGAAATAAACTTGGATTGTGTTAAGCCATTGAGATACTAGTGTTTACCTGGTATTGCAGCTAACGGTTACTTTAACATAGTGACATCTAATTTGAATAATAAAATTGAATTTCCACTTGGAGTACTTGAAGCAGCACTTGTGGGGAAGAGAGTAGAGGGAGAGCATAGCACAGCGTAAGATCAAAGATCCCTAGCGTATATTAGTTCATCAGGCAATCAGTCTTCAGGTCGAGGTGTCGTGTGGACAATAGCGGCCTTCCTCTCCCCACAGAACACCCTGAGAACAGAAAGTTAGAGTATCCACATTTTATTACTTACAGAACATTACCTCAAAATATGAACCACCTCAGGGACCCAAACTCTCTGCCATCACCAGGCTCATATAAACCTTAATATAATCCGTTCCCTGGAAGAAAATATTAACACCTGTTAAAATCCCCTGCACAGAGAACATTTCCCTGGGAGGTGTTCCTGCACTCATTGTGCCAATTTCCAGATGAATAAAACTAAGGTTTCTTTTTGCTTCTTCCCAAAATATAATCTATTATGTAACATTTACAACTTGAAAAGGAATCCGAGACTATTTTCATGAATAATAATTAGAAGAGTAATGTGCCTGACGTGGGCTACAAAGAAAGGCCCCCCTTTTCTCTGCTGGGCGCACAGGACAGTGGGGTTTACTCTGGAACCAGTCATGTGGAGCTTGGTCCACTCCCCTAGATGCTCCCAGGGCCCCTGGGGTTGCTCTGCTGTTTAGAAGGAAATGGATATTGAAGCTGTATTGTGGCTTTCTTGCTTTACAGTGATACTTGCAAATACTACCCCTAGGGTAGTAGTTAATGGATTTGTTACTTAGTCTGGGAAGGTGAAGAGAAAATTCCAAAGCTTTGGGTGGTGGTGGGGGAGGAGCAGTACTCAGAGCCAGTGCCTGTGTGGGTGCTGACTGGCTCTGCCACTTACCTCTGGGACTTTGAAATACCAAGAGTCATCACCTATGGTGGGTGGTAGCGGTAGGAGTGGCCCTTTAAATTGTTCTCCAGACAAACGTAGGAGAGGAGCAGACCGGGAGGGCCCCTGGTAGGCCAAGGTGAGCCTGGTTTCAAAATTCTACAGCTAAGGCTGGTCACAGCTCAACTCACTACTCGTCAGAGCTACTGGTCAGTTCCTCCAAACCCTGAGATCAGCTCTCCTGGGCGAAGGCACCACTAGGGTTCTGTGTAGACACACCCAGGACCTCACGAAAGCTAGCTGTGGGCAGCAGAGGTGACAGGAAGTTGGCCACAGCCAGTCCAGCAAGAGTGAGACCAGTGCAATGAGAGCAGAATTTGGACTCTTGACAGATCTGGGTTCAAGTTCTAGTTATGCCACTCTGGTTCTTCCGAACACCCCAGCTAGTCACCACCACCAGGACTGGGCACAGGAAGGCAGTTACAGACACTGTTAGCGGAACCCGGAGGCGGGGATTCTAAGGCTCTTGGGCTTTATAATTAACTATTTCTCTTTGAGTACTCCTTACTATCTTATTTGCAATTCTGGTATGTCTTAAGAAAAAGATTGTGAACTATTCTACAATCAGAACTTAATTCCCTTTCAGTACGGTGGATTTCCCTGGGCTCTGGGCTGGGGAATAGGGTGGCTGGCAGAGGTGAGGCTGTGGAACTGGAGAGAAGGTGTGGAAAAGAGCAATGGGCAGTGTTCAGGCTGGGGCCGTGGTGTAGAGGTTGGGGAGGGGGGAAGTGTTTATGGCCCCCTTCCCTTGCCTTCTCCAAGCCATATCTTTATTACTTTTGTTTGCTTTATTGATATTTCAAAATTTTAAAGTCCTTCTTTGTCCCAGGGTTTTTATTGTCCGAGTGACCCACCTGGTTTGCCTTGGCTTTTGCAGAGATGAAACACTTCCTGTTTTGTTTTCAGAAGTAAAGCTCTCACTGCATTTCCACAGTGAATCCTGCAGCTGCATCCATCCCAAACACAGGGGCCTTGAGTGCAGGCAGCAGGGCCCACCTGCGGATGCTGGGCCTGGCCTGGACCACATGACTGCTCAGCAGTTGAGTCCTGCTGGGTCCTCCCCACCATTGAGGGTCCCTGATGCTGAGAGCTGTGGTGGAGGAGGCCTCTCAGGCAGAATCTGCCCACAACCTCTGCCCTGTTGGAGGGTACAGGGCTGGGACTCATCTGCTCAGGGACTGCCCAACAGCTGGAGACGGGCAGGGACTGTGGAGGGCCAGTGGGCCTTTGGGAATTGTGGTTCTGGGAGTCCCCAGCCTTAGGCTCAATGTAGCCCAGGTCTGGTGTTTTCAAGCTTGTCTCCAGCTGGAGATAATGCTAATATCCCACACTTGCAGCTTTTTCAGGGCACTTGAAGATTGAGACTTTCTCTTCAAATAACAATGAGCATTTGTTCTGAGCCTTTGTGATAAGAAAGGAGAAAGAAAATCATTCTTAGAGGCAGGGGAAGAAGAAAACCATCTCAACAAAAGGCACAAACTTCTCATTATACATTATTATGCTTTCAAAGAAGCATTTTGTGCAAGCACATTCTTTGGTTTAAAATAAAGTGGCTCTTAAGTCTTAAGACTATCTCGGCCGTGTCTTGTTTGGGGAGGAAAAATCTGATGGGGGGAAGCTGGTTGATGAGCTCTCTTGTCCTGGGGCCCAGCCTGGCAAGCTGCTCCCCTGATGTGCAGCGTGATGCTGAGTTTTGCCACAAGCTGTCTTTTGCGGGGAGTGTGGTAGGACAATCCATTATAAGGGGGGATCCCTACTGATTTAGTAATTACCCCTCACCCCTAAGTGAGAAAGCCGGGACAGATGCCCTGTACCCTGTACCAAAATCCTTACAGAATGTGATGTTATAGTGAGTTTCTCGGTATCCTTTGAACAATGCAAATACTTCTTCCATGAGGCGGCTGCAAAGTTAGAATTGCAGGACTCCAAAGATAAATTTCATTGATTCCCTTCCCTTTTTATTAATTAAAAAAGAAAAAAACAAAAACCCAAACCCAAAACTTAAACCTCTTAGGAGCAGTATTTAAGATATAAAGACAAAAGAAGCAGGGACTGCCTATATTCTGCAAGTCTAGAGGCTTAGTGAAGAGTCAACACTTATTTAGAGAAAGTGTGTCTGAATGGAGCTCCGGAGGTCCTGGCTGTACTGAGTTAGCAGAACCTATGAAGAGGTAAAGAGGTGAGTCTGTGAATTGGGCAGCCGCTGAGCTGGGCGGTTAAATGAACAGGCTCTGGACTATTCTGATCTCAGCAACCCATTCCCCTGGATGACCCTGAGCAAGTTACAGACCCTCTCCAGGCCTCATAGGAAAAATGGAGCTAAGAATAGTAACTCCCCGAGGGGCAGCTATGTACATAAAGCAAACTAGCCCAGGGCCGGCCTGCGGGGACCGCTGGTTACCCCCGTTATTATGAGGGGCCTGCAGCTGTACCAGTATATAGAAGAGACTTTGCTATCTGCTATCTGTACTATCTCTTTTCCCTTCTCGTCTTCACTTTCCTCTGCTGCTTCTTCCCTGCCTTTCTACCCCCAGTCTTGGCACTTCCCTCTCTCCCAGATCTGAAGCGTCAGTGGGAGAGGCCTGCTTCTGGGGAGACGAGGGGCCCCTCTGGGCAGCCTTGCGGGGATGTGCCAGGGTCTGGTCCTCTCTGCAGCTGCTTCCAGGCTGAGCCTCCACTGACCGAGGCCAGCCAGTCCTCAGTCTCCCCCTTTCCCACTCCACACCTCCTGGTGCTGTTCCTACTCTACCCGATAATAAGCTTAGGTCAAAACTGACTCCACTCTCTTCTCGTTGTATAAACTGAGCCTGTTGGTTTCCCTCTCCCAGATTCCCAGTTCTCCACACTGAGTCCCTTCCTGCTCCCATCTAGTCTTCCTTATCACTCACTCTGCAGACCTGGCCCTGCTCCTAACTCCTCCTCAGGCAGTCTCCCTGGCCTCTGGCCTCAGCCACCTTGCCCCTCCCTTCCATTTCTATCCTTTCACATCAGCAGAAGTTGTATCTCTCTCTACTGGAACTCTGTGACATTGTCTAATATCTCTTCCTTAAAAAAAAGCATCCTTTGTGTCATTCATCCTGCAAAAGAAAATCATATCCACAGAAAAGAAAGTCATTTCAGTGGCAGCTTGTTTGCAAAGACCCACACAAACCTCTTGAATCATACAGAAGGTCCTCATCATGACCTTTACACCACTCCACTCCCCCCTGCCCAACTCGGGGGCCTCCCACCTCCCATTCCACAGTTTCCCCATCAGACCTCAGTCTCCAGATCCCCCTTCCCCAACGTGGCGAACTGAAAGCTTAGTTCTATGCTCAGATAAGCTGGTCTGGGAGAGCACGGACCCGGTCATCTTTCATGAGCACGTTAGATTTCTGCCTAGTACAAGACATTGAGAGCACTTAGATACTTGGGAAGAAGCAGAAAGGTTAGATTCAGTTGTGTCTTACAGTTGTGATGACCTTTGATTTATCCCTTGTTTTAAAATGGTTTTGGTCGGGCTTCCCTGGTGGCGCAGTGGTTGAGAGTCCCCCTGCCAATGCAGGGGACGCGGGGTCGTGCCCCGGTCTGGGAGGATCCCACGTGCCGCGGAGCGGCTGGGCCCGTGAGCCATGGCCACTGAGCCTGCGCGTCCGGAGTCTGTGCTCCGCAACGGGAGAGGCCACAGCAGTGAGAGGCCCGCATTCAGCAAAAAAAAAAAAAAAAAAGGTTTTGGTCAACCAAACCATTAAGGACTTACCCTATCAAGCCCTTAATATTCTCTCAAAATTGAGGTAGGTCTAATTATTTGCTTTGTTCAGCCGAGGGACACGTGTGTGTGTGTTTGTGTGTGTGTCTGTGTTTGGTGGTTGGGTGTGCTTTCTCTTTGTACTAAAACTCTCTCCCTCGCAGCCACATGACAGATGATGACTGCTTTTTGTGCTGCCTAATACATTGCTGTCCACTCAGTGAATACTGTTACCTGACTTCCATTCCAACCCTGGGGGAATCTGGATTCACAGAGGAATAGAACCTTCTTACAAAATCTGGAGTATGATTGCAATTTTACTTTTGAAGCACCCGCTTCCCAAAGGAATAGCTAGTGATTGATGCCACTGTCAGAAACCCAGATGCACACACTCATACATCAGCCAGGAAATTACATTAACAGCTCGCCCAGCAGGCCAGCACTGACTCACCCACTTGCTCCCCTATGGGAGGAGAGGTGATACGAAACCCGGGGCAACAGCAGGGAACAAACAAAGGAAAGGAGTTAGGGGGGATTGGGCTCTCAAATGTCCACCGGGTTTTTTTCCTTTCTCATCTTCTGCCAAGGGCAGCAGCCACAGGCTAAGGTCTGTAGTTATTTTGCTATGTGACCAGGATTGTGGGGAGTTATTTCATTTGTCCTGGAAATGCACTGTCAGCTTGTTCTCATGGTGCATGTACGAGGGTGCATACAGCTCTACACACATACCTTCGTGCTTAAGAGGTCTACATTTTCCTTTGGGGTAGAAGTGACCTACCTAGGCTAAGCTCATGCTAGGGTATTTGTCTTTTTGGAGAGCAAGTTAGTGTTGATTCCAGCAGGATGGGGCAGCAGAGACTGGTTTGTTGCTCAGAAGATGCCTGAAAAATACTGATACCATTAGGGCAGAAGAGTGGAAAGCAGTCCAGCAGGCCTGCTGGCGACTTGTGAGTGTGAGGGAGTTCATCGGTAGCGGCAGGCCAAAGCGTTGACATTCTTGACCACATAAAAGCCCATGGTGACTGGAGGGATGACCAATGTCCGGCCGGCCCGCAGGGGGCGGGGCTTCAGTTCCGGGAGGGTCCCATCGTCCACCATCACTAAGGGCTGCCCGTTCAGCTGCACTGACCTACAGTGAGGAAAAACAGCATGGGACTCGTTATTGCCTTGAAAGGAAGCCATCGCAGCAAAGCCTGGGCAGCCTCAGATTGCCCCCGTCTGCTGACCGTGCCCGGCTGGCTATCACTGACTGATACTTACTCTGCCCAGGCTCTCAGCTGGGTGCTTTGATAACACACTCGAACATCCCAGCAATGCTCTGAGGAAGAAATTGTCCTTGTCCCATTCTTCCTAGAGTACTTAGATGACTTGCCCAAGGCTATACAGCTTGTAGTCCTGGGAGCCAGGATTTGAACACAGGTAGTCTAGTTCCAGAGACACATCATTTATTTTGACAAGTTAAATGTCTCTGAGGCAGAAGCTGAAAAGTGTCTCATGTCTATTTTTTTTTCTTTAAATCATAATAGCAGTTCAGTTTGACTCTTCTATCTAAAGAATTTTCTTCTACCTAAAGTGTGGAATGATGCATAGGCTTAAGGTGACTTCAGAAATTTCTATTTAACTGGCATCTTTCATTAGTTTATTTGAGAGATGAGAGAACTGACATTGTGTCACTTGTCTAGGGCAGTTCTGGAGGAGGACAGAGACTTATGTAACAATCTTCCTTTCTCTAATCTGAGCATGAGTTTCCATATCTAATATTTAATGAATGTTTACATTTTAGAGACACAAAGGAGTAGGTGATAAAGCAGGCACTTGTGATCTCAGTTCACCTGCGTTGCTTGCTTTTATCCTTCCTGTGTATCAGTCATTTTCAGCCCTGAGAAAGACTTAGAGAGCAAAGGGGAACGGCTCATCACCCAGCCTAGGCCTGTGGTACAGAATCCAGACAGTCTCCCAGCTGTTTCTGACGGGGGAGTGACTCAGACAGCCAAGTACCCACTGAAGCTCAGTTTTATGGGTCAGTAGAAAAGGCCAGAACCAGGCCACTAGCTGGAAATAAGGCTGTAAGTCACTTTGGAAAATCAGCATTACAGTGATTGACTATTTCTGGGCCTTGCCCAGCCTCCAGTGTGATAACATTGCAGTGGTATCATCTGAGCTGCGAAGAGAATAAACTGTTAGAAATTGATAAAGAGGTCTTGGTTTAGTGTTCCTTCTGTGCTATGAACGATAGGTTTAGAGAGAGATCATCAGACCCCTTGCTCAGTAGAGCCATGAACCCCCAGAGATAAGTGCAATGTAAATTGCTCCCAGGGGAGAGCTGGGCAGAGAGACAGCTCCAGGCCCGGCCCGACGTGGACCAGTTTGGGCCCAGTCCAGATCTGACAGGCCAGGGGGCAGCCCCCCTCTCTTGTTGGTATGACTGAGGAATGAATGAACAAGCAGGGGGCTCCTGGGTGGAGAGCCAGGCCTGCCTCTGGAAGATGTGGAGGTGTGAGAATTGAGATCTAAAGGTCAGTGTTGACCTCATCAAACATGCAAGAACCTTCTGCGACCCTCTCTGGTGAATACAGCATACTCATTGGAGTGGAGGGCAGGGTGAGGAGAGGGGGTTCAGGTGCAAAAAAAGCCAGGACAGGTCTTCACAGTGTATTTTATTATTTGGTTCTAGGTGGTGTGAATATCCAACAGCCAGACATATGCACTATCAAATACTAGTTCAATAATACTAATTAATCTTTCCAAAGCATACTCAAATTGCTATCACTTGAAAACCTTCAGTGGTCCCTCCTATATATGGAGTTAGGTGCAAGCCCTCCCCCTGAGGAGTTAGGCAACACCCTCTTAGATTCAGATGATCCCAGAGTATTGCCATCTCTGGGTTCTAGGAAGTCAAAACAAAGTGTGAGAAGCAAGCCTTTTCATTTCCATACTAATAACGAGTAGTTATTCTGCAACAGACTCCATTCTGATTTCCTTATTGGTTGGTTAAAAAGCTGACTCAGGTATGGTTGGAACCAGGGAGCATGATCAAGATTGTGGACTGAGCTCTAATTCCAGGAGCCAGCCACTAACTTCCTAGACAGCGCTGGCAAGTCTCTTTACCTCACTTCCCTCAGTTTTGCATCTGTGAGAATACAGGCTATATAGGATGTAGTACGAATGAAATGAAATAAAAAATGTGAAAGTGCTTTGAAAGCATAGTGAGCCATGTAAGTGGAAGATGGTGTTTTTTGTTGTTACTCTTTTCATTGTCATTCTGGGTAGGTAAACTTCTTGGTCCTTGTACTGTGGCACTGACGAGTTTCATGGCTCCTTTCCTAAAACCCTCTCTTCCCTTGGCTTCCGTGGTAGTGTTCTCTCTCTCTCTCTCTCTCTCTCTCTCTTTCCCTCCGTTTTCCGCCTTCATTTCTGCATGTTGTTTCCTTTTGGGGGCACTGTTCCCTTATATCTGCCTCTCAGATGCTGGGGTTGCTGGTGCTTGGTCCTGGGACCTCTTTGCTTCCCACACTACATACTCCAGGTGGGTGCTGTTACCAACACCCAGGAGTTTAATTACTATCTGCATGTCGATGCTTCCCAAACCTGTATCTCAAGGCTGAACCCTTCTTCTAACTTATATATCTCCACTTGGCTGTTCCACAGGAACTTTATAGTCACGTGTCCAAAGTCAAGCTCTTCTCCTCAAACTCTGTCCTTTTCTCTGCCTTTTTACCTTTGGGCTGGTAGCACCATCTGTAAGATTACCTAAGCCAGAAAGCTGCGGTCATCTGGGTCTCTTCTCCCTCAGGTCCCAGACATGGAGTCGCTAAATCCAACCAATTCTACCTTAAATATTTTTCAGACCTGCTTCCTTCTCTCCCTTCACTGCTATTATTTTAGTTCAGAGTTCGCCCTGTGACCTATCTCCTTGCCCCTGGCCTTGCCTACCTCTCCTGTGCTGGCCACATTGCTGATTCTCACAGTCACTCACTAGATAGCTTACCCCAACTGGACATGTGGCCATTGATCATTGATAGTGTTTTTTCATCCTTAAAAAAATCTATATGACCACCTCTTAGCTAAGCCAATTTGAGTTAATTTTGTGAGAACTTAAGTCCTCATACAACCTTATTTACAAAGTCCCGTCACTGTAACGATGGACAGTGTGCTTTACCACCTCCATTCTAATTTTCCTGCTTACATTTTTATTTTAATATTTATCCTGTTACCCAGTTAAGTCATATCACACTAAATATTACAATTATCTTCCACTCTTATGCACTGAACAACTTGTAAGTTTGCAAACATATGTTAATGATAAAAATCACTGATTACTGAGCACTGTCTATGCAAAAGGCAGGATTCTGTGATCTATTCTATCACATCTAGTCCTCACAACTACCAACTGAGGCAGGTGTTAGCATCCCTACAGATGAAGACATCAAAGTTTAGAAGGGTCTAAGAGTCACCTAAGTCACATAGCTGGTAAGTGGTAGAGCTGAGATTTGCCCTGCAGCCCTTCACCATAGTCCTATTTGGCCTCCCTTGTGGCTGCTAAAAGAGCCCTGTGAGGCACATAGGCAAGTATTATTATTATTATTTTTGTAACTTCACCATTGAGATGAGGTCAGAGAGGTTAGGTGGCCTGGGCAAGGTCACACAGCTAATAGGTGGCTAAGCTCTGTCTTGGATTCAGGCCTCCTGATACCTGTTTCTACTATTTCGTGTTGTTCCCCAATTCCAGATGGCACTCACTAGGATCATGTTTCTTTCTTTGAGAACCTTTCTTATCATATTTTCATCACATTCTGGGACCTCCTTCCTGGCCTGTGAAGTTTCAAACCAAATGCTAAATGATCCAGTCTATGTTGAGCTATTTCTCTTAATTCCCTAGCTGCTGAGGGCTTTTAAATTATCCAAATATTAGGACAACTGAGTTTTTATCACCATCTGTTTTTCCAAAGTCGGAATTGCTTTGTTCCTAAACTTGTTTTCTTTGCATGCTATTTGAAATGGGATCCAGTGTCTCAATTTGGAGTCAAGCCCTCTGCTTCCCAGGTCTCCGTGGGATCCCCTTGGCTGGGTCACCCTCCTTCCCCCACCACCTGTCTACAATCTCTGGTCTTCATGGCTTATTTTATGGTTCTTGCTAGCCATGGATACTGAAGCAAGCTTTCAGCTGTTCTGAGGTCTCAGGGAAGCAAGTCTAGTGAGCATGTTCTTTGCCGGTCTTGAAGATAATTTGCTGGTCTCTGGCCTGGCCCTGGCTGGACTTCTGTGGGAGCAGAGGCAAGGGAAGCCTGCGTGTTATCGGGAGCAGCCTGGGGAGCTAGTGTCTGGTTTCTGCTGGCATATTTAGGGCCTTGAATGGGACTTAGAGATAACTAGTTCCACCTCAGCCACTTTGAGAAAGTGATTTGCCTTCTGTGAGCTTGGGTTTCACCATCTGTATGACAGACTAGATGAACCCTAAGATTCTTTCTGGCTCCCACATTTTTTAGGTTGGCTGCCCACAGCCTAATAGCTAGCCTGAAGCAGAGTTTAATGCCAAATTCAGAGTGATCCTGCACAGATAGAAATCTGATCATGACACTCACCTGTCTAAATGCTCAGCAGCTTCCTGCTG
>NW_006783561.1:2451988-2470874 GCF_000442215.2 Lipotes vexillifer
ACAAATAGAAAACAGATCAAGTCACTCACCTGTCTAAATACCCAGCACCTTCCTGCTGATCTTAGAACATTCTCCAAAGTCCTTACAAGACCCCATGAGCGAGGCCATTTACCTCCGTCTGCAGCCCGTAGAGGCCCCTGTAGCTGCTGCCCATTGCAGCTCCCCACCACCTCCCACCTCCTTGCGTTCTGTGTTGCGCTTCCTCCAGTCACAATCTCTCTACTCTCAGGGTTTTTGTATATGTTGTCACTCTTCCTGGCGCCTTCTCCATACTCCATCCCTGCTTCCAGCCTCCTTTGCCCTGCTAACTCCTACCCGTCCTTCAGGGCACAGCACTCCCTATCACCCAGTACTCCTCCTGTCTCTGCACTCGTCACAGCACTGGGATCGCTGACTGCTTGTCAGTCCCTCCCCTAGTCAGGAAGACCATGTGTCTGCCCTGTTCATCTCGTGCTCTCCTGTCCACTAACCCACATATAGCAGGTGCTCAGTAAAAGAAGGATGGGATATAAATACATGGGTAGACAACTACAATCTGGAAGGAAAAGACACTGTGGTGGGAGGACAGAGACTTGAGTTAGAGTCCACATCTGAGCATGACGTGTGCAGGCCTAGAAATGTCACAGTTGGCTCTGGTCTGGGTTGCTGGATTGTTAAGTGAGAGAGAGGGAGGGAGGGAGGGAAAGCAGGAGTGGGGAGCAGAAGGGAGGGAGGAAGGAGGAGAGAAGGGAGAAGGTATAATAATCTGAGGAGTGTGGGGCAGGGAGGGTATTCAGCTCCCTTTGCTGCTCTGGTGCCAGCGTGCTTCCTCGCGCGCCACTAGAGGTCCCCCTTGCTCTTCACAACGGTGCTGAGAGCCCGCGCGCCGGCTCCCCAGAAGCGGAGCCCCTGCCTCTGCCCCTCCAGCCTGCTCTGCGGTCCCGGCAAGGCCCGGAGACGTGCGCGGCCCTTGGCCTCCTGGAGCAACAAACCGCAGGATCACTCCAGTCCCGACAAAAACTTCGTTGCGGTGCACTCGGCACCCCCGCAATGTGGCTAATATTAAGGAACCGTGCGAGGTCGGGCTGCGATTCCTGCCGTGGGTGCGGCTCCCCGGCTGGCGTGCAGGGAAGGGGGGGCGCAGGTAGGTGCGGGGCTGGCGGCGCCGCGCGACTCGGCGCCCGGCTCTCCTGCCTGGGTCCCGGCGCCCCGCCCTCCCGCCAGCCGCACCTGTGTGCGCTTTACAGGCCCCCGAGGCCCAGTTGCCTGTGGAGGTCCCCTCGCTGAGTTAGGAAACTGGTGTGTGCAGCTGCCCTGCCCTTCTCCAGCTCAGGGGCAGGTTAGAGCCGTGAGGGAGCCCGGCCGGGTTTGAGGACGCAGGGGCCTCGCTCAATTTCCCTGCTCCGGGAGAGGCTGTGCATCTGGAGTAGCTTAGAGAGGAGGCTCCTTTGAAATGGCCGTGAGTGATGCTACCCGCTGAGGAGGGCCGCTCGGAGGTGGCCGCAGCAGGCTAGGCCCCACTTGCCCAGCTGAAGCAAAAGCGTTCAGTAGGACGCTCATGACCCTCTCAGGGGAGCTCCTACTCCTGAGGGGTCATTGGGAGGATTACTTCCTCCCAAGCGTGTCCTGAAGCTTTCTCCTGTGTGTCGGGGGATTGTTCTCCTGCTAGGCTAATTGTTCTCATTTCCAAGTTTTCAGTGGCACGTGGTTCAGTGCATTCTTGCGCATGATAGTAGTTCACATTAATGCTTGTGGGGTTCCACTCAGTCAGCCTCTCCAAGGGTTCTCATGTGGTTGGTTGGACACTCCAATCCCTTACTCTGCTGTTGTTAAAGAGAGGAGACAAAGTGAAAAATGGAGGTGAACGCTTCCTTTTCCCCTTACCGCTTGAAAAGCCCGCATTATATATGAAGTTCCTGGCCACTTAGACAATTTGAGGCTGATAAGATCATTTGCCCTATGTCCTGTTCTTTGAGAACATATTGAAATAATGAGGAGTTTCAATCAAACTTCTGTATCACTGAACTAGGACTCCTTTACGCAAGCAGAGGTGGGGATTTTTAGGCAAGTTGTTAGGGATGTAAGCTTTTCCTGTTTGCAGTTAGGTTTGGGGGTCGTGATTTGATCTGTGTTCTATCCAAGTCTGTGTAATAATGGTTTATGCCATCATGGGATCCTACCATCTGCTTCTAGTGGTTTAAAATAACAGCACACTTGGCAAACAAGGTGAGAGCCCAGCTAAGAAACCTGGATTTACACTGATATTGTTAACTTCCAACAGAGGAGGCAGTCATCTGGGGGCACTCTGAGAAGACAATTTGATTCTGTGACCATCTCAAAGCTCCATGTCATAGGCATATCACACTCAAACCACAATAGGAACCAGCTATTAAAATCATGGAGACTTTACCATGTGGTTAACTCTGTTTCCTCCCATGGTAAAGACTTGGTGTCATGATCACCGACATTCACAAATGGTATGAAAGGCGCATTATTCATAGTCCTACTGTTCTTTGTGTTGTACAAATTCAATTATAACAGATGTAATCCTTACCCACTATGACAGAAAACACAGAAATATGCAAATGTGTGGTCAGAGGCACTATAATTAACACATTACACAAGGAGAGAAAGAAAATCAAACTTCATGGCCTGGATTTCAAGGCCTTCTGCATTCTGGCACTAATGTATTTTTATGGCCTCTCCCCTCACCTCATAAAGCATCCTCTATTCCAGTCACGTGAGACGATATGCTATGGCCCCAAACAAAATGGCCCTTGAACTTTCGTACTTCTAAACCTTTAGCAAGCTCATTCAATTGCCTGGAATCGCCTTCCCTCCAGCATTTCCTAGATGTATGGCTCATCCTTGCAGCTCCTGCTCAATGGTCCTCAGCCCTGAGGATTTCCCAGATTCCCAGGTTAGAATTCATCTCTCCCTTCCTTACGCATGCATCCTCCTATATTTACCCTCTGTGGTCGGTCTTGTCTTAAAGTATCCTGTGTGGGGAGGGACGAGGTTTCCCCAGTCCTAATTGTGTGGAGCTGGAAGGGGCAGTAGATGATCAGAAGCATTCTCTTTATTACAGGCAGTCTGCAGGTGAGATCAAGAGAGTCAGGTAAAAGGGCAGGCATGTGTGTGCACAGACAGGTTTTCCATATGTGAGGGTATGAAATAGAGTCCATTAGTCATGCCCAAAATGAGTTCCATTACTGTAAGGTCACGGCTTCCTGGAAACCTATTCAAATATGTTAAACCAAAGGGATAAATAGCTCAGTTTGATCAGATTTTGACAGTGTTCCCTATAACATCAGGTGCACTGGTGTACCCTCAAAAGGGAAAAATAAGATGTCCCGGTGGCACAGGTTCTGCTCCAGGGTCCACAGATGTCAGAGTACAAAGAGTGTGGTGACTCTGAGTTGTTCTAGAGAAGGTGAGTGGGGAGGAGGATAGGCTGTCAAGCGATTGCTGGTGTTTGGCAGCTGGTCCACAGCTTGGAGCTCCAACCCCTTGTCTGAATGAACCACATCCTGTTGTGGGTTCCCGATGCTTGGCAGCCAAAGAAATACTGATTCAAGGCCCTGGACCTGCTATAGGGATGAGGTGGATTAGGACTTTTCAGTCCCCTGAGGCTTATGTTTGTCCATCACCTAAACCACAGCCTCTGGAGGATGTGGAGAAAGGAGAAGAAAGGATAATTTCTTCTCTGCCCACCAGAACTGCGTATGTGTTCTGCTTCCCTGCCCCTCAGTTTAGAATCAACTGCCCAGAAACGTGTTAGCTTTACTCTAAGTGCTCATTTACCAGGATTTCATCTGGGTCATCTGGAACAGAATGGAAATCTCTGCTTGCAACGAGGGTCCCCAAGTGAGTGGAGCTGGGGTGGGGACACCACAGTATTGATGGACAGCTATGCAGAGAGATTCCAGCTGCTGGGAATGATCTGGAAGAAAATGTATTCTAGAGCTGAGAGCAAATGAAATCTCTCAGAAAGTAACAGTGAAAATGCTGGATTCCTAAACATCTTGGTTTAAGATGTCAAGTCACTGTAAAATATAAAAGCATTTTATAATCCTCTAATCTGCACAGAGATCTGTACATTACTAATCTGGGAGTTAAAACAAAACAAACAATAAAACCTTTGGGAACCGTACACATCTTTCCACTTAGTCATAGAGAACTCCCAGGGGCTCCTGGCATGTTCGCACCTTTGGCAAAATGGCTTAGTGCCTGAATGAAGAATAGAATCTGGGTGAAATCAGAGATGCAAATCAGCTGGAATCTTGTTCCAGCATTTTCTAGAGGGACAGTAGTTCTCAACTTTGGCCACATATTTGAATCACCTGGGGAGCTTTAAAAAATACTGGAGTCTGGGCCCCAGCCCAGAGACTTTGATTTAATTGGTCTGGGGTGCGGCTTGGGCACTGGGGTTTTTAAAGGCCCCCAGGTAATTCAAAGTGCAGCCATGGTTGATCAGCATGAGCTGATGACGAAAGAGTGGGAGTATGTTGGTAGCTGGGGCAGGGGTGGGGGATCAAATAGTTTTCTAACCATTACGTTCTAAATTTATTTTGAATAAACAGGTCTTTTCTTACGCTTTTGGAGTACCATGTAAGAGGCCACGTTTCTTAAACTAAAAAAAAGATGTGAACTTTTCAAAGGCAAATTTTTTGTTCAATAGTGTAGAGTGAGCACTTCTGCTATTTCTGCAGAACTGCTGCATTTAATGTTTTCCTTGTAGTGAGTACTCTGGTGAGATGGATGAGCTCCTCAATAGGTACCAGGGAAGTGTGTGCGTGGCACTTCACGGCAGGAATTCAGAACCAAATCCAATGGAGCAACTGCACAGATAAAAAACTCTGTATTTCTTTAGCACTGAGAAGGAAAAGTGTGCTTTTCTTGAAAAGCAAGGTCGCTATAGTCATTTAGATTCCTCTCAGGTCTTGGGCTGTGTCACAGAGAGCTCCCCACAGACAAAGAGCAGTTCAAGCTCTCTTCAGGCAGAAGGCACTAAAGGGGTTAAATATATCATTCAGCACCCTCACTATATTTTCCAGATATGTATATAATTAGTTACTTAGATAATGCTGTATGCATTGCTTATAGCTACTATCTCTTTAGGAGCCACCAAAAACCCTCAAATGAGCACAAGGGTGAAAAGAATCCAAACTCCTCTAAGTCTTGTTGAGTAAGCGTACATTGAGTAAAAATTGGAAGGCTTATTTCTCTACACTTTTACTTCTCCTTATTTTTTCTACAGACTGACTCTGAGCCTTAAGTATAAGAATTCTTATAAATACATATAGTCATATATATTTATATTTATACTCTCACAGCATCTATTTCAGACTTTCTGAACTGGGACACTAACCTGAACTTTGCTGGTTAGAAGTACCACCTTCCTGTTCACCTACGACCATTTCGTAAATCTCCCCAATCCCAGGCATCTCTCTTGCCTCTCCTTGCTCCCAGCCTCTGCAGCTCCTCTGTCCCTCTGAGGGGCTCTGAGTGGCCTTTCAAAAGGCCTGCAGGTGATGTGGTTACATGTGCAACAGCAGGGCCTTTACCTCCAGGAAAAAGAGGTCTCCATCATCTTTTTTTCTGACATTTTAAAACTGGCATCTGAAGCCCTGCAGAGGTTAACAGGTTTCCTTACACACTCTCAGCTTAAAAAGCACTATTGATGTTCCTTAGCTCTTACAGAACATCAAAGCAAATTCCAAACGCATTAAAGAAATGAATATAACAAATGAAACAAAAAAGAAACTAGAAGAAAGTAAAGATATATAGTTATCTGATTTCAGGAATATAAGTAGATAACCATATAAATGGAAAGAAGGAACCACAAAGCAAAAGATAGATTTAACTGTATAAAAAGGGAACACTTCTGTATGTCAAGATAATACCCTAAAAATGAAATAGTTGGAAAAATAGAAAATAAAATGCTGAGGAAAATATTTCAACACATATGATAGGTAGCAAAGGGGAAATTGCCTTATATTAGAAAAAACTTACAAATCATTAATAAAGTGGATAACAGCCCAATAGAAAAATAAACAAAGGGGATGTAGAAAATTCACAAAAGCAATAAAATGCTAATAGATGCAAAAATTTCCACCTCACTAATACTTAAAGAATACAACTTAACATAATAATACTGTTATTCATTATGAAGTTGGAAAAGATTTTAAAATATTACTGTTCTGTGTTGCTGAGGTAAATTGTAATAACAAAATGTTCACATTTCCCACTCCTTCTCAGACCTCCACAACTAAGCTTGTCTGAGGTAAGAAAATTGAACAGTTAATCATATGAGATAAGTTTATAACTCAGTGGATTCCAAGGTGAACAGACAGTGAGTGTCAGGGAACCTGCTATTTGAGGAACGGCTGAAGAAGCTGAGTGTTTAGCTTGGAGGCTAGAACTCTAAGGGAACACATACTGGAAAATTGTTACAAGGGTGGTATAGATTTACTCTGCTTAATTTTTCTAAAGCGAGGATAGAAATGGGAAGAAAACACCCTTTGGCCACAAGTAAGGAGGATCTTTCCTGCCATAAGACCTGTCTAGTCCTAAAGTGGGCCAACTCATGAGATGAAGAGTCTTATCAAACAGAAGCTGACGGGCTTTTTGTCAGGGATGTTATAGAAGAAACTTCTTGATCTCTAAGAGTACTTCCAAAGTTTTCCTCTATAAAGTCATCTTTTAATAACTTCAGAACTTTTATAGAGTGGTTTATTTTAAGAAGAAACTAATTTAAATGATCCCAGACAAGTGAGGATAATGGAAACCTGCAGGGAGTACATCTGGTCGACCAGAGTTCAAAAACTCCAAGTACCAACTAATATCAGCAGTATAGAACTTGAACACTTAGATGTCTTGAATCTGCTGAGATATATGGAGTAATGGCCCCTTCAGTCCCAGAAGACAGGTCTTCAGGTTTTGTTTCTGAGTGAGAATTCTTGGTATAGAATTCTTAAGTTTAAGGTTTTTCCTAAAGCTCCTTTTACCAGATCTGTCCATGTCCCAAAATAAATGTGATGCTTCCCGATATCTGTGGTGGGTCAGGTGGTGGCCTGTTCAGCCCTCTGGACTTTTCATACTAGCCAAGCTCTGAATCTGGAGATGAAGTATCATAACGTGGTCTGTTCCCACAGGGACATGAAGATATTTTTAAAGTCTTAGCACCTGGGAATTACTTCAGTATTTTCAGAGCCTCTCTGTTTGGCTAACATCAAATGACACCTCTCTAAAGGCATGCAGTTAGATGCCAATGTTTTCCTCTGATATAGGATTTAATGAGGCTGAAATCAAAGCAAAAGTTATATCCCACAGAGATGGAAAAAACAAGTAGTACGTAGAAAAAGAAGAAAAAGATGTTCATTTCTTCACAGAACAGGCAATAAGATTCTTGGTTCATAGGAGGCTTGAAATTCTTTCAGCTAAAATCATGGCAGCTGAAGGAGAGGCTCATGCAGATATGAAATTTAAACATTTAATATGAAACCTATTAGCCCCAAAGCAGAAATATTCTGTACCTCTCTCATGGCACCACCCACAGTGGTTTTGCTGCTTCTAATAATAGAGATGAACTTTTTGAGGGCAGAGACCTCGGAATCCCTTTCCCCTCCAAACATCCCTATTAAATAGCTCTTGAAGGTCAGGTGATGACATGGCCTGGCATTAGGACAATCAAGAGACATTCTGATCTGAAACATCACATTAAACTTCACGTTCAGACTTTTTTCCTAATTTGTCTACTTGGGTTTCCCGAGTTCTTATTAATTATGGGACCACAATTCATTAAGAATTTAGCCAGATTAATTGCCACTGAAAGTTAGAGTGCTGAAGAGGAAGAGTTATGTCTGGCACAAAGTAGGATCTCAATCAAAGTTGATGAATGGATGAAGATACATACTCTCCAGTTTCCCTGGGAATCCTCCCCTGACAGCATCTTTCCCTCTGAGGGTGGGCTCCATTAGGTTTAGGGGATCTGGCAGTGTCTGTGTGCATGGGGTCAGAATATAAAATGCTGAGATTGATTTTTAGAGACCTCAAGTTAAATCAACTTACAGGCACTCCTGGTATTTAATAATCCTTTTGTTTGAGAAGAGCATAGAAGAAACAGAATGGAATTCCCTGATTTTGCTGAGAAAAAAAACAGTTTTCCCTAAAATTCTGTGATTGGGAAATGAAATCTTAGAAGCAGCTCAAAGAAGAACTTTTACGGAGGATCTGAAATTAGGACTTGTGAAGAAAAGTTAATGGAAAAGGGATGAGTTAGCCTAAAGGAGAGAAAACTGGTGGGTCACCTAATACTTTTCAAATATATTCATAATGTATCATGAATACATAATACATTGTATTCTTAAGCCTAAGATGAAATGAACTCAGACAGTATCATGACAGAGCTCGGCTATATATAATGTATATTTTTCAATATCATTATAATTTTACATTACTGGACTCTCAGGGTAGCACAGTGTTGAAGAAAGTGCAGCGGACTTGGGGTCAGGAGAACTGGATGCTAGGTACTTTCTAGCTCTGTCACTTAATAGTTGTGTGACTCTTGAATGAGTCACTTAGTGCCCTAAAATTCAGTTTCTTCAACCCTAAAATGCTTCACGGTGCTGTTTATTATATATAAAGTCCCAGCCACAGGCACGGTCTGCCTCAGTGTTCCTATAAAATTAAATGGTCAGACACGATTGAAACTGTGGGCACTCCTTCCCTAGAGGTCTTTAGATATAGAGCACCTTCTGGTCCAGATGTCCTAGCTACGGACTGTCTGAGGGCAGAGGAGTGAACCAGACCACCTCAAAGCATTATTCCACCCCAGGGTTATTAGCATCAGTGCATCAGAATAGAAGAACCAGTGTGATGAAAGTTGTTTCCTTCTTTTCCAATTTTTGGATCGTTTTCCCTCCAAATGGAATTGAATATGACACATAGGGCAGAATGCTGGGATCTGATGAGACACCTGCTCCTGGTTTGACTTCCCCCTACAAAGTGAGTCTTCCTGTTTTTTGATGTAAATTGCCTTACTTGACCCAACTTTATGTTGCTTCTCTGTTTGCTGAAAGACATTGGAGATATTTATGTCTTGGGTAGAGATGATTCCCTAAAGGACAATGTTCATTGATTTGTGATCACATGAGGCATTGGGCAGATTCTCTCGTAGACAGTAGAGCTGCCCCAAAGGTGCTCTTAGACTTACCTAGAAGGGGAAATATTACTGTCTTAGGTGTGAATGGTTAGTGTTTCCCCCAGAAAGGTGAGAAAGCAGTGAAAATGACAGGGGAGGGACCTACAGCTGGAGATTTTTTGGAAGAAAACTAGCCTGGTATAACTACCACTTTCTCTTGTAGCACTAGTTTCTTTGTGTGGCTTTCTGGTGGCTTGAAGAAGCTACTTTTCTGGTGACCGTAGAGACAATAGGCTCTACAAGTGAAGTGGGCGTGGGGGGAGGGAAATGGAAGAAAATAATAGAATTTTAGAGTTTGATGGGAAGCAGTAATCTTGCACCTCAACCTCCCACTGAGTAAGGAATCTTAGAGCACCTCTGAGGTGGCCATGGCCACTCATTCCTTGATTAATAGTCTACCTCCTGAGAAAGCCTGTCCTGTCCTCAGTTAAGCCAGGCATGCCTTTGGAAAATGAGCTCGTTTTGTGGTGAAATCTTTCTCTTTCAAATTGTAGTCCCTGGTTTTCTGTCATTTTAGAGGATCCTGGGCCAAATCTGTTTTCTTTCACTTAGCAGCCCTCTGAATATCTGAAGAAAGTCCTCACAACTTACCTTATTTTTCTTGTCTAAATTAAATCTCCCCATTTTCTTCAGCCATCTTTGAAGAATATATATTCCAGACACAGAATACCCTTCTCTGGTACACACTGCAGTTTTCTAAAAGTTTCCCTTCTTCTGTCCCATAGGGTATAGGGAACCCACCTTTTGTCTGGTTCCCACAGTGAGAACTGTCTCTTACATGAAGAGTCGAGACTTGAGTGGCGGGTCTTACGACTGGTTCACTCACTGATATCAGAAACAGGAACCTTCACTGTGGACCTGGATGTCTGGACTCAGGAAGTCCAGACATTGAGGCCTGATGAGTGGCCTCAAAGGTGCTTCCTGTACAATACCTAACATCCCTGAGCCCCAAGTTCACATGCAGCTACCCTTTCAGAGATCTGAACTATTTCCAACCCTGTTGGCAATTCTAAGAGAAGGAGAATTACCCCATGTTCTCTACCCATCAAAAAAGTTTGCCGCTATCTCCCTAATCTTAAAACCCCAGGCCAAAAGGCCCAACTGGTGGCTTGAATGGCACACTGATCTGCTTTATAGCCTCTTCCTGGTTCCTAAAGACAGAAGCAGTTACAGGTTCGCAGAGCTTTCCATCCTCTTCTGAACTGACATGGCTTCAGGCTACAGCAAGGAATTAGCAGGCACAGAACACAGAATCTGGCCCCAGAGGTTTATAAATGAGAGAAGGAGACACCAAAGGCTGAAATCACTTCCTAGCATTTCCTTTCATCCTTTCCTGCAGAGTCTGCTGCACCAAAACCACATTCTTCCTGTGAGACCCTCATCCCAGAACCATGGAGGGCTCCTGCTCTTATGAGCAGTTACTGAGGAGAGTGGGATGTGCCACCTGAACGTGTGCACGGCAGTCCCTGTCCGGCAGCTTACAGTCAGAGATGGCTCAGCACGTTCTGTCTAGAATGAGAGAGGTGTTAAATTAGCAGTAGTTCACAGGAAGAGGAACAGGCTTGGAGAAGTGAGTGAAGGGCCCAGAGTTCCACAGTGAAGTGTACTGGCAGGAATAGGGCTGGAGTCCAGTTCTGTTGACTTCTAATCCCAAACTCTCTTTAATACAATATATGTAAAATCATGTGTGTGTGTCTGTATTTATACTTCTATATGTATGTGTATGCATGGATGTGTGAAATTTTCATTTGTAGAAGGCTTCATTTCACCCATATGCTCTAATTTGATTCTCACAATAACCCCACTTGACAGGTAAGGGAGCTGAGGTCACACAGGTAAATGGTAGCCTGGGTTCATATCCAGGCTTCCGGGTTCCAGCTCCCTCTTCTTCTAATTGCATAACATGCTATTTGATTTCAGTGGGTGTCACCAAATTCCTCTTCAGGACCCCTGTGGAATGAAATTCTCTTTTCCCCTGTCCTTCTCTAACGTTGTCAACAAAGCCAGAACATAGCTCCTCACCAAGATGGTGACAAGGTTAGATGCACGAGAGCATAACTGGAAATGCAGCATATTGGTAAGCCAGTGAGAGTCACTTCAGTCACTCTAAAGAGCACGTATAAGCAGGACAGGGGCCAAGGTGTGGCCAGGTTCAAACATCAGAGCTGTGATCCTGGAGGCAGGGACATAGAGTTGGGTAAATAGGGTTAGAGGCCTGTGCTCTTGGTTGATGGAGAAACAAGCTCATAAAATGGTGCCACACTGGACCATCATTTCCTCATGTTTCATGGTTTTGCATTTATGCAGTTCTTATGTCTTTTTATCATAATCTTAACAAATGTCTTATCCACACATTATCTTGAAAGTCTGAGAAGATGCCACCACTTTTGAAGAACATTCTTAGAGCAGTTGTTCCCCTCTTCGTCCCCAACCGGCTAGAGTTCTGAGTTGAGGCAAAGGAAGGCAATGGGCATTTACTGAGCGTTTATACTATGTATCAGGAACTTTACATAGATGACTTCATTTACTTCTCTTCACAGGAGAAGTTTTACAGTTGAAGAAACTGAGGCTCATAGAGATGATGTAACTTGCCTCAGGACACAGCCAGCAAGTGGTAGAGCTGGGATTTGACACCTCAGCCTGTTAGACTAAGGCATTTGGTTGGTTCCTTCCACGTGGTACACGTGGTCTTCCTGACATTGGGCAGGCTCAGCTCCTAATATCTTGGGTTCTAGAGGACCCTGAACTGTCACAATCACTGCTGAGGAGTCAGTCCCTTTGCCAGACGTGACTTTGTGAGTCATTACTGAATGGCAGTGGGAGACTTAAACATACGGGCCTCAGAAAATCAGACAAGGATGAGAATTTTAGAGCCAGAAGGGACCTTACCAAATATATAGCAACTCTTGAATTTTGCAGATGAGGAAACTGAGGCCTAGGGGTTAGGATTAAAGGATTTGCCCATGTTATTTAGTGAACCAGAACCAAGTCTCCTGCCTAGAATGAAGACCAGGAACTCAGCACACCAGTCATGAACTACTGGGAAATGGAGAGACGGGATAAAATGCTCACGGGAGTTCTGCTGGGATAAATAGGATTGAGTGGAAAGAAAAGTGGGAGCAATGTACTTATAGCCAGAAAAAAGAGCCAGTATGTGAACCAAGACTGAATACAGATCTAGCGTGGGCTAAAGAGGCTCAATAAGTGACTTCCCAGATTGTGTTTTGTTCCCTTTGCATATACAGTTGGAAACCAAATGCAAGCCACCAAGGTTGCAGTGAAACAGCAAACAATTATAGCGCAAATAGTTGTGGTCAGCTGTGGGAACACAAGCCACCTGCTCCAAGTTTATAGCTTTGTTAAACTTGGTAAACATTAAAAAAGGAATGGGAGCGCTCCCAGTTTGTATAGCATCCCATACCCTTCCTGGGAGGCCTTCCTCCAGGATGGGGTGGCCTAGAGCTGCTTTCTGTGTTGCCAAAGTCTCTAGAAGAGACTGAGGGAGGTAGAGTATCACAGAATCATACACTTACAGAGTTTGAAGAGACCACAGAGCCCCCAGAATATAATTTCTCTCCTAATGTTCAGATAAGGAAACTGCGTTCCAGAGAGGTGATGTGCCCAAAACTATAAAGTTAGGGGCAGAACTGACTCTTTTTTTATTCTTACAGTGATTTTATTTTATTTATTTCTCCAGGGTTTTATTTACATTTATTTTTTATTAAATTAAAAATTAATCCAAATTAACCCCAAATTAAATCTTTTAATTAAATCCAAAATTTTAATTCATTAGCACTGACTCCTGATCTCTGAACTTCTGATCCTTTGTCCAGTGCTCCTTCCTTTAAGCCCCACAAGGTTTGTAGATGGAGACAAACAGGGAGTTACAGCATTACAGAATGTTATAGCTGGAATGGATGTGGTTCTTAACCACCACTGTTTTTGGTTGTCACATGACTGGGGGTGCTATTAGCATTTAGTGGGTGGGGACCAAGGATGCTAAATAGCTTAAAATGTGATCATCCTGCATAATGAAGAATCCTGTGGTCCAGAATCCAAGAGTGTCCTTGTTGAGATATATTTTGTCCACCGTTTGACTTTATGGCTGGGGACTCTAAGCCTAGAGACAGGGAGGGGCTTGACCAGGGTCCTAAAGGGAGTAAGCAGTCCCTGAGTGAATCAGCAGCAGCCTTGGTGCCCTGAGCAAAGCGGCACTCCAGCTCCCTGCACACCCAGCTCCTGCTGCGCTCGCTCCGAAGCTACTTCCGGGTCGGCACTTACTTGGACTTCAGGCCCTCCTGTCCATAGGGCTGCAGTAGGTACTGGTGCACAAGCTTGTCCCTGAGAGTCCCGGCCAGTTTAATTTTCTTTCTTGATCGGTGCAAGTTGATGATAAAAAGTGTAATGGACCCTCGAACATAGTTGTGGCTGATATCCAGAGAGAGAGAGAGAGAGAGAGAGAGAGAGAGAGAGAGAGAAAGATGGAAACACAGTGGTCTGTTAGATGCTTCTAGATCATTTACAGGCTGCACGAAACAGGACTACCCCAGGAAAGGGCACTTATTTTACGGTTCTTGGCCATCCTAGCCCTTCAAAGACAGGAAGGCCTTGTTACTGTGGTGTCCTGCAAAGAAGATACCCACTTCCCACCACACCCCTTTTGTTTTTGTTTAAATGTATTGCAATAATTTTAGAAAACAAAATATCTTTTTCTGAATATGGAAGTAAAATATGCTGATTGGAAAAAAAGGAAAAATATAGAGAAACACAAAGAAGAAAAAGAAAAATCTCCCATAATCCAAGTGTCTTAAGATATGATAACATTTTGGTAGATACCCTTCCAGTATTTTTTAGTTTATTAATTTAACAAATATTTACTGAGTTCTTTGACACATACATATATATATTTCTCAGTTTTTACATAATTGGGATCACATTGTTCACCAGTTCTTTTAGTTCGTGAACATCTTAAACATGCTGCCATGTTATTGTTACTATATATATATCTATATATATATAGATATATATATAGATATATATCTATATATATATATTTTTTTTTTTGCGGTACGCCGGCCTCTCACTGCTGTGGCCTCTCCCGTTGCGGAGCACAAGCTCCGGACGCGCAGGCTCAGCGGCCATGGCTCACGGGCCCAGCCGCTCCGCGGCACATGGGATCTTCCCAGACCGGGGCACGAACCCGCATCCCCTGCATCGGCAGGCGGACTCTCAACCAGTGTGCCACCAGGGAAGCCCTATATATTCTTCACTTATAAAAGAATATTGAGTTCTTCAATCACAGAAATTTATTTAACTAGGCTCCTCCTTTGGGGACTTATGTTGTTTGTAATTTTTTGCCATTATAAATTATGTGATGCAGGACCTCATTTATATAAACTTTTTGCACTTCATGATTATTTCTGATGGATAAAGTGCTGGAAGTTGGAAACACTAGGTCAAAGGGAATGCAGTGTATGATTCCTCACCATATCTGATTCCTACCCAGTTGGTGCCCCTCTCTGTGGGAAGATTATTTTGTCCCTGCTCTGTTGAACACTAGAGTGATCACATGATTGGCTTTGGTCAATGCAGTGTGGGTGGACATGTTAAAACCTCTGGGGCAGAGGCTTTAGTAAGCAGCCCATATTTTGCCATGTCTCTCTTCCCTCTGCCAGAAGACTGACAATGTTCTTGAGAGAGGCTGCTCTATTGATCTGCATCCTGGAATGAGGATGATGTGGAGAGAGATACAGCTGAGCCATGACAGACAAGTAGTGTGAAAGAGAAATACATTTTCGTATTGAAAGCCATGGAGATTTGGAGGTCCTTTGTTATCAGAGCATAACCTCATCTATCCTGACTAATATACACATTTTGATAATATTGATATTATCTAGAAAGCTTGCATCAGTTTGCTCTGATCACCTACGTATGAGAGCACCCATATCCTCATACCCCTAAGAACACTGGATATTAACCTTTTAAAATATCTTTCTCAACCTGAGAGGTGATAATGGGATTTCAATGTTGTATTAATTTGTATTTTTAAAAAATTCACACTGAGGCACAGTATTTTTTTTTCATTTGCCTCTTTGCCATTTCTTCTTTTGTAAACTGTTCATGCCCTTTGCCCATTTTTCTATTGATGTATAAAAACTATTTATTTATTAAAGATAGTGATCCTTTGTTTGCATGTATATTGCAAAATTTTTCCCAGTTTTCTTTGACTGATTCAATTTGTTTGCATTGTATTCTGATGTACAAAAGTTCAAAACTTCTAGGCAGTCAAATTTATTGACCTTTTTTATTTCTACTTTTGCTACTTTACCTACCCCATGATTATATAACTATTCACTGTTTTGGAATCCTTTTAAACCAGCACAGGTTTAAAAAATGGCCCCATCCTGCTTTCAAAGGAGAAATTCAGAGTAACTCTAAGTCAACTGTGCCCACAGGAAAATATCATTCTTTTCAGAAACAGCATACCTCAGCCTCTAGGGTCACTCATCTATGCCTCTAAATGTGCTAATTAAGAGTTGAGTAACCAAGGGCCAGTCATTGTGATAACTTGGATTAAAAAAAAATACAGAATACAGTTTCCAGGTCTCATCCCTTTATTTAATCCATTTGTGATTGGGGTCTGGGAATCGATATTTAAAAAAAATCTTTCCAGGATATTTGGCAGATGAGTTTGGTTTGGGAACCACTTGCCTAGAGCAATCCATTAAGGTTATGAGAAGAATTCCCAGAGTATACCCTTTTGGCTGTGTGTCCGATGATTTTTCTTGCATCTGTAGGAGGGTACATTATTGCATTCAAGGTTTTTTGGATACCTGAATTGATATTCTGATAAGTTATTAAATGACTCTTCTATTTGGTCCCTCCTCCTCTGGTCCTTCTTCTCGGTCCCCTGAAGCATGTGAACTAGCCTTTGGAGCCAGAAGAGAATTGCCAATTTATTTGTGCAGACTTGTGTCATCAGAGATCTCAAGAAAGATGCTGCTAGCCGATGTTAGCATTTACCAACATTAAAGAACACCAACAAAATTCCATTGGTGGGCTTTAAGCTTAGCTTAGCTGTGTGCAAAACTGAGGAAGACATCATTAACTACAGGCACTGCGGGCTTCAGTGTGTGAGCAAAAGCAGGCGTGCATGAGTACCAATTTTCACAGACTGTGGTAAAACCTTCTGCTAACTCCCATCAAACAACCTTCTCAAAGGCTAGCAGCAGAGGCGGACAGAGCTGCGTGTTTGCATTTAGGAGTTTCTCCTCTGCAGAGCTGGGGCAGAATGAGCCCTTGGAGATGGCAGAGGAGAAGGGAGGGATGTGGGGAAGTGGTGGGTGGGAGGGAGACCTGAAATCACACCACTGCTTCAGGGAAAGCTATCTTTTCAAGCTGCTCGGCAGTGGTCTGATTTCCATTTACACAGTTCCACTGGGGGAGACAAGCCAGTACTGAAAGCCAACCCAGACACCAACTTGCCGAGGCTCTCACGGAGCTCACGGAGCCTCCTCAGGTCGGAACTGGCATTGAAGACCCCCTCGGTCATCACTTTCCCTGCTTGGCTGATGGGCAAGGACATTAAGCAGAGGCCTTTGGCTGTGAAGACCCATTCTTGGCTGGGGAATGCAGCACCAACCTGAAAGTACTATGCTGAGAAACCAGATTCCTGAAGAATGTACATTCTCTGCCGACAGAAAAATAATCTTGGAGGACTATCTGTTCCCTAAGGAAATGGGGTCTTACTGAAGGTGTGGACTGGAGGCAACTGCTGACCTTCTGATGTTGTCAAGTCCAGGGGGCTTTTGGTTCTCTTAGTTAATGCCCCTTCTGTCTGGTAGAACATCTGTCTTGTTCCATGTCTCACTCATGGTAAGACTTTGTCACCAACAGAGAATGCATGTATCTGGAGTTCATCTTTCTGGCTGTTCTTTTGCTGCCTGACATCCCTATGTTGCCATGTGGGAGGGGGAGGAAGTGAGTCAGGAGTGGGGACTGGGCCTGGAATATCATGGATAGAAGAGGCGAGGGGTGTCATATGGGGAGGTGCATCTTGACTTACAGATGAAAAACAGTCCCTGTTCTAGAAATGTCTCCAGTGAAGCTGGCCATTTCCAGTGAAAGTCTATGTGTTTGAAAACTGTGTTGGTCCATTGTCTCCAAATCTAATTCAAAGTTCTTGGGTTCGGTAAAAGTCAGGCCATGTCTTGCCAAACATCTTTTTCCCTAATTTCAAAGCCGCTGTGTATTTTAAGCGAAATGTAATCCACATGTTTCTGATTCATTTACACTTAACTCATCAAAATATTGTTTTGTAAGAGCTATTTGATGTCCAAGAAGCCTCAGGAACCTTTTTATGAGTCTTTAGAAAAACTTCTTCTGAAAAACAGGAAGTTGTGCTTTGCTAATAATAAACGAACTTGAACCCCAAGAGGCTCAATTTTGCTTCAGTATCCACCAGGCTCCAGTTGGTTCTGAACTTGGCTAAGGACCTCAGCTCCTCCCAGAAACATACATTGTGTTAGCAGAATGGTTTAGAAAAAGAAGGTTTCCTAGTCAAAACTTATTCATTCTCTGAATAAGACTTAGGGTGAGAACTGCTATGCTGCCAGTGTCCTAATTTGTTGGCTCTAGAACAGAAAGCAGAAAAGCACCTGCTAGTGTTGGTATGAGCATCTAACTCTTTATCCTAAATCAGTCATAAAAGACAATGGTCTTCTAGGTCAGAAACGACCCACAGTGTAAGAGATGCCATGAGAGGGAGTGAGGTATTCAAGTAGAGGTTCATGACTGTCAGGGAGATTGTAAAGGGCATCTCTGTGTTATATAGGACACCAGGCCAAAGATCTCTAAGGGCTCTTTCCAAATGTAAAAATCTTTACATTACTAATGTTGCTACTTGCCTATACGTGTGATACCATAGAAGCTTTGGAATTTAATACGATAATACAAATGCAAATATCTGGCAAGATGCTTGGCACATAGCAAGTGTTCAATACAGACTGGAGTGCAGGAGTTATTTTAAAAGACCCCTTCTTTGGTTTATTCTACTGGTAAACTTATACTTTCTCACTCAATTCCCTATTTTGAGCAAGGATATATATTTTCAGAGTATTAGTCAAGACTGGACAGCGTGAAGCTAACATGCCCACTCTGGGACATTTCTGTGACCTTGGCCTCTTTGGCCACAGATAAACTAAGTGAACCAGGAGTGCTTCCTCGTGACTGCTATGGAGGATGCGGGGGCACAGACAGGGCACGTGGCTTCCCACAGAGAAGGAGCAGAGACACTTCTACCTTTGTGCCCACCTATCTAAGGCACCGGACACCCACGGACATGGAGAAGATCTGCAAACTCAGCCAGCTCAGCGCATCCACGGTGGGCTTTCTTCTCTCATAGGAACAAAAAGACCTTCACCCCAGTAATCACTAAGGTCATCTGTGGAACAGATTAGTAAAGTCATTTCTTTCTTTTATGTAACAGGGAGAAAGAGGGATGGAACTGACAGAAGCACAGTGGCACGGTTTCCCCAGAGAGGTTCTGGAGTGACTTTCCATAGAAAGCAGAGGAGACCTGGTGATGGAGAGAGAATATTGAATGCAATGAATGATTTGATGCTAGTGAATGGCGGAATTCTTAACCATTCCACCACACCCCTTCCTTCTGGCCAGTGTGGTAACAGCAAAGGGAAAAAGAGG
>NW_006783561.1:2470884-2474390 GCF_000442215.2 Lipotes vexillifer
AGGGAAAGAGAGCTATAACTGTAAATCATCAGTGATGTCTTGATGCCCTATTTCTGCATTCATTCACTCGCCCATTCATCAAACATTCACTGAGACCTTCCTCAGGCCAGTCACTCTATTGGACACCAAGAATACAAAAATGCATGAGGCACTGGCCCTGAGGGCACGGTATATTCAGAATATTAGTGACAACTTCCCACAAGAATGTCAAAGAACGTTAGGATGAACACTGGGATGAAACAATGTGAGGAGACCTCTGTGAAGACCCTCAAATTCTGCTAAGCCTGTGGCTTGGCTACTGACATTTTCCCCTGTGTCCTCAGACCTGTAGTATAAAGGGCACATACTGATGTGCTTCCCAAAAGAGACAAAAGGTGCCAAGAGTAATTTTTCTCTCTTGAAGCTGGGGGTCCACCTTTTGGGTGGTTACCTCAAGGCCAGGGTGGAGACAAGGAATACAATGTTTCCTTGTGTGGTGATCAGATAACTCCAGCCAAGGCCATAAAGCAGTCACTCTCTGTCAGGTATTGGATTGAGCTTCCTGTTGAGCAAAAGGGACGTTGAAAGCCTCTGGCCTCTGCCCAAACCAGCCTCTACTCATCCACAATAGGCACTTGTATCTACAGACAAGACAACTGGCCCCTGACCCCCCTATGCTCAGAGTGATTCTTTGAAAAATCTTATCCTGATAAATTAACTGGCTTGGCTCCTCTGTCATCAAGGAAGGGGAAGGAGCGTCTGTTGTAACCTGACCACTGGAGCTCTTTGTGCCTCCACTACCCGTGATCAGCTCCTGACAGGCTCACTGGAATGAAGATCTGGCTGGAGGCACTTGCTTCCTTCTCCCTCACTCCCACTCCACACAAGGTTTCTCTGCAGGAAGAGAAAAGTTCTTACTTCCAGAGCTGCCTACTCTGTTCCTTAAATAGAAAGTGATGTAAGAAAGCCATATTTGGTCTGATGGGTTTTGCTTTAGGCTCAGTTTTAAGTTTTTACCTTATGAACCTCATGTTTTAAAATATTTTGTCTGCCAAACTTTATGTATTTACTAATTATTTTTCCAATTTTTTAAAAGACAACTCTGACAACCAGAGCTTCAGATGAAAAAGAGGATAATCATATCTGTTACCGTGCTGACTGTTCAAAGTCCAGCCCCCTAAAAAAAGGAAGCCTAGATTTTATTTAACCTTTAAAATAGCTGAAAAGGTTTTCCAAATACTGAAATAGCTCTAAAGCTGGCCTGACTACTTTTGGGCACTCTCAGTTTGGGATGCACTGGTATATGGTTTCTAGTGGTATAGCTCTCCAAAATGCATCTTAGAGATGTAGACTTATTTCCTCAAGCTTGCCTGGTGTATCTTAGGAACAGATTTTATATTTCTACCCTTGGTTCAGGCACAGGCATACAAATAAGCCTCCTGGACATTACATCAACTGGCTGAGAGAAAATGCTCAGTAAAAATTTGTTGGATGAAGAAGTAAATGAACAAATGGCATGTATTTTTATGAACATTTTATGAATAAATCCTGTAAGTGTGAGAGAGGGGGTTTACTTGGAGAAAAAGCTGTTTATCAGAAACCATTTGAAACCTGCAAAGAGCAGGTAAAGTGAATCCAGAAGTGGTTTTCAATAAGTCTTGAAGGGGTCCCATGTATGAAATTCTCAAAGGGGCCTGAAGCTCCCCAGGGGTGGCTTTCTGTGCCGTCTCTCCGCAGACTTACTTGTGGTGGTTTGTGCAGTGAGCATAAATCCTTAGTTTGTCCCGGATCACTCGGCCTGGCCGTGGCTTCCGCTGGAGCCCAGCCACATGCACAGCCAAGACTTTGGGGCCAATCAGGCGCTTGTAAAGGAGAGAGAGCCAGTAGTCCTGAGGAGAAGAGAGAGGCAGAGAGTCAGAGATAGACACACATTTGGGTGTTCTGAGTAAACATACAAACACGCAGGCCAGAATCCACTTCTTACCAGGAATATGGTGAATCAGGACCAGCGAGACCCTAACCCTCTAAGCATGGTCACCCCAATGAAGCGCTCATTTTCGGTTCATAATGAAGTGGGCATTATCTAAAGTGGCCTTTGCAACTGGCCAAATGAGGAAATGTCAGTGGGGCGAACCCCGAGTGGCATACAAAGCAAATGAATCCGTTTTTCACATATAAAAGACCAACCAGCTGGGCCTTGAATTTTCAACTTTCTTTTCCTATGACTTTACTTTCATACTGGTTTATGACTTCTGTTTAATTATAGAATGGAAGATTTCCAATCTTTAGGATTGCCACCAATGTGAGAATCCAACATATCATCCTCCAAATATTGTCACTCTTAATGTGGTGGCAGGAGGATGACGTTCCTCCAGACAGGAGACCAGAGTCCTGATTCCAGAGGTGAAAATACAAACAGAAGAATGTCTGCAAACCATGGTGCTAATTCTTGGTCATCCTCAATAATTCTAAACTAAAAACAATGTGGTGCTTTTAAACATTCCAGGGTCCATTTGTAGCTGATTAATAAATACTCAATCTGTAATCCACACAGGTGTGTGAACTTACAAATACCTATTTACCACCACCTTAATTTCTACTGTATTTGCTATTATCATGTTTTATTTTTATACTGGATACAAAACATATTTTGTATTTGTTTTGTACTTGCTCTTAAACCCTATTATGGGGTAACGACTTCAGTGTTTATAACTCACCATGTAAACAGGGCCTCCTAATTTGTTTAGGAGCTTCCCCCCTCCCCCCATTTCTGGAATTCAGTGAACATACTCTTCAGTGCAGGCATGCTATTCAAGATCTTAAAGACATCAATCATGTCTTCTCAGCCTTCATCTTTTAATAATCTTTTTTTTTCCCCTTTTGTGGTCATCTATAACATCAGCTGCTTAAAAATGTCTAGTGAATTGAATAAATCAGAACAAAGTCCCAGAGCTTGTTTGTCTCCAGAATAGCTCCAAATCTGCCCCGAGCACTAAGCCTTGCCCATTTACCTTAATTAACTTTAAGTGGACTTAGGATGGCTGTTAAATATGGTTTCCTTATATTTAAAATGGCAAATATTTCATTATTGTCAATCATATAGATGAAAAAAAATTCATTGCTCTTACTTGACTACAATTTCTGTGTCTTTGATTTGAAGTAATCTTTGTGAAGAGATTATCACAGTCACAGTATTTCCAATGGGATATCCACCTTTTTCTCATTGATTTGTAACATATCTTTTAATATTAGTGGTAAGAATCCTTTGGAATATTTATAAAACATATATTCTGTCCAAATTTGTAGTTTGCTTTTTATCACTTTTTATGATTTTTTTGACATGAAGAATTTCAAAAATTTTTATAGAAAAATATATCGATCTTTTTCTTTTGATTTCTCCCTTTTCTTTTATTCTTAGAAAGTCCTTCCTCACACAAGAGTAAGATCAATCTTCATTGATATTTTTTCTAGTTCTTTTTATATTATCATTTAAAAATTTAAACTTTTTTTTTTTTTTTTTTTTTTTT
>NW_006783561.1:2474435-2498879 GCF_000442215.2 Lipotes vexillifer
CCGTTGCGGAGCACAGGCTCCGGACGCACAGGCTCAGCGGCCATGGCTCACGGGCCCAGCCGCTCCGCGGCATGTGGGATGTTCCCAGACCGGGGCACGAACCCGTGTCCCCTGCATCAGCAGGCGGACTCCCAACCACTGCGCCACCAGAGAAGCCCTAAACTTTTAATTCACTGAAAAATATTTTGGTGTATGGTACTAACTTTACTATTGTCTAAATTATCTACTAGTTGTTGTAGCACCATATAGTGAATAACCTATCCCTAATCCCACCTTTATCACAAACTAAAATTTATACATGTGAAATATAAATGTTTGTATTATATAATATTATACATTATCATGTCTGTTATTATCCAATATATAATATACTGTATATACTATACTGTATTATAATGTATATTGTATATATTATACAATATGATATGGTATAATGTGTATATATATTATAATACATATATACTATATATACATATACAGATATATATATACATACACACATATATACAATATAATACACATTGTGATATATAACATAAATGATATATAATAATGTGTATTATATAACATATATTTAAAATCATGTTATATATAACACATAAAAACATATATAAATATATGCATATGTCATATATAATAGTTTATGATATGTATATCATGATACATAAGAAATGTTATATATAATTCCATGTCTGGATTTTCTATTCTCTTCCACTGAACTCTCTATTTAAAAAAAATCAGTTTCACATCATTTTCATTATTATAGTTAGCATTTAATATCTAGAGATTCAAGTTCATTTAATTATAATTTTCCTTTCTTTGTTCAAATGTTCCTTAATTAGTCATATTAATTTATTTTTCCAAATAAATTCTGAAATTATTTTTTTGCAGCAGTTGTTGCAGAGAAGTTTGAAGCTCGCATGAATTTTTTTCTATGTTTGGTTAGCCTGTTTGTTTTCTATCTTTTGTGTCCTGCCAGGATGCTTATAGGAGTCATGTTTTATCCTTGATATTTGAATTTTTACCAGGAATGTGTCAATGTGAGTTTCTGCATTAATTTGCCTGTATTTGGGGACTACTTTTAATCAGAAAGACTAAGCCCTTTCTTCAACCTGTGAGAATTTTCTTTAAATATAGCTTCAAGTTCTTATGTATATGTTTTCCATATACAGGAAATATGTTTTCCATATACAGGAGAATATATGTAGCTTAATGACAGTTCTGAAGCATATGAGAACCCACCATCCATCTTAAAAGCTGCCATAGTACCCACAGGAAAGTCTTCCTTTTCTCATTTTTATGTTTTTCATTCCCTTCCTTCATAGTTTAGTTTTATCCATATATATATATTTGCTCCTAAGCAATATATTATTTAATTTGTTAGCTTTATAAAAGTGGTATCATGCTGTATGTAGTTTTCTTTGACTTACTTTTTTCACTTAACATTATGCTTCAACGATTCATCCAGGTAGTTACGTGTACTTACAGTTTATTCATTTTCAATATTGTATGATACTCCATTGTGTAAAAATACTACAATTTATTTATCCATTATTCGCTGATAGATATTTGAGTTGTGTCCAGATTTTTGCTATTATGAACAACGTGTCTTTGAACATTCCTGTTCCTGTTTCCTAAGACCCAGGTGAAGAAATCTGGAGAAGCATTACTCCAATTGTGATTGGAAACCAGCAGTGCCTCATCACCTGGGTGCTTCTTAGGAATGCAAATACATGGACTTTATCCTAGATGTACTGAATCAGAATCTCCAGGGGTGAGGCCCCCAAATTGTGTGGCTCTTTAGGTGATTCAGATGCTTGCCAAAGTTAAGAGAAGCACAGTTCTATAGTACAAACTGTAGTACTGGAATTGCTGGGTTACACGCAGGTATAAAAATATTCAGGTTTACAGGATAATGCCAAACTGTTTTCCAAAGTGATTCCAATTATTCCAACTTACACTTCCTCCAGCAGTGTCTGTATGTGTTCCCTGCGATCCACATCCTTGCTAACACCTGTTATTTTCAGACTTCTTAATTTTTGCCAGTCTAGTGGGCATAAAATAACTATTTCTTTTTGTGTTAAGAAGTCCTTCCTCATGTCTATTTCATAAAGATATTTTATGTTTTCTTTTAAAACTTTTAGAGTTTTTCTTTCATAGTTAAGTCTTTAATCAAAGTAGAATGTAGATTCCCCTCAGGGGAATCTAGGATTTGGGTTGGTAAGTCAGCTGACAGTAGGTTAAAGCCAAAGTGAATGTGAAATTTGCACGTTTACTTAGCTCCGTGCACCACCTTCAGACTCCTCTCTTACCCTTATTCTTTTCTCAGTTCCCTATTTAGCCTGCCTCTTTTTAAAAAACTCCACTTTCCCTCTCTCACTGTCCTTATCTCTCCCTCATGTAAACCAGCAGAACCAAATTATATTTCCTTCCTCCCTCCCTCCCTTTCTCCTTTCTTTTATTTTGCTATGAATATGTGCCATTTATATAATCACAAATAAAATTAAACAAATGGAATAATTCCTGAATATCTCTTAAGGCAATGACATGAAAATGCAGAAAAAATTATCTTTATGCATAGATGAGATAGGAAAAAAATAAAGAGTGCACATATATATCTAACAACAGCAACAACAACAAAAGGAAAGTGCATGAAAGATGCAATAGAAAGAGAACTTTTCAAACAATAACAGTCATAAGGAAGGAAGGCAAATATAATAGCTTTTCATGTCAACAATAAAAAAATCCAAAGCAAGGAATGCACTGCAATTTTCAAGGGACAAAGAGAGACCCAAACGAACATTCTTTAAGTGTATCAGACATGAGAAGAAGTTGAAGAAAAATAGAGTCCATTTATTAGTTGGAGAGGGAAAACTAATAACAGATGACACTAAAAAGACAGAGGTTTTAAATCTTTTCTTTTTCTTTAGTATTTGTCAGAAAGTCAATTGTGGTCTGAAAGCTGGAAAACGCAGTATATAGAGTAAGTTCAACCAAAATAAATGGGGAAAAAAAAAGAAACGGACAGAGGGTTGCAGAATTTACTGGATTAATCACTGAACCATGTGTTCCTCAAGGTCTAAGACTACTTACTCATTCCTAAAGCCCATGCCTAGTAGAGTGCCTGGCTTATAGGAGGTACTAGAATTCAATTATGGAATGTGTACTATGTTTAAGGCTCCATGCTAGGCATTAGGAACATAGTGGTGAATAAGACAAATACAGTTCTTGCCATCATGAAGTTTATAATCTTATCAAGAAAAATAGTCCTTAAGCCAACGAGTTATGCAATTAATTTCAATAGAACTAATGGTAATGGAGAAATCTATGAGACCGTATAGTATCATACAGGTGACCCAGTCTGGGCGGGGTGTATGGTCAGCGAAGGAGTCTTGTTGCCCGAACCTGCATGGACCTCAACCTGGAGTCTGGCTTCCTGGGAGTGGACTGTAGCTTTGGAGTGTGCACCACTAGGCTGGAAAGGTGGCAAGGGGCAGCTGCTGATGGAAATGTGATCAGGGCTTGGGCTTGCAGCCTGGGTGGTCCACACTGCATGACCATGAGACCCTTGGTGATACACTCCAGAACTAGGAGCGGGATGGGGTGCTGGGTTGTGGCCTTAGGCTCTGACCACCCATGTGGGGCCTGCGAATACATCTTCCATTCTACAAGCACTTTCTGAGCACATATTAGTGGCATGCAGATATTCTGCTCGGCCCAAGTGATACTAAGATGAACAGGACATCTTCCTGTCCTCAAGGAACCTAGGGGTTAAGATACATGTAAGCAATTCTCTGTAAAATGAGGCTGACTAAAGTAAACACCACAGAAGCGGGAACCACTCGTAGAACTTAGAGAATTCAGAAGCCAAAACAATTATTTATAACCAGGGGATTCCGGGAAGGCTTCACAGAGAAACAAAAGTGGACAATTAATTTGCTTAGAGTTGAAAGATATATATTCAAATCTGGAAAGTTATTTATTATCTCTAAATCTCAGTTTCCAGGGCTTCCCTGGTGGCGCAGTGGTTGAGAATCCGCCTGCCAATGCAAGGGGCACGGGTTCGAGCCCTGGTCTGGGAAGATCCCACGTGACGCGGAGCAACTAAGCCCCTGTGCCACAGCTACTGAGCCTGCGCTCTAGAGCCCGTGAGCCACAACTACTGAGCCCATGTGCCACAACTACTGAAGCCCGTGCACCTAGAGCCTGTGCTCCACAACGAGAGAAGCTTGTGCTGAGAAGCCACCACAATGAGAACACTGCAGTGAAGAGTAGACCCCCGCTACAAATAACTCAATTTCGTTTCTTTTTATGGCTGACTAATATTCCATTGTATATATGTGCCACACTTTCTTTATCCATTCATCTGTCCATGGACACTGAGGTTGCTTCCATGTCCTGGCTATTGTAAATAGAGCTGCAATGAGCATTGTGGTACATGACTATATACACTACCAAATGTAAAACCAATAGCTAGTGGGAAGCAGCCACATAGCACAGGGAGATCAGATCGGTGCTTTGTGACCACCTGGAGGGGTGGAATAGGGAGGGTGGGAGGGAGGGAGACGCAAGAGGGAAGAGATATGGGGATGTGTGTATATGTATAGCTGATTCACTTTGTTATAAAGCAGAAACTAACACACCATTGCAAAGCAATTATACTCCAATAAAGATGTTAAAAAAAAACGGGGTGCCCCCACTCACCGCAACTAGAGAAAGCCCGCGCGCAGCAACGAAGACCCAATGCAGCCAAAAATAAATAAATAAAATAGATACATTAAAGAAATAAAAAATGCTTAAAATAAAATAAAATAAAACTCAGTTTCCTCATAGGGATTTAATGAGATAATATACCTCAAAATATCTATTAGTGCCTGATATATCGAAATATTTAATAAACGTTGCTTCTTCTTCTCTTTATTCCTTGAAAGATGTTTTTTAGCCTCATGAAAATAGTTGTATTCTAGTATGCACACAATTATGCTCTAAGTTGCCCTGAAAACATAAATATAACTCGTGTGTGTACGTGTGTGTGCACGTGTGCATGTGTTGGGAAGGTTGGAAGGAAACTCCTTGAGATCAGGGCTTACTCTTGCATATCTGGTGCCTGTGAACATAGATATTGGTACTCAGTAAATAGTTGATTGAATGAATGATCGAATCAAGATTTACCTCCTGGGGCTTCCCTGGTGGTGCAGTGGTTGAGAGTCCGCCTGCCGATGCAGGGGACCCGGGTTCGTGCCCCGGTCCGGGAAGATCCCACATGCCGTGGAGCGGCTGGGCCCGTGAGCCAAGGCCGCTGAGCCTGCACGTCCGGAGACTGTGCTCTGCAGCGGGAGAGGCCACAACAGTGAGAGGCCCGCGTACCGCAAAAAAAAAAAAAAAAAATTTACCTCCTGAAACTGATGGGAGGTTTTTCAGGGCTGAATGGTAGTGAAATGATAACTTCGCAAGATTAAAAGGTTATGGTTTTCCTGAGCACTGATAGGCGTTGCTGCAGGTGCCTAAACTTGTTTAATCTCAATATTTTCTGTTTCTGGGAATTGTACATGCACTGAAGTGTGACAGCCAAATGACAAATATTTTTCCATCGTGGAGCCTCTTGCCTGACTTCCAAAGTCACAAAAACATAGCTCTAGTAGGCACGAGGCTACCCCAGTAGCCACTCTTTCTCTAGATAGCTGACCTCAGAGAGCCAAGAACAAGTGAAGTGGAACATCCCCATGGAGTTTTGCTCTAGATGTGGCGGTGGGCCAGAGCTCATGTGTAAAGGAAAGAACCCTGCTGCTCCAACTTCCTCCACGGAGGGGGAGCTGCAGGGCAGATCTAGAAAGTTTCCATGTGACTGAAGCATCTTTGGAAATAATACTAAAAGCTACAATCTTCCCTGCTGCCCTCTCTAGAGGGAATGAAATCCCCTCCAATCCATTTTTTGACCACCTTACTTAAAACTGCCAAATGGCTCCCCATTGCTTGCAGGCTAGAGAGTGGCTAAAACCAGTGGTTCTACCATGAATTAGTCCCTTCCCACCTTTCTCTACTTGGCCTTTTATCCTCAAGGACATTGATTTTTTTTTATCCCTTCCACCATGGACAGGGCCTTCTTGTTTCTCTAATTATCTCCCATTCCTATCCCGCACACCCCTCCCCAACATGTGTGGGTGCACGCACACACACAGAAAATTTGTTAACTCTTAGCTCAGATGTTAACTCTAGGGTCACTTTTCCAGGGAAGTTTTCCTGGACCACATTTCTGTTATGTGTCCTCAGAAAACAATTTCTTTCCCTTAGGACACTTGATTCAGTTTATATTTACACATTTATTAGTAGGATTTTCTGATTCATGTGTGTCTTATTTTCTAGACTATGAATTCAATGATGATAGGACTGTGTTTTCTCACAGCTGCCTAATACAGCACCTAGAACCTGTGCTCAATAAACAGTTGGAACTAGAAGGGCCTGAAGGTACCCATAACCCCCAGCCTGATCCCCTGCCCCTTGCTTCTCTTAGCCAGTCTTATATACAACTGGACTTCAGGTAATGTGTTCTGAAACAAATTACAGAGTATTTCTGTACTCAGCCCCACCAGTCCCAGACCTGAGTAAGGGTGGAAGGAAGCACTGGCTCAGCTGGAGTTCTGTGGTGCACAGTAGTAGTACTGAGGAATTTCTAGCCCAATCCAGGGGGGATGATGCCCAAACCAGAGAAATGAGTGGAATGGAGAATCAGGAAGCTGCCAACCTAGAAATGCAGCCCAGAAGGTCATCATACAAGGAGCACCAGAGCACTGAATATGAAATCAGAATTCTAGGCATGCTGCAAGTGAAGGAAATCACAAGCTCGCACAAAGAAGCATACAGGCCTGTCTTCACCTGCTCATTGAGACAAGATAGGTGATGTTGTCTGGGTTCAAAATGGCAGGGGAAAAACTGATAAGTTTGCTATAAAAATGCCAAGCTACATGCTTTTCATGAGAGTTACTTTTGGCAAAAAATGCAATTGAACTATTCTTTCTTATCTTGAATAGTCCAGTCATGAAGTTTAGCATATCAGTGAAACATTTCCCAGAGTTTAGTACCAAGAATGATTTGCCAAATGGTATAGCCACTGTGGAAAACAGTTTGACAGTTCCTCAAAGAGTTAAACATAGAATTACCCTAACAGCAATTCCACTCCTAGGTATACAGGTATATACCCCAAAGAATTTAAAACAGGTACTCAAACAGAAACTTGTATGTGAATGTTCATTACAACATTATTCACAAAAGCCAAAAGGTGGAAACAACCCAAGTGTTCATCAATAGAAGAATGGATAAACAAAATGTGGTATATCCATATAATGGAATATTATTTAGTCATAGAAAGGAATGAAGTTCTAATACATGCTACAACATGGATGAACCCTGAAAACATGCTAAGTGAAGGAAGCCAGACATAAAAGGACGAATATTGTATGGTTCCACTTATATGAAATATCTAGAATAGGTAAATTCATGATACGGAAAGCAGAATAGAGGCTACCAGAATCTGGGGGGAAGGTGAGAATGGAGAATTATTGCTTAATGGGTTCAGAGTGATGAAAAATTTTTGGAATAGACACGGGAGATGGTTGCATGACATTGTGACTGTACTTAATGCCACTGAATTGTATACTTCAAAATGGTTAAATCAGCAAATTTTATGTTAGATGTATTTTACCACAATAAAAAAAGAGAAAAGAAAAGGGTGAATTGCCAGAAGTAATCCTTCTTGAGAATAACCTGGTAATATGCATCAAAAGCCTCAAATTGCTGTATACCCTTTGACCTAACAATTCTACTTCTCATAATTTATTCCAAAGAAATAATCATAGATATGTGCAAAGATTTATCAGTAAGACGGTTGTAGTAGTCATTGGTTTTGTGCCTTAATATCAATTCTTCCTCCTTTTGATTACAGCATCTGGATTTTCTTTTGGGATATGGTTCAGCCATGGTTGTATACTGTTTATCAAGTTTCCCTGATCTCCCTTGAGGAGAGTAACTGATCATATTAGGCCAGTTGGACTTTCCAGGGAATCTGGAAACTGAATGGGATGGCCAAGCATATTAAGAGTGGCTGGACTGGATTTACCCTGTGGAGTGGCAACTTGAGGGGACTGAATGTTCACTGGAGCTGCCACCTGGATTCTTCATTGCCCTGAATCCTATCCTTTCCAAGCTGGGTGCTTCAGCTTTTCAACAACTCCATTTCTTCTCTGCTTAAGTTCCCTAGACTCCTTCTCTCCCTTTTTTTTCTTATGACCAAAGAATGTTAATTGGTTCCATGATCATCACAGCATTATTTTTACTGGGGAAAAAGCTTCAAAACAATTAAATGTTCAATAAATAAATTACTGGATAAGCAAATTGTGGTGGATCCAACTATGGATAGTTTTCAGTCACTAGAAATTCTATTTTAGAAGCATATTTAATGATGTCAAAAGATGTTCATTATAGTGTGTAGAAAAAGAACAGACTCTAAAATAGGGTGATCTTATTTTTGAGGGGAAATAAGTGTCTCTGTGCAATTAAACTTGAAGGATATACACCTAAATGAAGACAGTAGTTATCTCTGAGTACTACTCCTTTCCTTCTTCCAGTTCCTTGAAAGGCCTATTCTCCCACACCTCTGGGCCTTTAGAAATACCGTTCCCTTTGTCTAGGATACTTTTTCCGCCCATGCCCTGCCTAGCCAACTCCTTCTCATTCTTTGGGTTTCGGCCTAAGTGAAATTTCCTCTTAGAAACCTCTCTAAAGTCCCATGTCCAGGTTAGGGTTTCTCTTGTATGTGATCCTGTGAACACTGAGGTAACCCCCTCAACAGTTTTCACAGTGTTTGTTTGCCTACTTACTAGTGTATTCTCCCCTAGACCCTTCAGTGAGATCAGGGTCCATGTTTCTTCCAACAATGTCAACAAACATTTCTTGAGTGCTTAATATGTGCTTCACATGTATTATCTCACTGAATTCACCAATAAATCCTATGAGGAAGCACTGTTATTTTTCTTTTTACAGGTGAGGATACTGAGGCTTAGACATAGATATAAAGCAATGTACTGAGGTGACAGAATTATAGCCCCAGCGCCAGTGCTTAATAAATGTTTGTTGAATTAATGAATGAAAATACTAAAATTATGTAGATAAATTTCACTACTGCAGTTCTCTGAATCTATGATTCAAAAGTATTGCTAGAATTAAAAGTACTGGCCTGATCAAATGGGTAAGATGTCAGTATGCAGCCAAACATCTTATCTCACTGATTAGTGAATTCAGTCTGAGCTCCCTTAAAAATTCAGAGCTAGTGCTGCCTGGAGATAAAACTCAGCCCCATCCTCTCTCCTCCTCTGAATGCTCTGAATTAGTAAAATAGAGGCCACACGTCACTGGCTGAATTAGGTACAGGTAAACACACTCCTCCTTGCTGAACTAGCGCCTAAGATGCGCTGTACCCCTCTTTGCTGCACTTTGAAGACCTGAGCAGAGCCCGAGAAGGCCCAGAATAGGCCTGAAACATGAAAAACTAACCTGGGACAAATGTGATAATCAATTGAGCACTGCAGGGAAGAGAAAAGGATCAGGCTGCCAGAATCTCAATTTAAGTTGGGATTCAGCAAACAGAAAAGTAAGTGATAAGAAATCTGATTTCACTAGGATTGCCAAATTTCCTAAATTCATTGGGTTCTCCCTGATTGAGAGAGTCTCTGAAGTAATGTTATACATTATTATTATCTACCCTCAGTTCCTCAGCTCTTTGACCCTGGTTCCTGACACAGAGTTCCTAAACCCCTTGAATTTCCTGGGTGATTGGAGCACCTTTTGCTCTAATGCGGCTACTCTTACTGGGCTCCTGGATGGAGGCTGGTCACCAGCAAGACCAAGCATATTTACAAGTTTGGAAAATTCAGCCCCACTCCCCCATTCTCTAGAGAGGGGAGAGGAACTAGACATTGAGTTAATAATTGATAATATCTATATGACATAGCCTCCATAAAATCCCCAAAATATGAGGTTTGGAGAGCTTCTGGGTTGGTAAACACATCCATGTGCTGGAGGGTGGTGCACCCCAACTCCATAGGAACAGAAGCTCCTATGCACAAAACTCTTCTGGACTTCATCCTATGTTTCTCTTCAACTGGTTGTTCATCTGTATCTTTATCATATAATAAAACTGATAAACTTAAGTAAGTGTTTCCCTGAGTTTTGTGAGCTGATCTAGCAAATTATCAAACCTGAGGAGGAAGTCACTTTTGACCGACAACCTGGTATAAATGCTGATTTATACCAGGTTGTCAGTCAAAAGTACCAGGGACAACCTGAGACTTGTAATTGGCATCTGAAGTGGGGGCAGTCTTGTGAGACTGAGCCATTAAGTTGTGGGATCTAACACTAACTCCAGGTAGACAGTGTCAGAACTACATTGAATTGTAGGACACCCAGCTGGTATCAGATAATTGGTTGGTATGAGAAAAAATTCCACACATCTGGTGTCAGAATTGCTGTGAGTATGGCAGTAGTATGAGAGTAAAGGAAAAAACAGTGAGTTTTTCCTAAACAGATTCCTGGCTCCAGGCACAGTTATTTTTTACCCAGGATGCAGGAGGGATATGCTAGGAATAAGCCCTTCTCTATAATGCCAGGAACCTGGGAGAAAGTGTACCATTTCCCTCATCTTAAAATGTAGAGCAGGTTCTTTCAGCCTCAGCACTCCTGGTAGCTTGGGCTTGATGATTCTCTGTTGCCGCAGGTTGTCCTGTGCATTGTAGGATATTTAGCAGCATCCCCAGCCTACAAGTACTAGATGCCAGTAGCACAGCCTTCCTCTAGTTGTGATAACCAAAAATTTGTTCAGACATTGCCAAATCTCCCCCGGGGCTCCTCGTTTGGCAAACCACTGACCTAGAGTGTGGAAAGTAGAAAATATTGGTGCATCTCCCTCCCACATTTCATAGGGTATCTCATAAATATACATGTGGACACACCCATACTTGTTTATTTATGTGGAGTGGAAGTAAATAATATCCCATTAAACCTAACACTTTATGTTCGATGGTGACATGTAAGAATGTCTAAGACCTTGTTAAGAATCATTTAAGAACTTTCCTTCCATTCACCCCAGTCAACTATTTCCAAGTAAGGACAACTTATATTATGCTCTTTGCTTTTGCCATGGTGTTGGATCCCTGGACTACTTTGGGTTTCCAGACACTTGTGTATGATCCTAGCAGAGGCAGAAAAGCATGAGCTTTGGAGTCAGGCACCCTGGATTGGAATTCCAGTTAAATTTCATTTATCTGTGTTCACTGCAAGTCAGTCAACTGCGTTAAGCCACAAGTTCCTCAACCATGAAAACCTTTCTTGCTTGATCACGATGAACTTTAAATGAGACAGGGTCTGGGAAAGTGTCTGGCCCAGTCCTGGAAGGTAGAACCGGTTCTTACCCATGAATGTTTTCTTTCTTTTGGTGCTTATCACTCAGGAAGTAGAGGAAGGGAAAGCTTCCATCCCAGTGTCTAGTGCCCCAGAATATTCCTTCAGCTCTTCTCAAAACACAATGAGGGCAGGTGCCAAAGTCATGCTGGGGTAATCAAGGAAGGCTCTCGAGTGTGACTTACAGCTTTCACCTGGAGTTGGTCAGAAGTTGACAGGCAGTGAGTGAAGACTGGGCTTGAGTGGCTAGGGCTTTGTCAAGGAGAATGTCCTCACAGAGTGAGGGGGCTACTGGTACAGAGGCTTTGTTTCACTCAGGAGACCTCATTGACATCATTTTTGTGGCCTATAACGTGGGGGGCAGTAACTGAAGTCAGACTTGGGCTCTAGTTCAACTTCAGCACTTCCTGGGTATGACTACCACCTTGGGCAAGTTACTCTCCCTCTAAGCCTCAGGACTGTCATCTGTAAAACAGGATAACACTTGTGCCTAGCTCTGAAGATGTTGTGAGGATTAACATGATGAATGCAAAGGCCCAGTGCCTGGTGAGTAACAGACACAGAGAAATGTCAGCTGATATTACTATTAATAATCATCTTCTATAAATGCCTGTGCTTGTACGTATGGTATCTGAATATATTCTAGAAAGGATGAATGGTGGGGAAAGCATGGCCCAAGGTAGATAAGACACAACTCAAACAACTAGCCAATCAAAATAGAACAAGCAGAGGATAAAGTATATATGGAGAAAAACTCAGGAACAAGATAGAAAGAAAAAGTGGGCAAAAAAGATAAAGGTTACAAGTGAACAGTGGCACTTTTATGAAAAAGCTGGGGGCAATTACTTGCGTGCACCAAAGTCTTAGAGAATCAGGCCAGGGACAAGGTCCTGCCTTCACTAGAAATGAATGAATAGGTAGTAGATATGTGTTTTTTGTCTAGATATCATCATCATTATTATCATCAGTCTACATTTGCTGAGCACCTGTGATATACTGGACAAGTAGAAATAACTAAGACACAGTTTCACACCTTGAAGAGCTTAGCGTTTACTTGGCCAAAGCCAGTAAGGTCTCTAAGTAGATTTCGAACAAACTCTGAGGTCCCATCTCTGTCTCCTTAACTGACTCATGCTTTGGGTGCTGGTAGTCAGAGGGGCACAAGCACCTGTGACCTGGAGCAGATCTTTTCTTTCCCCAAACTTGTCCTCTTTTACACCAAACTTTTCTGTCCCCAAAGTATTTGTACAAATCAGGAAAGTTAAGTGCATGTAAGGTACTTAGAGCATAGAGGCTTCATAATAACAGGCTGCCTTCTAGGCAGGCTACTGAAGCTGAGCCAGTGGAGAGATTCCTGGAAGCCTTTGGAGAGGAGCTGGCTCACTCTTTTGTCCAGGGTGGCAGAATGCTAGCACCTTTCTGGCTAACAAGGAGGGAATTAAAGTCCGTGAAGTCAGCCACAGACTTAACCACAGCTCCAACAGGCCAACGGCAGGCTCAACCAGCTGCAGAGGAGACATTTTCTTGACAGACACTCTGACAAGCTCAGGGGATTCAGAACCACAAAGTGAAGGTGGTCTCCACCCAGACAGGTCTAGGAAAGCCTGTGGAACACTGCATTGTCCACAAGCTATTTTGAAGCTGCTTCAATTAAAGAATTAAACTATATCTGACTAGCAGCAACATCCACCAGAGCCAAATTGGATTTCTCCTTGGCAAAACAAGCTACAGACCATATCTTTATTGTGCAGACACTCATTAGCAAATATGTAAAAAAATACCAGTCGGAGAAAGATGTTTTCCTGCTTTGGAGACTTTTTAAAAAGCATTTAATTCAATCTGGCACACATGGCTGAACCTGAAATGGCTACAATGTGTAACTGGTGGGAAAGCATGACCAACGCAGTTCTGTCTAATCCACCCTCTGCAGGACAAATACACCCCACACTCAGCCGGGGTTAGCAGAAGGGGCTAGTTCCCTTTACTTTTCCTCAACACTGGAGAAGGGTTTTCTATGCTTCAGGAATTTCTAAGGTCAAGATCCTTCCTGAGGAAAAGAAATGCTGGTTGCAGATAACTAGATTAGTCTCTCTACCTCTCCCCTTGCTCTTGGGCAGAAGTTAAATTGCCATGAACACCACAACTTATAGACCCTAGGATCACCTACAGAGAGACTTAAAAACTGATTTTCAGGAAATTGTCCCAAATAACCTCACATTTTACTGTTTTAAGTGTACAATATGCTGTCTGTGTTTGTATGGGGTCCGTTAAGGTTGTCTAGAGTCCAGATCCTGCTCTACAAGGCCCATCTCAAGTGGATCCAGGCCTCCCAGTAAAGTGGACTTCAAGGTGCAAGGTAAGATCCATCCTTTAAGGCGAAACTATATATCTAATGGCTTTTAGGATATTTTCATTGCTATCAAACTTTATGTGATTTTAAAAGAATAGTTAACTTTGCAATCACCAAAGTATATTTACTATCCCAAAGCCAGGGCATGTGAAAAAGATAAAGAATCAAGCTGGGGAGGGACAGAGAATCTTTGTTCCCCTTCATTTCCTGTAATAGAAGCTGGTAGGTACTTTGCTCCCTTTTTATGAAAAGCAAAGTGTGTGAGGTTTTGAGGCAGTTCTGGGATGGGAGTAAGTAGGTCTTGTGGAAAAAAGCCCACCTCCATCAGGGAATCTTGAGAGGAGGAGACAGAGGCAATAGAGAGAAAAGGCAGAAGACCTGCATCTGTCCTGTGCCTTGAGTCTAGTTCTCATTATGGTGACCATTTTTGTCAACATCAAGTGAAGAGAAGATCTGGTAATTAACTAGCAAACCCATATTGCCAACCTGGATCATTCCCAACAGAAAATACGCTAGAAACAAAATTAACCAAAGTGGTCATTCGTATGGCAAAATTTTTCTGGAATGGGGCTTAACTTTTTTTTTTTAAGGGGTGCTGCCCTCTGAACAGGGACAACAAGCCGTCCTCCTGGCTGGACACAGCACAGAACCATTGGAAGAGGTTTTTATTTCCGGCCATTACCTCATCCTTACTATTCAGGGAGTGATTGAGGGTTAGTGACAGGAACACTTTGGAGTAGGTACTTTGCCAATATATCTTATCATTCGTAGTAAGTGCAAATGGGAAGCCATGGTACCAACTCAGTAATTACTTTTGATATTTCCTCACAAGTTGGAAAGCAATCATTACAAACCCAAAGAGATTCATTTACAGGGTTTTACAGACTTTGCACAAAGAAATATTAGTTGATGGAGGAGCTGGAAACAACAGTACCTTGGCGCAGAAACCCAGTATGAAATAGAATATGGACTCTTAGAAATGTGCAAAATTTTCAAAGTTCAAAAGAAAGTCCAATTCCAGGAAACTGCCAGCTGGAAAACAGCTTATTGAACCCCGAACGAAGCCATTATTATAGATCTCATTACATAGTTTGATAATTCTGACATTCGCAAAAGCACACTGACATAGTCTTAAATTGGACAAAATCAGATTCTCCACACAAAAGAAGCCGGGTGGAAAAGTTTATTCGAATTTTGCTCTGATCACCATTTCTTAGTTTTAAGTGACAACAGGTGTTTTAAAAGTATAAGTGGGACACTGAAAATGCATTTAAAATTTCCCTTATAATTAGGAATTAAAGTCTGTGTCATACAGGTTCAATACCTGGTCTCTCACTTTCACCTCAGTGAAGTTTCCTTGTCAACTGGAATGAAAATATTGGCAGAGTTCCCTCCTATCTTCTCTACTTTCTCAGCCAAAGATATAAACAAAATTTTCAGATGTTCCTGACAGCAACTGGAGCATAAAGTCCAACAGGTTAGGGGATTTTCATAATAAGACATTTCCTTTGGCAAAGTCAAGGTTCTGTTCCACCTGCTCTCCCAACTACCCAATCCTATAACCCTCTGTCTGTCCCCATTCTCAGAAGGGCCCTGTGCTCAAAAAAGCCCTGCATTTGGCTTAATGCTCTACTGTTGCTGTCTTGAAATTCTAAATAATTTTGTCTTTCAACTCCTGTTTTGTAAATGAAGTCTAATGAGACAAGGGAGCATGCATGTGAGCAGAGGAGATATACCCAATATGTGTGTCTATAGTTCTTTGCTATCCAGTTAATATACAGTGTTTGTGATGTACCACAGCACAGAATTCTGGTGTATCCATGACACGTGGGAGTGCAAAGTGAGCGTGTGTAAGTGGGGAGCAGAGGGGCTGACAGCCTCAAGAAGCCACACTTTCTGTTCACACCAGAACTCGTTTCAAACACAGGGAGAAGGCAATGGCGTTCTATGAAACAGAAAAGAATCCTATCATATCCTTTCTTACTCATATTACTTCTCTGTATCAGCCAACCACTTTTGCTGAAAATGAAAGCAGAAGTAAAGGGAAAGATAGGGCAACTCACAGTTCTTTTTCTTTCAGTACTTTCTTATTTATCAATAATCTGAAGGTAGGGAATATTGGTAGAATGTCCACACATCAAGAAGTGAAATAAAAAACAGTTGAGTTAATTTTGTGCAGTGTTTCCATTGTTCTGGTAAGAACAAAATACGTATGTATGTACAACCTATCATACAATTTGTATTTCATACAAATTGTATAATTTTGATAACTCACACACAACCTAAATGCTCTTATATTAGCTTTTAAGTCTCATGTGCACAATATAAAGATGGAAGGCAAAATTCATGCTAATTATTTAAAACTTTATTTCTTTACTTAGAACAACATTAAATGGCAAATAAAAAATACCATAGTCAAGAGAGAGACTGGCAGAAAGGAAAAAAGCTTTGCATTCTAGTACCTTTAATAGCACTTTTTAAAATTTGAGGTCTCACATTTTCATTTTGCATGGGGTCCCGCGTATTACGTAGGAGGAACGATCAGTCCTCACTTTTCTTAACAACGCTACAGCATGGTAATATCTCCTTCTTCTTGTATATTTCACAGGCAGATACTATAAAATAGGGTGGGAGTCCAAAAACACAAGAGAGAATGACGGACTACTTTCTGGGAAGACAGGCCTAAGAGAGATCCAAAGTGGCTTTTTGACTATAAAAGGAAAAGCCATAAAAGGAGAAGAAAAGATAGCAGCTGCTAATTAAGGGAGATAGAAGGATCTTCCTCTGGTGAAAACTGGGTTTGATGGGTGAAGCCCACAAGTTTCAGAGAAAGCAAAGCAGGCCTTTGGGCTACTGTAGTGACCTACACCTACCTCTGTGGCCTCCAGATCTCAGAAGAACAGGAAATGAAACATTAGGAGTAGGGTGGGCTGGGTAGCATGTGAGCTCAGAAGGACAAGACTGGTAGAAAAATCCTTCAATATTTTACTTCCATAAAAGGGTCTGGGAATTTGGCAGCATGAGAGGAGTAGCACTTGGCAGCTTCTGACGTCCATTATGAATGTTTCAACTTAAAATTTTTGATGTAACTCTCCTGTAAGAATAACTATCTTGTAGGTTAGATGCTCCCACGATGGTAAGGCAAAATTACAGGAAGAGTTGTCTAAAAATGCATTGTCTAAAATGTAATTTTCCAACATTACATACCCCTTAGTCATGCCACAGAACTGGGATATTATAATTGCCTCAGGCAAAAAGTCCACAGCCGCAGAAGCTAGAGTTTCTGCTATGTCTATTCTTCTAGTATTGTTAGAGCAGAATGAGTTATGTGTGCTACTTAAGGACCGGAGTGTAGCGGGGAGGTATAGGATAGGACTGGGTGCAGCAAGGGAAACCTCAGCCCTGTGAGTACAATGACTAGTAGTAAGGAAATTGTCTTTTACTATGAGTTTGTGTTCACATGGGTGATAGAGGTAATAACTGACAATTCTTACAAGAAACCTACAGCTTTATAGCTTTGGTGTGACTGTGAAATAGAAACGTATGTAAGTCATTTACACAAACATCATTTCTTGTAGCATAACAACAATCACATTATTAGATGTATCAGATCAACTCTGATGTAAGTTTTATTTTGGTTACAACACTAACTCCAATATTAAATTAAACTCCATAGTATAAAGTTTAGTACGAGTCATGGGGAACCAGTCTCATTCCAAAATCACATTTCCTTGGTTCAGATTTCAGTGTCTGTGTTCACCCAGCATGGGCATCTGCTCATGACTTCAAAAATAAATACAGAGAACATTGTTTCTAAAGGACCTGGAGGCGAAAATACAGAACGTGGTCATCATTAAGTTTACAGATGACACTAATGGGAAGAAGGGTGGGTTAGGAATTCAAGTAGGAATAAATGCAGGGTAGAGGCCTGGAGAGAAAGCCTCAACCATAAAAGTGAACGATGGTGGAGGACTGCCTTTGTGTGATCATGACTAGATTAGGATTAGGGCTCATTGGGGTTGGGGGAGATGAAGCTGGTATCAATTTCTGGGGCCTACTACTCTGCAACAGGGACCAGTGTCCAACTGTGCTAATATCAATTCAAGTCCCTTGCAAAGATTTTCAGCCAGTCTACCCTTGCTTGTGGAGGGGTGGAAACATGTTTTCAGGAGAGTTCAAACCCATGCTGGGGTTTGTACAGCATTGTTGTGATCTAGGATAATACTATCAGGGGTTTGCATAAGAGGAGGTAGAATGTAAAAGTGGTTTTTTTTATCCTTACTACTTCCCATCCAGTCCATCCACATGTCCTTTCATTTCTACCTCCTACTCCATCTCTCATCTGTCCCCTTCTGCCCTCTTCACTGCCATTACCCTAGTCTGAGTCATCACAGTTTCCATCTGGTCCGCAAAAGCCTTCTATCTAGACTTCTCTGCTTCTGCTCTTGACAATCCATTCTTCACAGATCAGCTAAAGTTGTCCTCCTCAAACTGAAATCAGATCATATCAGCTCCTTGTTAAACCCCGTCAGTGGCCGCTCATTGCTCTTAGACTAAAATCCAAGCTCTTCGTGGTGATCTTCATGCTCTCTCCCAGCTGGCTCCTGCTTAGCTCTCGAGCCCCTCGTCCTGTCACTCTTCTCCTGCCTCACTACATGTAGCTTCCTTTTCTGCTCTGTGAATCCTCTGGACCCCGCTCCCTTCTATGGCCCCAGTGCAAAAGCAATCCCTCTAGCTCTTCTTGAAACCACCTCATGCCCATCCTTTAGGTCTCTGCTTAAGTGTCCCCCTTAAGGGACCTATCTTTATCACTTTATCCAAAATAGCCCCTTCACCAGATTTCTCCAAACCTTTATTGCATTTCTCACAATATGTAGTAATTATTTTATTTATCTGGTTACTTATTATGTCTCTTCCCTAGATAGACTCTGAGCTTCTTGAGAGCAAGAGATCCTGTTTCCTTCAGAGCTATACTCCCAGAAACTAGCACAGTGTTAGCACAAGGCTGGTTGGTACTCAATAAGTATGTGTTGAATAACTAAACTCATCTCCTATCACATGGCCAGTGCAGTGCCCAGCATATTTTAAAAATGGACCTCTGAATCCTACGGTCTACAGCCACAGAGTGGATGAATGTACTTGGACAGTAAAATTAACCATATTTTCAAGCTCCCAAGTTGCATATCTGAGGCCCTTCATGTGTGGGACAGGTAGGTATCACACGTGGTTGGATGATCTCTGAACCTCTGGACCTTCTATTACAGTACTGGCAACTTTGGAGCAAACATTTTTTTCTTTTGTGTACTTTCCACCAACATTTTCTATGCCTTGGAGAATGCCTCTAAATTTAGTGTCACCTACATTCTCATTAAGGTGACTTTAACATCTGCCTTCTAGATTGTGAATGATGATGACAGAGATAACAATTAAATGGTTGCTCATCCCTGACAGCCTCACAGCAGGCATCCCTCTGTTCAGCCCAGAGTCACTCGTCACTCTCCTGTGTTTGTCTTCCCCCAGCCAGCTTTTAGTTCACTTGACTGGCTTCAATTCAACACACTTACTTTTTTTAAAATAATTTATTTATTTATTTATTTTTGGCTGTGTTGGGTCTTCGTTTCTGTGCGAGGGCTTTCTCTAGTTGTGGCAAGCGGGGGCCACTCTTTATCGCAGTGCACGGGCCTCTCACTATTGCGGCCTCTCTTGTTGCGGAGCACAGGCTCCAGGCGCACAGGCTCAGTAGTTGTGGCTCACGGGCCTAGTTGCTCCGCGGCATGTGGGATCTTCCCAGACCAGGGCTCGAACCCGTGTCCCCTGCATTAGCAGGCAGATTCTCAACCACTGCGCCACCAGGGAAGCCCCACACTTAAGTTTTGAAAACTGAGCTTTATGAGATATAATTCTAGACGCTTACATTCTCTGAGTCATGTCATTTTATCAAAAAAGCATGTGATGTGAGTTTTAGAGGGCAGTTCCAGAGGCAGAGCTGGAATTAAAAAAAAAAAGTTGGAGAGCAAGAGGATGGATGGTACTTTGATCAACGCTCATTCCCTAGGCCACGTGGTGATTCCATCAGTGGAGCTAAGTGTGTGCAAATCAAACCCTGAGAGCCAGTGGAGGACAGACACCCAATTAGTTACAATAACCTCTGACTGGTAAGTGAAAGGAGAGACCTATGAAATTGTGGATACCCAGAAAGAATTTTGGGATCAAACCACTCTGAGTTTCCGGTCTGATGTGTCAGCCAGAAGTGTAGTCCCTCTGAGAACTGTGCTGTGCATTCATTAGAACACGGGGAGCCACGTGATTGGGAAGCAACAGCTCCAAATAAGCTTTACAGTTACTGGGAATGAAAAAGGAAGGCCATATAGTTTTAAGAGAAAAAGCCATATAAATCTGACAGCTCCACCCCACTCACAGCAAATCCCAATCATATCTAGCCAAACCACTCTATTTTCCTGACATAGACATGCACAGTGGGAAGGCACTGTGAAAAATCAGTGGTAGTAACCACAAACCACTTACAGTGCACTCTGGGCTCAATCATGATGTCTTTGGGTCTATTCAGGGCAAGGTAGGTCACCTTCAATTTTCAAACACACACACACACACACACACACACACACACACACAAACACACACATACACACACATACCCCAAACCCTTACTCAACCAACAAACATGCAGCAAAAAAACTCATACACACAAGATAAATTATGCAAGTAAATTGTTTTTCTCCTTAAATTATATTAAACTTTTCTGTTTTGAAACTTCTGAGTTATTGGTCTTCATAACACTATTATCCAGTTAGTGTTTTTGTTTTTGTTGTGTTGAAAGAGACAGAGATGAAAACAGTGTTTTTGTTTTGTTTTTTAAATTCCAGGCTTCCCTGGTGGCACAGTGGTTAAGAATCCGCCTGCCAATTCAGGGCACACGGGTTCGAGCCCTGGTCCCAGAAGATCCCACATGCCGTGGAGCAACTAAGCCCAGGCGCTACAACTACTGAACCTGTGCTCTAGAGCCCACTAGCCACAACTGCTGAAACCCGTGCACCTAGAGCCCATGCTCTGCAACAAGAGAAGCCACCACAATGAGAGGCCCGTGCACTGCAACTAAGAGTAGCCCCCGCTCACTGCAACTAGAGAAAACCTGTGCACAACAATGAAGACCCAACGCAGCCAAAAATAAATAAAATTTTAAAAATTCCAGTAAAATCTGAAAATATATCCATTGATAGTGATATCTATCAACATTCAAAATACACCTACCCTTATTAAGTAACTTTATTTCCAGGTATTTTTACTACAGACCTACAGCAATACAGAGACATCCTTAACCACCTGTCTTCATTTTTGTACCCAAGCAGCTGAATGTAGCTGGAGAAAAGCATACAATCAGGCAGACAGGTTTCACTTTAAATATGGTTCCATGCCTCAGATGTGTTTTTGGTGCTACCAGCAATCCTATGATGTTTCTCTAGTTTCTTTATCAAGCTCGCTTTTCTAATCTCTGAGATGACTATTCTGTACATTTCCTCTCTGTTCAAATCCTCTTCTCTACTCACTTCCCTTCTTCTCAGTCCATGACCTTGCGTTATGCTTTAAGCAATATAAGAAATCATGATTTGGGAGCTCCTTTCTTCCCATCACCCAATTTATGCATGGTTGTCTCTGTACCCTACTCCTCCTGTACAAGTCAGAAGTGCTGCATTTCCTAAAGAAGGTTAGTCTCTATCTCTCTTGTTCTTTCTCTTGTGCGTCGTCAATCCTCATACTCTCACGTGGCTTTATAAATACACTGACAAATTTATATCTTCAGTCCAAACATCTCCTTCGAGCTCCAGACTTGTGATTAATCTGCATACTCAATGCTACATTTGGATGTCTCCCAAGCATCTCAGACTTAACATGCTCAAAACAGACCCTCAATTCAGCCTTCCCCCCAAACTAATTCTCCCCTTATCTTCCCCATGCAGTGAACTGTCTGGGTTTCTCTTCTTCAATCCCCACATTCATTCCTGTTATTCATGTCAATTCTGCCTTTTAAATATATTTTGAATATGTCTATCTCTATTGCCACTAGCCTGGCCCAAACCATCCATCACCATCTTGCCTATACTGCTAACACAGGTTCCTTCCTGGCTTCACCCTTGTCCCATTACAATCTGTTCTCCACAGAGTATCTGAGTAGTTTTTTATACACCTATATCTATACTTATATCTGTATCTATATCTGATCACATTACTCCCCTGAATAAAATTCTCCACTGGCTTCCCTTAACTCTTCAGATAGAACACAAACTTCTTACCATGGCTTACAAGGTATTTTACGATTGGTCTCTCCCTACCTTTCCAATGTTATTTCACGCCACTCTCTCTCATCCATCATCTTTTAGCCACATTGGCCTGTTTTCAATTCCTTGAAAATGCTAAGTTTCTTTCCGTCTAGGGCTTTGCAAATGGTGTTCCTTATGCCTGGAATGCTCTACCATCTTTGGGTCTCAATTTAAATGTCAAGTTCTCAAAAAGTCCTTCCCTGGTTCTGTGTTCACGTAAGTGTTCCTAGCTAACTCTACATTAGCACACTTCATTTCTCTCATAGCACTTCTCATAATTTGTAATTATATATTTATATCTTCATTTAGTCCATATATTTCTGCTGCTAGATTGTAAGCTCCATAAGGCAAGGAATATTATTCAGATATGTATACCTAGTCCTTCCCACAGTATGTTACACATAAAGGGACCAATAACTATTGATGAATATTTGAGTAAATGAATTAATGAATACAAGAATGTTAGTTATAGCATTGTGATAACAGCAAAAATGTAAACAACTTAAGTGTCTCTTAAAAAGTGAAAAGTTATATAAATGATGGCATATCTTTATAATACTAAGAGGTGGAACTATTTGCAGGGGTAGAAAGCTGTCCAAGATAAAGTAAGTGAAAAAAGCAGGGCTTCCCTGGTGGTGCAAAGGGCTTCCCTGGTGGCGCAGTGGTTGAGAGTCCGCCTGCCGATGCAGGGGAAATGGGTTTGTGCCCCGGTCTGGGAAGATCCCACATGCCGCGGAGCAGCTGGGCCCGTGAGCCATGGCCGCTGAGCCTGCGCGTCCGGAGCCTGTGCTCCATGAGAAACTGTTAACAGTTGATACTTCTGTTTGTTTAAAGGAATCATTTACGTCCTCACATACAACTTGAATCTCCTACCATAATTACGTGTTACTTTTATAATTTGAAAATTTTCTTAAAATTAAAATATAAACATATATTCATTAACAAAAACTTAGCCATGTATTGTGTTCCTGCTCCAAGGGATACTAGTCCCCATTTGCTAGAAGCTACTGGGGTAAAGGACACAGGTGTAAGAGATCATATTCATTCATGGAGACCTGCTGCTCTGCCTTATTCCAAAAAATTAACTCGAGGTGGCTACAAATAACTGTGTTCTATGTGACAGTTAGAAAAGGTGGATTTGTAACCAGATCAGGGAGGACCCTGTATGCAGAGCAAGTGGTCTGCACTTAACTGGATGGGAACTAGAGGATCACAGAAGACTTTGAGCTTTAAAAAGTTCAATCTGGGCAGCCAGGAAGGCTACTCTACCAGAGCAAATTTAACCTCTTTATAACATTTTATGATTTAAAAACCACAAACCAGGTAACACTCCCGTTGCTCCTATGCTAACAGTAATAACACGGAGTTGTCTTTAGTTGTAAACTGCTTAGATGATTAGAATCATCCCTGATGCCTCTGGCACAGATTTTCACGATCCTCACCAATTGCCAGGGCTTTGTCTGATTTGAAAACTTGCAGACCACATTACTGCACACTGGCTTCTTTTGGTTTCCTTCTGGCTGCTTCATTTGTATTTATAGACAGACATAATGGAGGGGTGTATGTAGGTAGGGATGGGGCAGGGTGAGGTATGTGGTCTCTTCCACTCAAAGGTACGAAGCCAAGCCAGCTTACTTCGGTTCACTTGTGTGTTCCATCGCCCACTTGGAGGGCTTTATATCCTCTAGTGGTTCTCAAATTTTAGGGTGCATAAAGAATCGCCTGGAGGGCTTGCTAAAACCCAGATTCCTGAACCCCATCCCCAGAGATTCTGATTCAGTAGGACTAGGGTGGGCCCAAGAAATTGCATTTCCAATAAGCTCCCAGGTGATGCTGGTGTTCTGGTCCCCACCCTCGAACAGTTTATACCCCAGTGGAGGAAACAGACATCTAAGTCATTACCACAGGAAGATCAAAAGCAGTAAGTGCTAAAATGCAAATCTGTGGCAGAACAAGGAGGAGGAAGTAGGAACAATTGCTTCTAATTGGAGAAATATGTAAGACTTGAAAGGGGTTGCCATTTCAGCTGGCCACAGGAGGAGTACGGGAAGAGCAAGGAGTCTGCTTTGGGGAACAGAAGATGGGAAACAGTGTATTTCCAAGCTTTTACTTGGTGCCAACAAAAGCATCAGATCTTTCCAACTGTAGCTCTGCCCTCCAGGGGTATTTGTAAGCTTCCTAAGTTTGTAGCTGCCCCGAGATCTGTTTTACTCTGGGCCTAGCAACTTTAGAGCATATGTAGGCTAAAAATGGGTGGGGAGCCCGTGACTAATATTCATAGTTTAAAACCTCAAAGGGGGTCTTCCTAGG
>NW_006783561.1:2498959-2541754 GCF_000442215.2 Lipotes vexillifer
AGGGAAAGATGCCCAGTGTTCCAAATGTAGAACAGCAAGATCAGTCTTATACATCTCATTTTCAAATACGTACCTACATTTCAGACATGGCCTTACTAGACACGTGGGCTTTCTTTAGACCCAGTGACATAGGAAATGGAGTAGTTACTTTTCTGAATATTTAATTGAAAATGCAACACAGAAAGCCTTCCAGTGACTTTGAACTTCCACTCTATTATCTAATTCCCAATTATGTAACCCTTAGTAAGTTGCCTTATCGCTCTGTGCCTCAAGTTTCCTCATCCATAAATGGATATCATAATAATACCTACACTCATAGGGATGTTGTAAGAATTAAATGAATTAATAAGTGTAAGCACTCAATAACTATTAGTTGTTTTACTTTTCTTTTTCTATTGACACTTGAGCCAAGCAAATGTATTTTTAGGTGAATTGGCCCTTCTAGGGCCAATTTCCACTTTTTTTTCCATATCTTTAATTCAGAATGATATCTGGATTTCATAAGGGCCCTTCCTTGACATGCTATGTGCAATGTTTGCCTTTTCAACATGGAAGGCACCTAATTAAGTTCTATGGCTGAACAGTTCTTCAGATATTTGAGAGCTTGGGGGAAGAAAACTCTCCTCTTTCTGATATGTTGTCAGTCTCTAGTATATCTTTTTTTTTTTTTTTTTTTTTTTTTTTTTTTTGGCGGTACGCGGGCCTCTCACTGTTGTGGCCTCTCCCGCTGCGAAGCACAGGCTCCGGACGAGCAGGCTCAGCGGCCATGGCTCACGGGCCCAGCCGCTCCGCGGCATGTGGGATCTTCCCGGACCGGGGCATGAACCCACGTCCCCTGCATCGGCAGGCAGACTCTCAACCACTGCGCCACCAGGGAAGCCCTCTAGTATATCTTTAATACTTCTCCCAAATTTTTTATGAGGTACAAAGTTAGAAAAAACAGAGAAGGTACATCAGGTCCTAAGGGACAATTTACAACACAATGATGATCACAGAAGTCTTGAACTGCCTCTTTCTCCAAAGGGAGTTTGGAATGGCAAGTTTACTGAGTCTTGAGTCAGCGTGTGTCTGGATGCTGCCTCTGCTTTGTGATCCTGGACATGTACCTTAACCTCTCCTTGCCCAACTTTACTTATCTGAAAAAATGGAGATGATACATGTACCTACCCTCAAGAGGTTGTCAGGAAGATTTTATATTACCAAGGTAACATATTTTAGGTAAAGCTTGGCACATAACAAGCACTCAATAGTATTAGGTCTTGTAGCATAATGGAAAGATTATACTGGAAGTTGAAGTAATAGGTTTTTAGTCCAGGTGTGCCACTAATAATCTTTATGATATTAGGCAACCTCCTGGGGCCTTAGTTTCATTTTTTAAAAAAATAAAATAAAGGATCAGGAGAGGATGATTTCAAAAGATTCTTCCCAAGTCTAATCAGCTGATTTTAGCCTATCATCTTACCTTTCAGAGGGTGGAACAATATAGCCTTCTCTCTCTCTGGTATTTAGAGAACAGACTGCAGACCCTGGAAAAGTTTCCCTTTGTTTGTCTATTTTGACATTTATTGCTTCTGACCTTATTGATTCTCAGGGACAAGGGCTAATCTGGTTCTTTCTCTTCATGGGTCTGAGTCTGTTTCCATTTTTTCGGACGCTCTGAACTTACTCTGATGTTCACTTGGTATCTTGATGTTCACTGAAGACCTAGGACCAGATATGCCCCTTCTTGGAGCCTCAGAATTCTCAGTTGTAGGGACTGGATGATCTCTAAACACTTCTAATTTCAGTGTTTTATGAGTCTGCACATCTCAGCTGGTACCCTTTTCCAGTGGGTATTTGGCTGTGACTGCCACAAAGCTGGATGAGTTCAAAGGCAAAGTGGGCAACAAAGATTTCAGCCAATGGGCTAGACTGCAAATGAAGCTGCTGTGATGTCAAGAAGCATCACTATAATTTGCGGCTCAAACAGTGTAAAGCAGAATTTTATAGAATAAGGTAGATTTTGGGACATATTTATGGGAGTCACAATGGGACATTCTGAAGATATAAAAACACCATAATACAAAATATCCTGGCTTTTTTTTTGAATCACTGGAACACAGTGTTTATGTTTTGTAATGTTAATCACATGCAATTCTTCTAAATCTGGGATCTAATGAATGCAAAAATTGGTCCAAATGTCAATTTTAAACATATGTTTTTGAAACTGAATGGACCTGAATGGTTCCAAGCACCACTTAACTCTTTGATGAACTTAGGGTCTGATTTTTCAGTGGTGGTTCTGATTGGTATTCAAGATGGGGAGAACTCCTCAGATCACTCCAGCAACAGGGTCAGCAAAGGAATTGCAAAGGTACCTCCTGAAGCAAAGCATGAAGGTCTGGGATAGCTCAGTGACTATTGCTCACTCTGAGGAATGGAGGGAGTTACAAAGCTGTCCAGCAGACTTTGGTAGGTTCTGGAAATTTCAAAATTGGACAGAACAATGAAAGCCAATGTGTGAACCCTTTCATGGGGACTTTAACTGCAGCTGGAGAACATACTGATTTTGTTGGTCATTAATAGTCATTCTGAATTTCAAAATGACCATTTTCATTTTTTTCTAATAATGTGAAACAGTTTTACTCAGTCCTCAGAGAGCAATTAACCAGACTTTTCGTTGGTGTCCAACGACTGTGCTTGTTGTTTTGTCTAAAGAAAAGGAGGCTGTGAGATGACTTAGCTTTTCAGGACAAGAAGAAATGTATAGTTTAAAAAGTAACAGAAATAAGGGTCAGACATAAAGCTTTAAATTCCAGGATTTCACAATTAGAAGAACTGACAAAAACCATCATACTGAGGGATGGGTGGCATCTGCTCTGAAGATCTGAAAACTACCAGCTGTTTTGTCCTACCAAGAGATTGGGAACAATCTGATTCTTAAAGTTGGACACCAACTTGGTCACCTGGTGCTTCAAATAACACTGCCATGACTCACAACCATTTGGATACTTAAGTTCTTTTCAGCCAGTAAAAGTCATGGAAGAAATCCACTTCATAATCATAACCTGGGAATTTTTTCACCACAAGTGAAATTTCTCAGCTAAATTATCCACTCTAGTCATTAGTCTTGGCTCCAAATAACATTTAGCTATTTCAAAATATCCAGCCCACCACTACAGGATAAAGATTATCCATGGATAGATACAAAAGAATGTGCTATAAACCCAGGAAGCAATTCGTAAAGAGATGTTTCAGAGATACTTTGAGCAACTGCAATATCAGTAAAAGAACTGCAGAGCCTTCTGAAGTGATTCCTTTTGAAGAGAACTCCATTTGGGTATATCAGTTCTGGCATGTTTGACAAAAAGTTAGCATACTATGTACTAAGCTTACCTCATATGCCCCTTTTCCTGCCCTATTAGACATTAAGAGTACAAGCGTAATGGTTTATTGAAAGGGCTCAACTTGGTGGAATACCCACAGCAAAGACCTTTATACTTTTTTTAAAAAAATTAATTAATTAATTTATTTTGGGCTGTGTTGGGTCTTCGTTTCTGTGAGAGGGCTTTCTCTAGTTGCGGTGAGCTGGGGCCACTCTTCCTTGCGGTGCACGGGCCTCTCACTATCGCGGCCTCTCTTGTTGCGGAGCACAGGCTCCAGATGCACAGGCTCAGTAGTTGTGGCGCACGGGCCCAGTTGCTCTGTGGCATGTGGGATCTTCCCAGACCAGGGCTCGAACCCGTGTCCCCTGCATTGGCAGGCAGATTCTCAACCACTGTGCCACCAGGGAAGCCCCTACGCTTTTTTTAAACCACTGCCTTTCAAAGCCAGTTTCCTAACCCTGAATCTCATCTCAAAGCTTATTTCTTAGCTTTTGGATATTAACAAATAATTTCATTTTTCAGGTATTAAAAATACCAGCCTAATCTTATATCAAAACTTCAGTTTTTCATCTAATTTGATTCATATCTTGACCAGTGTAGGCTTGACATAAATCAGAAACTGTAGTGGAGGAAGGGGATATGTGTTTTTGTTTGTTTGTTTGTTTTTTATTTAATCCTCTTCTCCAGTAATTCCTGAAGGAGTAGAGGTAAAGAAGAAAGGTAAAATGGGGGCAAAAATGCTTTATTGACTAGTGTTTTAGTAATCTGGCTTTGGTGCACTCTCGGAGGGAGATGCCCAAGTAATGGATCCTTCTCTTTTGGGTCATTTTTGTGGGTTCTTCCAATGCTTTCCTGCTGGGACCCTCCACGTTATACTGTTTTCTTATACAGGCAATAGGCTTTATGACTAACCCCTTAAAACTCCTCTAAGCTCTACCCTGATGATATATCTCTCACAACCTCTTTCTGCTGGGGTGTGATTCTTTAAAGACAACTGAAGCTTGGTTGCTTTCTGTGGTGTCCACTGCAGTCCAAGCCCTCTCACCTCATTCAATTGTCAAGGACATCTCCAGCCAGCCTCTTCATTAGACCTTTCCGGGGGAGGAGGAGGCTCTGGACTCTGTGCCTGCCAAACTTCAGAGAACACATGTCAAGTCCTCCTAAGAATTCTCCTTTTAGTTCTTCTAGGACACATCTGGGGCCAAAGAGCCCTCTCACTTGGCTTGGGGTAGAGAGGAAGAACCTTCTTCCTGTCCCTACTTATGAGCTGATAAAACTCTCTTCATACACAGAAATAATCTTCTCTCTCATCAACCTCCTAGCCTCTTCTTACATGTAGACAGGATATGGACAATGGATCCCTTTTGGTTTGGGTCCAGAACTCATTTGGGGCTATCCTGTAGGAGGTCCTACATGGATGGTCTAAATAACTCTAATCTCTCTCTCTCTCTCTTTTTTTTTTTTTTGTGGTACGCGGGCCTCTCACTGCCGTGGCCTCTCCCGTTGCGGAGCATGCGCAGGTTCAGCGGCCATGGCTCACGGGCCCAGCTGCTCCGCGGCACGCGGGATCTTCCCGGACCGGGGCACGAACCCGCGTCCCCTGCATCGGCAGGCGGACTCCCAACCACTGCGCCACCAGGGAAGCCCAACTCTAATCTCTCTTTAAGATGTGTGGCACTTTATACCCATTGACCTCAGCTTTGGGGTCTCAGCTGAAATGGACAACAGAAAAGTCCCATTTGTTACACAAGAAGAGGCACGATGAGAATCAGAGCCAAGGAAGAATGAAAGGATATTTTCAGTTTATGAAAAGGAAAATCATTTCAGACATAACTATTTCTTTATTGCTTTATTTTGGGTTAGTAGAGAACCCAAACAAAACTGCTAAAGAAGCAGTTCTGGTAGGAAACTTTGAGGTGATCCTAGAAAGAGAGAGTGCTTCTGATATGAACAGTGAATATTAATGTCCTTCCTACTGAACTATTAAGGCAGAATTAAGCAGAGATGGACCTGGTTATCAGAGAGGGGGAAGAAAGGGAAAGGTCAGGGTTGGTAGTAAAACATCAAGAAGTGAAGTCAGCAGGATAAGAGGCCAGAGTCAGGTTTGCTAAACCGAGGCTAAGAAAAACAGAGATCAGGATCAGGTAGGGTAAGAGGAGCATTATTATTCTGAATCAATAGATTAGTGCTAGTGAATCAGCCCATTATCAGAGAGGAGAACATTCTAAGGCTCTGAGTGCCTGAAAACATATTTAGTCTTTCATGCACACACACACACACAAGCCACAAGTGCTCCTTGGGTGCTTACCTTGTACCAGGTACTGTGGGAGGCACTGGGATTGCAGCAATGAACATGATAGAGTTTACCCAGAGATGAGAAATACAACATTCAAGGAAAAAAGGAAATTCAATTTGGCTAGAGCACAGAGGGCAAGAAAAATAATGGCAGTCGATGGGAATAGAGGTATGAGTAGAGAGCACATCATGTGGGTCCCTGGGCACCATTTTAATGAATCTGAATTTTATTCCCGAGGCAATGAGTTAAAGGGTTTTTTTGTTTTTGTTTTTGTTTTTTTTTTTAAAGAAGATGTTGGGGGTAGGAGTTTATTGATTTATCTTTGCTGTGTTGGGTCTTCGTTTCTGTGCGAGGGCTTTCTCCAGTTGTGGCAAGCGGGGGCCACTCTTCATCGCGGTGCGCGGGCCTCTCACTATCACAGCCTCTCTTGTTGCGGAGCACAGGCTCCAGACGCGCAGGCTCAGTAGTTGTGGCTCACGGGCCTAGTTGCTCTGCGGCATGTGGGATCCTCCCAGACCAGGGCTCGAACCCGTGTTCCCTGCATTAGCAGGCAGATTCTCAACCACTGCGCCACCAGGGAAGCCCCAAGGTTTTTAATAAAGTTTTAACAGACATTGTATTTTAGATAATAGCTTTGATTGCACTATAGAAAATAGATTGAAGAGAGGCACAGCAGAAAGACAGACAAATTAAGAAGACTTGGGGAGTGAGATGAAGGGCGAAGTCAAGACTTCTAGCTCAGTTCTAGCAATTGGGTGGGTGTTGGTGCCATTCCTTTAGATGTGGCACAGGAGGACATTCAAACTTACAGCACGGGAGTGGAGAGGTAGGGGAGCTGAGATGTTGAGTTTACATTTAGACATGTCTGTGAAGCATCCAATCAGATATATCCAGTAGAAGGCTCAAAGTTAGGCGAGAGAAATGGGTTAGACATACGCGTTTATGAATGTGCAATGAATGGATGATAATTGGAGCTATGTGAGTGGATGAGCTTACATAGGGTATGTGTAGAATAAGAAAAGAAGTAAACGTAGGAAAGAACCCTAAAGAATATTGATGTTTATAGGATGAATAGAGGAAGAAGAGCTTGCAAAGGGAAATGAAATATTGCCAGAGAGGTAGGCAAGAAGCTAGAAAAGAATGGTGTCTCACAGTGAAGCATCTACCATCAGCCTTCTCCTCCATGGGGCTTTCATCATCTTCCTGTGGGTCCTGACAGTCATGAAGTTTCCTGAAACTTGGTTTGCCTAATATTACTAGTAGATTTGGGAATGTATTTATTACAATTTTACGTTTGTTTCTTGGGGCAGCTGGGAGCGAACAAGGCAGATTGTTTATTTTCTAGGTCTCTGTAATGTCCCCCAGTATATCTCATTAAGAAGGCCCAGGTTCTGAACCTTGGCTGTATACTAGAATCATCTGGGGAGTTTAAAAAAGTACTGATAAATGGGTCTTACTCATCGCTCCCTGATTTAATTGGTCTAGAATGTTGCCTAGGAATTGGAATTTTTAAAAACTCCCCAGGTGATCCTAAATGTGTAGCCAAGACTGAGAACAACTGACCTTAATTAAGATGGCTTCTGATCTTGCATCGGTGTTTCCCAATAAAGGACATGCATTAATCTCTAGAGAACTGCTTGGTTTACCTTAATGGAAAAAGTGAAAAGTTTGGGCAGGCTTTTCAGGAATGCAAGTGAATGGAGTGAGCATACCCATTTCTAGGGATAGCGAAGACATTGGTGGGACCACAGCAGATGGTTTCTTATGAAATGCCAAGTATTTTGACATGTCTTGTCTAAATTGTCCATTGTTGGGAAGCGACATAGGGTGGCTCTCTAGTAGCAGCACCAAACAGAGAACTAGAATATTGCTCTCTAGAATTACTGACTCATTACACAGGGAAAGCAATAAGTGATTGCTTAACATTAGGCTCAGGAAATTGATGGCCCTCTCTTGTCCAACCCTTTTATCAACAAATCAACTCCACAATATTTAACAGTCTGCTAAGTGCATGGCATGGTGCTTACCCATCCTTAAAAGGCATGTTAAGAAAGATGTGTGATCCTACTTTTAACATTTTACTCATATTATTAGAAGAGTGTAGGTGGCATTCCACTTCAGCAGCGTTTCCACCTCCCTTTCTCTTGTCACCACTCTCTTTCTTTGATCCCGGCTCTGTCTGTTCCATACCTCCCTTCTGTACTCTTTCCCATACCTCCCTTCTGTACACTTTCCCTCCACTTCCTTCTCTTTTCTTCTCTGTCTCCCACACATCTGCTTCTTTCAGTTTCTTGGCACTTTGCCCTAAGCTCTTTGCCTCTTCTCTCTCTTTGAACCTCCACATTCATTCCTGGCTTTACCCATTGTTAAGCACATATTTTTTAGCTCTGTCTTCCACAATTCTCCCTGGACCCTTGAAGTCTCACTACATCTTTAAGAGGAGTCTTTATGGAAGCAAAGACCTTGAGTGGAGGAGTATGAAACCTGGATTTCATCCTCCACCCTGACAGTTGTATTAACTGGAATAAGCCACTTAAACACTGATAAGCCTCAGTTTCCTCATCTGTTCTTAACCCTGACTGCATAGGGTAGAATCATCTGGAAAGCTTTTTAACAAATTCCAATGGCAGTGTCACATTCCAGATCAGTGAAATCAAAATATGTGCTGATGAAACCATTGCCAGGTTCACTTTCCTCTGCCTAAAGAGTTATAAGGAGATTGCTCTCAGAACCTCCACAATTCTGTCCCATCTTTTTTTGCCTACAGCGGTTCTGGCTCTGCTTTGGAGAAGCTTTCCGATTTCATAGTTCCAAGGTTCTAGGTTTTCAAGGCTGAGTAAGAACAAATGGGGATGAGCAAATAGCACTAAGGATGCAATTAAAAAGGAGTCTGAAAGGATCGGCTGGAAGGCACATTTAATTTAACCACATCAGTAATGACTTGTATGAAGCAAATGTCACACAGTAAAGGAGCATGGAAAAGGAGTAAGATACGCGCATGGAAAACATCAATGAGAAGGTAAAGCACTAATCTAAGTGCCAATCAGAAATGTTAACATGAATAAAAAGTTTAAAGTGTTGAAAAAAATCAAGCATTTCAATTTTATAGAACTACTGATACAGAGACATTAGAAGAACGGTTAGGGATAGTCTAATTCAACAGATTTCAAAGGATGGTCTGCAAATCCCAGGGGATCCAAGACCCTTTCACGGGGTCTGTGAAGTCAAAAATATTTCCACAATACTAAGACATTATTTGCCTCATTCACTATGTTGCATTTGGATTTATGGTGGAAAAGCAACCGAACTACTAGAGCCTTGGCACAAATCAAGGCAGTGCCACCAAACTGTACTAGCAGTCGTATTCTTCACCACCACACACTCACAGTGAACAACAATGACAACAAAATCAGTTTCACTTAAGGATGTTCTTGAAGAAGCAGTAAAAAAAAATTATTAATTCTTGACCCTTAAATGCATGTCTTTTTAAAATATCCCATGTGACGAAATAAGTACGCATAAAGTACTTCTACTGTGTACCAAAGCACAAGGAGAAGAGCTCAAGGAGAAAAGTTAATGTGATTGACTCCTAGCTAAACTAACTGCTGTTTTCACGGAACATAACTTTTGCTTGAATGAATGATTAAGAGACAAACTATGATTATTCAGACTTGGGTATTTTAACAGACATTTTCTCCAAAATGAATGAAGTGAGTCTGTCACTTCAAGGAAAATGACTGACAGCACTTGTTGCCGAAAATAAAAATCTGAGCTTTCAAGTGAAAATCAGAATTGTAGAAAAGTTCAATCTACCTCTGTGAGTGTGACAGCTTCCCACTAATTAAAGAGTTTCCTGATGAGATTGGTAGAGATATCAACAAAGTGATTTTTTGATATTGTATAATTCAATAATAAAATATTTGGAAGATCCATATAGCTCAGTGAACCAGTATTTTCCAAATGACCAATGAATGATGTTACAAAATCATCTATGAGTAAAAGATCCATTCGAATTACAAGAGAGACTAATGGATTTTAATGTAAGAGAGTATTAAAAAGTTCATTGGTGAGGTGTAGATTCCACATTGCAATTAACCTTTGAAAAATCACTGCTAATTGATATAGTATCAAACAGGAATATCTGAATTAGCTGAAAAGCCTATTAAATAACCCTCCCTTTTCCAACTACATGTCTGTGTAAGTACAGATTTTCTTCATATGGTTCAACCAAAACAACACATGGCAAAAAAACTGAATGCAGAAGCAGATGAAAATTCAGCTATCTTCTCTTAAACCAGACAGGAAGAGATTTGCAAAAATGTAAAACAACGCCACTCCTCTCATTAATTACTTTTTTGTTTTGGAAAATAGAGCTATTTTTCATAAGATGTGTTATTTATATTAACATACAATGGAATTTATGTATTTTTTAAATTTATATATTTTTATTTATTTATTTTTGGCTAAGTTGGGTCTTCGTTGCTGCATGCGGGCTTTCTCTAGTTGCAGCGAGCGGGGGCTACTCTTCACTGCAGTGCACAGGCTTCTCATCGCGGTGGCTTCTCTTGTTGTGGAGCACAGGCTGTAGGTACATGGGCTTCAGTAGTTGTGGCAGGCGGGCTCGGTAGTTGTGGCGTGTGGGCTCTGGAGCGCAGGCTCAGTAATTGTTGCGCACGGGCTTAGCTGCTCCGCGGCATGTCAGATCTTCCCGGACCAGGGCTCGAATCCGTGTCCCCTGCATTGGCAGGCAGATTCTTAACCACTGCTCCACCAGGGAAGCCCTATTACTATCTTTGGATGAATTAATACATAAATACTTAAATTTTTTCCTCAGCTTTAATTTCTGCAAGGTAAATATTGATAGATTTAACCCACATATCTTTAGGTTCTTCAATTATTTTTAAGAGTGTACAGGGAACCCGAGATCAAAAAGGTTGACACCTGCTGTCTAATACGACAAGCTATTGGAGGACAGGAAATGTATCTGTTTAATTTCATGCATCACACTCAGCCTTATGGGCCTAGTATAGCATTATGTATGAGCTTTATGATAGAGTGGGAAAAAAAATAACACTGACAAACCAATCAGGCAACTCATTGGTTCTTTAATCCAATGAAATGTTTGCTGTTCTAAGTACTAAGAATGTAGCAGTGAAGAAAACAGATGAAAATCCCTTTTCTGTGGAGATTTCCTTCTGGGGGTTTGGGTTTTAGTCCTAATCCTGTCCCTAACTCATTGCATAACTTGGATAAATAACTGGATCTTCCTAGGGCTTAGTTTTCCCATGCATGAAATGAAGAATTTGGAGAGAGTGATATCTAAGGGCCCCCTGAATTCTATGATTCTATAATTTTGACTGGGCTTTTCAAGGTGACCCTACTGATTTACCTGGAATGTTGCCCTTCTTATCACCTAGCTAACCCCTCATCCACTAGGTCTCTTTTTAAATGCCACTTCTTCAAATGGATTTCCCCTGACCCTCAGGTTGGCATCCCTTATAATAACTAGCTGTACTCTCCCCTTTTAGGACACTTATTAGACTGTAATTTCTTGTTCAATATCTGTCATACCTACTGGACTGTTAGCTCCCTGAAGGCAGGAACTGTGTCTGCCTCTTCACCAAATGCATGGAACAGAGCAGGTGTCCAAAAGATATTTGCAGAGATGCCACTCTGTAAAATTTTACCTTTCTCACTAGCACTTTCTAACCATCTTACTTACTTTTTTAGAAATCATGTTACATGCTATATATCTTACTTAGTTATCATGTTTATTATATATGGTGGGAGGGGGCTATAAAAATTCCATGAGGGCTAGAATAGTCCCTTTTGCTCCCTGTGTATGTCCAGTAGCTAAAAGAGTACATGGAAATATAGAAAGAAGTTAATAATTTTTTGTTGAATAAATGAATAAAGTTTTTGCTTGAATAGGACATCAATGGTAGAGCACATAATTGAACCATTTTTTAAGCAGTGGGTTGCATTTGGATTTATTCATATATCTGTTTTCCCCTAGTTTCTCTTCTGCCTAAAAATATACATTTGTGTGAATTTTCAACAAGGTCATGAGCAAGGGCTGTGAGCTGTAAATGGTGCGACATAAGCTGGCCCATGTGGTAAAGGGCTTGTGACCTTGACCATCACTGGACCATGACGAAGACGGAGTGGGCCAAATGCAATTATGGTTGGCTTGACCATTCTCTAAAACCATTTACAAGTGTGCCTTAAACACATTTTTGAGGAAATCAAGAGCATATGAAGAAAGCAAAAGAATCTTTTTAGATTACATGAATAGAGAACAGAGTCCAAAGGATCTTGGAGCAATAAACCAATGATATAAAACATAAATTCCTTCAAAAGCACATAAATAACTTAAATAGATAATGTTTTCTCTCTGAAAATATAGTTTGCAAGATGGAGCAAAAGTTAATCAGCAAGAAAATTAAGTAAACAAAAGCAACTAAACCATAGCTCATTAAGACTTATAATCCAGTTAGGAAACAGCAAGTTTGAAATGCACAGCCATTTCAAATGCATCCACCATGATATAATTGGATTCTAGATGTAAAACGGAAATATCAGGATTATTAAATTTAAGGTTGTGTAGACTTAAGCACTGTGTCATAAACTGAATCAAATTATAAAGGAGAAGCAAGAACAATGTGAAGAAGAGAAAGAGCTATTCTTGTAGAAATAATCCTTATTTAGCATAAGATGACGACTTAGAGAATTTTGTATTAATTCACTTGGTATAATTTTAAAAAGTGTTTCAATGTAATAATTTAGTGTGGTATAAATGTTTAGAGTCATTACAGTTGGAAAATAGTTCTCTACTTTCATAATTTAAAAGGCTTTAACATTAGAATGTCCTTACACTGCTACAGCAGGGTTTAATTGCTAAAATGTAGTTTTTCGAAGTTGAACTTTACTCCCCTGAAATATGCTGCATGTGTCAAATTCTGAACCATATACAAGCATTATATTTATTGAAACATTGCAACTGTCTCTGCAGATTACTTAAATAATAACTAAAGTGATATTGAAACTGACATGTCCATGTCCAAGAATTCATTTAAGTCCACAATTACTTGAACCAGATATAATTTCCAAGAAGTAGGGCAAGAGGTCTTTCTCCCCTACAGTAATTCAATTTAAAGACTTATTATGCACTTATGAGAATCTAGGCACTGGAAATACAGATATGGACAACACATAGTCCCTGCCTTCCAAAGCTCGTGGTCTCATAGGGGGACAAAAAATTCCCACAAAAAAAGTGTAATGTAATGAAAGTTATACATTCTATAAGACAAAGCATTAAGGCCACAGAGAAGAAGGATATATTACTCATATCTAATATTAGCTCTTATAAAACTTTTGCCATCATCTTGATTCTCTTAGTGAACAGTGTCAACAAAAAATATATTGTTGACAATGGGTAGACAAATCCCTTTCCCCTCTATCTTCCTTTAGAAATTCAGAGATTCAGAGATGGATACTAACTATTTTTAACCCTCAGTTAAGGGGTTGCAAGAGCTCCTTTGCACACTGATACGGGCCTACCACCGTCAGAATCCTGTTTAGCACACTGAGAAGCTGAGACATTAGGTCCATTCCCCTACCTTTAATTCTACAATCAAGTACTTTAGCATCTGGATACATCTTGGAAGGGTCAAGAAAAATAAACACATTAATTGTCCTGTGATAATCACTTCTCTCACTATGGCTGGTAAGAAGGATATGAATCTTGTTATTCGTCTCTTGATAGCTCTCTGCTGAATTCCTTACAGTAGATTCCCAAGTTATCTCTGTTCCCACAGAGGCCCCCAACCTTACCTTCTTTCGCCCAACTGCAGCAGATGGCCTCAAGTTCTATTTTACTACATAGTTTTAGGCCATCTGACACAAGTATCCTAAACTTCCATTCTAGCAACCTCAAAATCTTTATTATCTTACAGTGTGCTGGTTTAGGCTGGAGATTCTGGAATTAAGTTACTTGGAATTAAATCTTGCATATACCACTTACTGGCTTTGAGACCTCAGAAAAGTTGTTTAAAACTCTAAGCCTCAAATTTTTCATCTGTAAAATGAGGAAAATAATAGTGCTTACCTCACAGAATTTTAGATAAGATTAAACACTTATAAACTTCTTAGAATAATTCTTGATACTTAGCTAAAGTTCAAAATAATAATATTATTATTACTCCTCCATTGCAGAGAATGAAGTGTCCTCCTTGTTAAGATCTCCCTTTCCTCTGGCCTCCTTCAGAAGTCAACTCCTCTAATTATGTGCATCTTATATCTTGACTTATTTCCATTAAGTCAATTCCCCCACTACATCAGAATTTCATTTAAAAAACCTGTTTCCTCACTCCTGCTATAGAACTGTGACTCTCCCTCACAGCATGGACAAACTTCTTGAAAAATAGCCCGGAGATGGAAACAACCTAAGTGTCCATCGTCGGATGAATGGATAAAGAAGATGTGGCACATATATACAATGGAATATTACTCAGCCATAAAAAAGAAACGAAATTGAGCTATTTGTAATGAGGTGGCTGGACCTAGAGTCTGTCATACAGAGTGAAGTAAGTCAGAAAGAGAAAGACAAATACCGTATGCTAACACATATATATGGAATTTAAGGGGAAAAAAATGTCATGAAGAACCTAGGGGTAAGACAGGAATAAAGACACAGACCTACTAGAGAATGGACTTGAGGATATGGGGAGGGGGAAGGGTGAGCTGTGACAAAGCGAGAGAGAGGCATGGACATATATACACTACCAAACGTAAGGTAGCTAGCTAGTGGGAAGCAGCCGCATAGCACAGGGAGATCAGCTCGGTGCTTTGTGACCGCCTGGAGGGGTGGGATAGGGAGGGTGGGAGGGAGGGAGACGCAAGAGGGAAGAGATATGGGAACATATGTATATGTATAACTGATTCACTTTGTTATAAAGCAGTGGGAAGCAGCCGCATAGCACAGGGAGATCAGCTCGGTGCTTTGTGACCGCCTGGAGGGGTGGGATAGGGAGGGTGGGAGGGAGGGAGACGCAAGAGGGAAGACATATGGGAACATATGTATAACTGATTCACTTTGTTGTAAAGCAGAAACTAACACACCATTGTAAAGCAATTATACTCCAAAAAAGACGTAAAAAAAAAAAAAAATCACCTACCCACTAGTTTCCATCGAATCCATCTGAAGCCAGTGCTCTTTCTCATCACCAGTGAGATTCTCATTACCTAATGTGAGGGTTTTACTTAGTCATTCTTCTCCACCTCTGCATTTAACATTGTCAGTTAAACACTGACCAACAACCTCCTCCTTCTTGAAACTCTCTTCTTTGCCTTCTGAGACCTTCTATGGTTTCAATACTCTTCCTACCTCAGACTGAGCCTTCTCTTCTATCTCTCTTAGATGCGGAGCTTTCTCAAGTTGTCCTTAGCTTGTTTCTACCAGCAATATCATCTACTCCCACACTCCCAAATCAATACCCCTGGCCCAATATCTGCCAAAATCTACACACTAGTGTTTCCAACTGAGTAGAGGATATTTGCATCTGCATTTCTTGTAGCACTTAAGAACTCAACCTGTCCAGTTTAAATATTTTCCTTCCGAGGGAAATTTTATTTGACCTCCTTATCCCTGTTGATAATTATTATGAACTGAATGTTTATGTCCCCCTCAGATTAATATGTTGAAGCCCTAACCCCCCAATGTGATGGCATTTGGAGATTGGGCCATTGGGAGGTAATTAGATTTAGATGAAAGTCATGAGAGTGGAGCCCCATGATGGGATTAGTGTCCTTAAAAGAAGAGGAAGAGAGACCAGAGCTCTTTCTCTCTCCACCAATGTGAGGACACAGTGAGAGGGCAGCCATCTATAAGCCAAGAAGAGGGCTCTCGCCAGGAACTGATTCTGCTGGCATCTTGATATTGGACTTCTCAGGCTCTGGAACTGTGAGAAACAAATTTCTGTAGTTTAAGCTACCCAGTCTGTGGCATTTGGTTATAGCAGCCTGAACTATGACAGTGAGTTTTCCTGTTATCCCCTTTTAAAACCTTCCTTCTCTCTCAGCTTCCATCCCCACCCAGCTGACAAGTATTGTAGATTTAAATCCTATAGATTTGCAATGTCTCTCATGTCCATTTTTTCTGTTTCTGCCACTTACTAGCTGTATGACTTTGGGCAAGTTACTTAACTTCTATAATGGGGATAATAATAATAATTCTTATTCATAGAGTTTTTATGACACAATATAAAACATTTAGAATGCTGCTTGGCACGTGATAGGTACTACTACATGAGTGTTAAATAAATGAATGAAATAAAGTTGGATATAAGGATCTGCATTTAAGGGGAGAAATTCTGGCAGGAGATGAATATTTGTGAGTTATGATCCTATAGGGAGTGACTGAAGTCATGTGAATGATCAAAGAAAGTATGTAATATAAAAAAATACAGAAGAACCCCTGCTTGGTGGGCTTTTTCTCTTATTTCAACCTGTCAGAATTCTTCAATGACCACATTTCATCAATTTTAAAGTGATTTAACATCTCCTGAAAAGGAATGCCTCTTAAAATCAATGACATGTCATAATTTAATTAATTTAGTTATCAGAATTTTTTTTCTTAGTGGGGCAAAAAATAGTGGTGTGTCTCTCAATTGACAGCATCCAGATTTAATGAGATATAAGGAGTATGATCTCTCTTCTTTGAACCTTCAAGACATACTAGATGAGCTTCCCCTATAACATTTATTTTAGTTTTCCTATATTAGAGATGTCTGTTGACTACTAGACTGTGAGGTCCCCAAGGATCAAGAAAACCCTGATTCTCCTTTTTGTTTCTCTAAGGACACACTAAACGGTTCTGCCTGCAGAAGGACAACAATAAAAATACTTGAATTAAACTGGATTACAAAGCAGGATATCAATATTTTTAGAATTTCTGCTATTTTGCAATTAGCCTCATCACTGTTCCCATCCCTTAATTTGACATGCATAAACACACTTATTTGCAGATTACTAACATTGCACCTGATTCAAAGCATCTGTCACATGAATTCCACAGGTAGCTGATTATATGAACTATTTCAAGAAAACATATTCTTGTCATTCCTAGGAATTTAAAAGATAGGACCAGAAATCTTACCACAAAGTTATATTGAGAACAGAGTACAATGTTCACACAGATATTAATGATTAATTATGTAATTGTAGTAGATGCTTATTCTTTCTGAGTGATCTCAATTTGCATTGTCTGTTCTTTCTGTTAATGAAGCTTTATTCCTTTCCTTTTTGAGATGTGGGACTTTAGATGGCCCTTACCTGTGTGTTCAGTCTCCCAGGATCCCCAGGGGTCAATTACATGCTCAGACATGCATCCTTAAGTGAAGTAAAGGGCTCCTCTCTCCCCCAAACCCACCCGTTGCACACAGCAAACTTCAAGCTTTGGCAATGGCCGGGTAAATTCTCTTGGTCTGTTCCACCTGCTATTTCTACCAGCCTTCTCTCTACCACTTCTAGCCCTGCCATCCCATTGCTCAAGCCTTGATTTCACTTCTTTACCTTCTGGATCCTCAGATCACATGAAGTCATTAGCCTTCCTTCTTTCCCAAGGCCTTGGGTTGCTGAAGCCTCTCTAGCATCACAACAGAAAAGAGGAACTTACTTGTCCTCACAATGATTGCTATTTTGTTTCTCTCTGTGGCTCTTCCTGTGCTAGTTGAGGAGTTGCTTTTCAGTCTCACTGAAACTCCTTTTGTCCAGGTGGACAGCCAACTGTGTCTCTGTCTAGTCGGTCCTCTATCCCCTGTTTCTTTTTATAGTACAATTGGGCATCATGACCTTGTTCATTAGTGCTCTGTCCTCCTCAGAACTCACCAAAGATTCAGGTACTTCAGGTACTTTTAGTGTTAAGCAAATGGGGATATAGGCATGTAATGGTCACTATGAGAATATGTGACTCCTCAGTCCCATTTACCTTGTCTCATCATCTACAGAGTAGAATTCAAATTTCTTGGCACTGCAACCAATGCCCACCAAGACTCAGACTCATCCTGTCCTTCAAGCCTTACCTCTCAGAACATCCTACACACTGACTCCTCTACGTAGGCCTCCCAAACTCACCATGTACTCAGACATCTTGCAGACTTTGTTCCTGCTCTTTACTTAAGCCTGGGATTTTCTTACTTCCTTCTTTTTTTTCCTCCAATTCTTTTCTTATTGTGGTAACATACATAGAACATAAAATTTACTATCTTAACCATTTTCAAATGTACAATTCTGTGGTACTATGTACATTCAAATTGTGCAACCATCATCACCATCCATCTGTAGAACACTTCGTATTCTGTAAAATGGAAAATGTTATACCCATTAAACAATAACTCCCCATTTGCCTCTTCCCCCAGCCCCTGGCAACCACCGTCTACTTTCTGTCTATGATTTTGACTTCTCAAAGTACTTCTTCATATGAGTGGATTCATACAATATTTGTCTTTTCATGACTGGCTTATTTCACTTAGCATAATGTCCTCAACATCCATGTTGTAGCATGTGTCAGAATTTCCTTCCTTTTAAAGGCTGAATAATAGCCCACAGTATGCATATACCACATTTTGTTTATCCACTCATTTGTCAATGCACATTTGGGTCACCTCCACATTTTAGCTATTGCGAATAATGCTGCTATGAACATGGATGGATGTACAAACATCTATTTGAGACCCTCTCCCTCCTTTTTGCCCAGTGAAATCCATTCATCATGCCAAGCCTAACTTAAGCAGCACCTACTTCATGAAGCCTCTCAGTTTCCACCTGGGAGTAACTCTGCCTCCTCCTCTGCTCTTCTACAACTCTTTTCTGTATTGCTGTATCTACACTTATTCTATTGTGTCTTGAATAATTATTTTTACTTAACCATCTAATTCCCCATAAAATTACATTCTTTGTGGTCAGGAACCCCATCTTCCTATCTCAGTATTCCTTATATTACTCCCCACAATGCTTTGTAATGTTTATTCAGTGAATGACTACGTAAAGACAGAGAGTTTGTTTACAGTTAAACAAGTATCATAAGGGTAAATAGTAGACAGAAGGGTAAGTTGAATACCTATAGCAACTCTTCCAATTTTGAATTATCTTAAATTAACTAGGAAATCTTGTTAGTTGCAAAAGAAGGCACACTGGTCTGGGAATTAAGAAACTTGAGTGTTTGTCTTGGTTCTGCCTTGTCTCTTCTCTGGCTTAGTTTCCTCACAGTTGAGATGAGGGGGTTGCTCTAGCTCAGTATTTCCCAGACCATCTTGACTTTTGCAATATCTGCACAATACCTGTGCTTTATTTGTTTATTAGTTATCTTTAAATCAACCCAGGCCTAACATTACTACCAACTTTAGCCCTATCCTAAATAAGGATATCCGTGAAATTGTGGTTTCATTGTGTTAGCTATACTTTGTTTCTAACACAAATTAAAATAAATATAACTATAAAAACAAAACAAAACTGTGTATCATTAAAATAACTTCTTATGCCAGTAGTGGCACATGGACCACACTTTACAAGGTATTGGCCTAAACTCTCCCTGAGGTCCCTCCGAGCTCTGTCTTCTCTGGGGACCTCATGCCCCTCTTGAGCCATTTAGCAAAATGCATTAAATGAATCTTTAGGAAGGATTCAGCATTAGCCCCAGGGAATGGAATGTAACTTAATAAGACTTCCAGCACCTCTAATGCCTGGGATTCCACCCTGTATGTCTCCCCTCTGAGCGGTGCTGTTTGTACACATTCTACCTTTTCTGCAGCTTCCCCTTTCCTGCAGGGCCCTGTCTGTGTTTGCCTGCCCAGATCTCTCCTCCGAGGGCTGTTTATGTTTGCACACCCGGCTTGTCCTGTGGACTTGGCTAACTAAACTCCCCTTTGAGGGCTGTATATTTTGGCACAGTCTAGCTCTCTAAGGGATTCTTTTGTCCATTAACACCTCTTGTCTTGCAGATATACCAGTCTTTGCTGCTCTCGCCTCAGGCAAGTAAGTCCTTACTATTCTGTTCTTAACGATTCTTCTGTGCATTTCCATTTATTTTCTACACTTTCTACAATGAGCTTGTATAAAGTTTATAATAAAAAACTATAAATTTTAGTTTTTAAAAATGTGAAGAGGGAAAAGTGAAGGGGACATCTGGTTGCAGATGATGTAATAAAGGCATTTTAACTTCATTACCCTCCCTCAAAACCCACCGACAAAAACAGAGTGAAAAGCAGCATTAAGAAAAAGGCCCATAATCAATGAAACAACCACAATAATTCATCATTAGCACCGTACACCATAATTAGCATCCTTACAAATGTTAGGCTGGTTTGCTTGAGGTAGAATAGAGTCACTGTCTTGAAAGTACATTCTTGTGAGCACTAAGAAATCTAAGGGCACAGGTGGGCCACCAGAGAAGCGGAGACTGTTCCTACTAGGGACTTAGCTCCCTAACCAGAAAAGACTGAGTGAATAATAAACCATGCTGACTTCTCACTTTTATTGTTTACCACATGTGCTTCTAGCCAAAAGAGACTGGTGATGATAATGGGAAGGGTGACTTTACCAGATATTAACAGAGTCTAGATCTAAAGGAATTTACTGTGAGATACACTGACCCCTGGGATGCAGAGAACAGAGGAAGGAGCATACTTCCAGAGCAAAGGAACTATGAACTTGGCAGAAGGAGGTATGAACAACGAATCCCAATAGTAATGGTAGATCACCCCCATAAACATACTTCTTCAGGAAAGAGATGGCCCCAATCAAAGAGGAGCAATAATCAGAGTAAGAGAAATAAAACTGTCATTATTTGCTGATAATATTGTCGTGTATGTAGAAAAAATCCAAAAGAATCTACGAACTATTAGAATTAAGTGAATTTAGCAAGATCACTAGATATGAGGTCAACATACAAAAATCAATTTGATTGCTATATACTAGCAACAACTACATAGAAAAAACTTTATAAAAGATATAACTTAAACAAATATCAAATATCTAGGAATATATCTAATGAAATATTATTAGGCCTCTACCCTGAAAACTGAAATTATTGAGAGGAACTAAGAAATCTAAATAAATGAAGAGATATACCATAGTAATGGAATGCAAGACACACCATTGAAAAGATGTTAATTCTCCCTAAATTAAACTACAGATATAATGCAACTTCTATCAAAACTTCAGCAGGTATAACTGAATCACTTTGCTGAGCACCTGAAACTAACACAACATTGTTAATCAACTATACTCCAATATAAAATAAAAATTAAAAAAAATATTGATTTTATTAAATTTCAACCCTTGTATAGATGTTATTTAATAAAAAACAAAAAACAAAAAAAATCTTCAGGAGGTTCTTTTGCAGAAATTAACAAGCTGGCTTTAAAATTCACATGAAAAAGACCAAATGCAAGGGGCCAAAAATATCTAAAGTAACCTTGAAGAAGAAAAGAAAAGTTGGAAGAGACTTATACTATTAGATATGAAGGCTTATTACAAACCTATAGTAATTAAGACACTGAGGTTTTGGTGCAAGAATAGACAAAGTAACAAATGAAATGTAATACAGAATCCAGAAACAGACCCTCACATATATGATAGCCTGATTTATGACAACGGCAACATTGCAGAGCATTGGGAAAAGGATGATCTTTCTTAGTAAATGGTGTTGAGACAATTGGATATCCATCTGGAAAAATACTTACTGACCCTACCTTATATCATACAATAAAACAATTCCAGATGGATTGCAGAGTTAAATATGAAAGGTAAAACAATAAAGCTTTTAGAGGAAACATAGGATAAGGTCTTTGTGACAGTGAAGTCTGCAAATATTTCTTAAACGAGACACAAACAGTTCTGAACATAAAGAGAAAATTGATAAGTTGGATGATGTTAAAGTTAAGAACTTGTGTTTATCAAAAGACACTTAGGAGTGAAAAGGCAGGTGACTGAGTAGGAGAAGATACTGAGAGTACATTTATCTCTCAAAGGATTCACATCCAGAATATAGAAAGAAAAGGATAGATAACTCAATAGAAAAATGAGAAAATAACTTGAACAGTCACCTCATAAAATAGGCTATCTAAATGGTCGGTGAACATAGGAAAAGGTTTTCAACTTCAATATTCATCAGGGTGATATAAATAAAAACCACAATGCAATACCACTACACATGTGTGAGAATGGCTAAGATGAAAAAAAAAATCATGGTTGACAAGGTTGTGGAGAAACTGGAACTTTCATACATTGCTGGTGAGAATGTAAATCTATATAAACACTCTGGAAGTATCTACTAAAGCTGAACATATACCTATTTTATGACCACTATACTTCATTCCTAGGTATATACTCAGTAGAAATGTGCACATATGTTTACCAAAAGACATCTACTAGATGTTCCTAGTAGCACTGTGTGTAGTAGTTAAAACACTGAAACTAAATGTCCTTCAGCAGTAGAACAGACGTATAAGTTGTGGCACACTCACGCGGTGGGATATTATACAGCTGAGAATGAGCAATCTACAACTACACCCTCAAGCACAATGTTGAATGAAAGAACCTAGCCACACAAAAAATGAACTACTACATGATTCCATTTATATAGCATATAAAACTGGCAAAATTATTCTGTGATATTGGAAGTCAAGAGACAGTAAGGACTGGAAGGGAGCATCTGAGGCATGTTTCTGATAATATTCTGATACTTGATCAGGGTACTGGTTACATGGATGTGTTTGGTTTGTGAAAATTCACTTAGGATATGTGTACATTTCTGTATATACATATATGTGTATACATATATATATTATGTTCCAGTAAAAAGTTTTAAGAACTCTAATTAGTTTCTAATGTTTCACAAATGGGAGATTTTACCAAAAATACATATTTCTGGCTTCTCTTGAAAACATTTCAAGATCTATCCATGGTGGCTCACCTGCAAGAACCCACTGTGGCTGAGCAGAGGCTGTGCTCATCACAGAAGGTTCGCATTGCTCCCCACTCACCTACCTCACTCATCCATGCTCTCTGTCCAGCCTCTCTAGGCATCTGAGTTTATCCCTGAGATTAAAAGCCATTCTGTCAGTTGGTTCTTTAGCTCAAGTCTGAGTTCTAGGATAGAGCTCCCTCTTTGCCCTGAATACTCCCTTCTCCTCTGCCCACTTGCACTCTCCACCACCAATCTCCACTCCCAGCTGACTGTACCTTAGCACACCTCTTATCTCACCTGAAGCCTCCTCTCCTGGCCTGCACTGGCACCTATCTGATTATGTCCAGCTTCCCATCCTCCAACTCCCTTCTTGCTCCCCTTATCCACATCTCTATTTCATTGTCATCCATCCACTGATTCAACAAACATTTATTGAACACCTATTACATGCCAGACCCTGTATCAGGGACAGGTGAATTGAGAGACAGTCTTTGCCCCTCATAGGCCTACCCTCTGATGAGAAATAAAGACAACCTGTTTGTGTCATTATGCCGGAAAAGCATTATATGTATCCTGGAAAGTTTGAGATTAATTCTGTCTGGGGAGGAGGGTGTGGAGATTTTGGAGAGTACTTGTGGAAAAGATAGTTTGTGAGCTGAGCTTTGAAGAACTGGCATTTATTTGGCTACACAGAGACTAAAGGAGATAATTCCAGACAAAGGCTAGATTCTGGTTTCATTTGGGAGAGAGTAAGTACCCTAGAGGTACTGAAGGGGAGCAATGGGAAGTAAGGTTGGAAAATAAAGCTGGGGTCAGACCTTGAAGGGTCATGGATGTCTCACTAAGGACTTCATTTTATAGGTAGTTCAGACTATTGAAAGGTTTTGAAAAATGGAATGCAGAGCTGGGGTTATAAAGAATCTGTTTCATCCATGCTCACTTCTCTCGTTCTCTCTAAATCCCTTGGCCACCGCTGAAGCTCTACCTATCATTACTCCCAACTGCATCCCTAAATCTCCTTGAAAGTCTCTTCCCCCAACCACCACAGCAGTCCTAGGTACTGGGAATGATGGTCACAACTTGCTTCTTTCTCCCTATTCCTTTGCTAGTGAGACTGCAGTCTCCTAAAGTATGAGGTCATGTGCTACCTTCTTCTCCCAGCCAGTTTTTATTGGGATAAAGAGCAGGCAGAGGAAGGGACAAAGCCACACAGGACTTGTCTCTGCCCTGAGATGCACCTCACAGGTGGTCCTCAGCCCTGCCCCTTTCTTTGGGGCCTCCTGATAAGCCCTGAGCAGCCTGAGGCCAAAGCCTAGTCCTGTCCCCATGTAGGGTCCACCTTCCTCGTTGCCTCTCAGGCCTTTTCTTCTCTACTGAGTGCATTTTCTTGGTCCACCTCAGGAGAACTTCACCTCCCTGAGAACACTCCTACTACAACTCCTTCACAACTGAACAGCCATTTACAGTATACTAAGCACCTGATCCCACTGGAGCCTCAGATACCTTTCAAGAGAGCTTGGAAAGGCAGTGAGTAGATCTTTTAACTTCAAATCCATTGGTCTTTGCTTGTATGTAATAGATACACACAAAAAAATTGTAATATGAACAAATTATTCAATGTATATTTCAATCTCTCTTGAGGATGAGTTTCGTATTTTTTATTCTATTTTTCTCTTTGTTATTCGATTTTATAAGATGCTTGACATGGAACATCTAATTTTAAGATAATTTTCTGTGCTCCAGCTATCATATAAGTGGTTCTGGGGGTCCTGGCTTTTTAAAAAATTAAAAGGATACATGTGTTCCTCAAAAGTTTACACATAGAGTTACCATATGACCCAGCAGTTCCACTCCTATGTATATGCCTAAGAGAAACTTGAAAATATATGTACACACAAAAAACTTGTACAAAAACATTCATAATAGACAAAAAATTGGACACAAACGTTCATCAACTGTTGGGTGGATAAGTAAAATGTGATATATCCATATAATGGAATATTATTTGGCAATAAAAAGAAATAAAGTACAAATATATGTTACAAATTTATGAACCTTGAAAACACTATGCTAAGTGAAAGAAACAATTAACAAAAGGCCATATATTGTATGATCAAATCTATATAAAATGTCCATAATAGGTACTTGTCCATAATAGGTTCCTGAGTCAGAATCTTGCTTCTGCCTCTAACTTGCTGTGAGGCCTGGGCAAACTCCTTAACCTCTCTAAGTCCTCACTTTCCTTAACTGTGAAATGTAAATGTGATATCTACTTTCCACGATGTCATGATGATTAAATGTCAGGAGGATTAAATACAATTTTTCTTCATTTATTCCTCAGTGAAGACCAGTCTGTTTCCCTCAGTTGCAAGGCAGACCGATCTCACCAGTAACCAGCCCAGATAGACTAGAAGCTAACTGGTACCATTGTCCCCACTTCATTTAAACGGAAGCGTTCTATCTGTCCGGGAAGTTTGCAGTACAGTGGTGAAGAGCACAGGCTCTGGATCCAAACCACCTGGGACAAACTGTGACTCTGCTGTTAACTTGAGCAACTTCCTTATCTTTCTGTGACTCAGTTTTCTTATCTGTAACTATGATTAATAGAAGTACTAAATTCATGGGGCTTTTTGAGGATGAAATGTCTTAACATCTGTACAGTACCTGGCACACTGTTAATTATTACAATATTTTTACCCAAGTAGTAGTCTGCATTCTTATTTCAAATGTTTAGTCGTCCAAGAATTTGTTAATTTTCAAACCTACAGTATCTCTTTTCCACAATCTGAGGCAGAGTGTCACTGGCTCTAAACTCATAATGGTTGCTCATTCACATCCACTAGCCCATAGCACAGAGAAATTTTTGTTTGGCAAACTGAGTAGTTAAGAATGTTGTTTACATTAATTTTACTACCTACCTACCTCCTGGGGGCAGGGCAAGGCAGTTTAGTTAAACTAAACCAAACAAAGCATTTTAGGGGTTTATAAATGAGTACTTATTTGCAGTTGTTCTAAATCATCCCAGCTAGGCATGTTTTAAATATTTCCAAGGAAGAGATTTCACAAGCTCTCTTAGTAACCTGTCTTAATGCTTCTAACCTACATTGAATATCTTTTGAAAATCTAATGTTTGGGGAGACTCAACAATTATCATCCAAACTGGGACATTTTTAAGGGTATTAATAATTACAACAGGAAAAAGTGGGGCAGTTCTGGGCAAACTACTGGGCATTCCAGTCACCCCACTAATGGCAATCCCTCCCGTTATGAGTGCTGCCCACATCATTTTACTTGATATTCAGTGAAGCAGAACAACTGGTTCTCACGGTCTATGTAACAGCCTTATATTCATAAGCCTTTCCTTTTTTGTCAATTTGTGGAAAGGAAAAATAGGAAGCAGAAAACCTAAGTAGGAAAACTGGAAGAATTTTTTTCCTTGTTGTCTTCCCACTTGATGATGATGATGATAATGATACTTATAGAGCACTTTATACCAGACACTCTTGTGAGAGCTTTACATGTATTATTTTATTTAACCTTCAAAAAACGTATAATATCATCATCATAATCCTTGTTTTTGAAGGTGAAGAAATGGGCCACAGAGAGAGGGAACGTCTTACCCAAGGGCATGCATCCAGGATCTGCCCCTAGCAGGAGTCTAGAGGCTGGGCTTTTAACAAAGACACTCAGCTCCAGGCCTCTGCAAGACCCCGGAAGGTCAAAGATTTTTGCTTCAGTGCCCTACCCTGACTGGCTATACCAGTCCAGTGAGTGGATTCAGTTCTCTCCTTCTTGAGCTGGGACTCAGAAGGGTCTAAGCTAGAGGCTCTCCCATGGAAGTGAGGTCACTTAGTCCCTGTGGCTCCAGAGGGAAGAGGAAAAATGGGAAGAAAAGTGGGTGAGAATTATAGGAGGTCAAATTAGCCCAATGAAAGAGATCTTTCCCCTCATTACAATTATCTTAGACTAGACTCAGCTGCCCAAGGAAGTAGTGAATTCTATTGTACATAAGACAGGGGTAGATGGTCTGCTTCTTGTGGCCATTTCCCCATAATGATGATTCCCAGGAATCTGCATTTTTAACAAGTTTCCTTGCTGACTCTGACACAGGTAGCCAAGCAAAACTGCTGTAAAGGGGTTCCTGTTTGGAGTGTGAGAGGAGATGAGGTGGAAGGCAGGGGTGAGGGGAGAGAGCAGGGCTGATACACATCCCTTCTGAGCTGAACCATACGGTTTGGGTGAACTTTACTCTTTTAGTCTCTCTAATATTAATCTTCTTTTTGGATGTTTATTCTTTGGTTTCCTGACAGAGAATGCTTGAGTGACATATGAGGTGAGAGATCTGGGGTGTAATGATACCATGTCATGGAAACACTCATAAAGCCATGACCCTATGGCACATGAATTCTCTGTGGAGTTTGCACAGGTATTAAATGTTCTGTGGTTGGCTTTTGGAAGGCTGCTCTGTCCTGACACCAGGATTTCTAAGCTGGCCTGGAGGGAAGCAGGCCTGCAGCTTCCTGGTGTTTGGAGCAGATGGGGAAAGAGGCTAAAATATTCCACAGGCAAAGGAGGCAACAGGGAGAAGTCAGACCAGTTGATCTGGGAGAAAAGAGAAATCAATGGTGATGCCTTGTGAATGTTTCCTTCTTTGTGTTCCTCTCCAAATGGATGGGGTGTGTGAGTGTGAGTGTGTGTGTGTGTACAAGCATGCACACGTGTGTGTGTACAAAATTGTGTAGCACTTGTGTCTGGTTGGAGACAGTAATAAATCAGGGGCTACAAAAGCACCACTAGCCACCTCCTGCAGGCCCTGTCAAAGAAACAGGCCTTCACGAGCACAGCTGAACAGGCAGGATCCCCAGTACTATGGCCCCACCACATGGGATGAAAATCACACATCTGGGATCTAGCATGCCAGATGTGCAAAGGGCTAACACAGAAAGGACACGGCTGGGAAGATCACATCGCTCTCAAAAACATGAGTGAAGGGTTCAAAGATTTTTCTAACCTTAGTCACCACAGTGCTTTTCTCAGTCTTGGGTAGTAGACTTTTTCTTATACCTTGGTTCTCTGTCCTGGGGAGTCAAGAGGGTTGCATAAGGACGTTGACCCCACTGAGGCAGTGACAGTAAAGACCTAGAAGCTAAATGAGTCCTGGTTGGAGTCCTGGGTTTGAAATACACTCTGGCACCTGTCAGGTATACGATTCTAAGCAAGTTTCTTTAACTCTATGAGCTGCAGTTTGTGAATCTCTCAGAATGAGGGATAGCCATCTCAATTTCATAGGGCTGTTGTGAGGATTAATTACCTCTGGGAGATAACTCAGAGATGGTCCCTAGTTCAGGCCTGGCATTTAGCAGCACCAGGGCAGAAAGGTGATGAGCACGCTCAACAGCTCCAGGGAGGGGCCACAGCAATAGGGAAATAACTTCCTGTTCAGGTGAGCCCCGGAAGGTCTACGGGGCAAGAGCAGTTGCACGATTGTCCTATCAGATTCTTGCATTACCAGGGCTGCTGGGGAAGTGCTGCCTTGCTCTCTGCTCCACAAGCTTAACCCAAGTTGGCTTCTCCTTCCCCTGGGGCCCAACAGCCCCCTTTCTTTCCCTGGGTTCTCTTACCTGTCCCTCCTTTCTGGGCTCGAGTGCTCCAGGCCCTTTCCTCTTCATCCCTGCAGCCTGGTCACATCAGGATGTTTTTCCCTAGAGCAGCCGTGACATGGGACTCAAAGATTAATGAGAGTCATTCGGGGTTTCTATCCAGCTAAGAAAGAGAGAATTCCTGGCATTCAGAACCTCCATTCTCATTGTGTTCCTGAGTTTTAAATAGGTCAGTCTTCTGCTCATGGGTATGGGGTTTCTTTTTAGGGTAATGAAAATGTTCTAAAATTAGAGAGTGGTGATGGTTGCATAACTCTGTGAATATACTAAAACCACTGAATTGTACACTTTAAAGTGAATTTTCTGTTATGTGAGTTATATCTCAATAAAGCTGTTATAAATTAAATAGTTCAGACTATCTAGCTTTCCATTCTTCTTTCTCTAGTTTTAATTGAAATATAAATTATAATCTAATTATAAAATTAAATTACAAACTTAAGTTATAAAATACAAATTTAATTAAATTATAAAGAGCCATAACATACCATGTAGCATTTTGAACCAAGATTAAAATACTACCTCTACTCTTGCAAGTATATATTCCTTCTCATTCTCTCTCTCTCCTCCTCCTCAAGTACCATGTACCTGTCAAAATTCAATTCATCTTTCCAAATTTATCCCAGAAAGCCTTTCCTGGTCACCACCAGCAAGTCTCCTCTCTCTAATCATGTATAAAACCTGTGCTTGGTTACTCCTGTCTGGTCCGCATGGAACCAGGCTCTGGGGTGTAAAGATGAGGAGGTGAAGGAGGATATTAACAGGACCACTCTTGGAGACTCCTCCACCCAGAAGTCTCTCCCGTTCACTTCTTCCAGGAGAGCTCCAATCTCCGACTCAGACCTGGGCTGATGCCCAGAAGACTTTCCTGCTTCCTGGATTCTCCTACTCCACTGACTCCCAAAGAGATGCTGCAAAAGAAGCTTTCTCAAACACCACTTCCACCGACTTTCTTCTCTGAATTGAGAGCCCAACATGGTCCCAATTGCTAATTGAGTCCATCTAAGTGCTAAGAGGCCTTCTCTGGACCAGCTGTTTTATATCTCACTGGCATCTACTGCCACTTCCCAATATACCCACTTGTTGTCTCAAAGGGTTTTTCCTGGCAGGTGGAATCCTTTCTCCAAGCTGCCCCTTCTTTGACCCTCACCTCTTTCCAAAGCCAGGTCTGAACATTCCTTCTCCTTGAAGGAAGTCCTCCCCTAAGGAGCCTTATTCCACACATACCTGATCTTTCTTTGTTCAGCTTATGGTCCATTATTTTTCCCTAGCTGGTCATGTCTATGTGGCATGGCTTCTATCACTTTAATGCCCTCACCACACAGTAAGATACACTGTCCCCAGTAGGTATTTGAATGTTTGCTGACTTGACATTTCTTTTTTAAGAAATATGTCCTGGCTGCTTCCCTCTGGACTATGAGAAAGTTTGTTTTGCTTTTTTTTTTTTTTTTGTGGTACACGGGCCTCTCACTGTTGTGGCCTCTCCCGTTGCGGAGCAACAGGCTCCGGACGTGCAGGCTCAGCGGCCATGGCTCACAGGCCCAGCTGCTCTGCGGCATGTGGGATCTTCCCGGACCGGGGCACGAACCCGTGTCCCCTGCATCGGCAGGCGGACACTCAACCACTGCGCCACCAGGGAAGCCCTGTTTTGCTTTTTAAAATAAACTGTTAATTAATAATTAGCTCTTAATTGTCCATGTGCTAAGAATAGGAATGCAGCAGTTAGTGGTCACCTGGTAGTTGGTTTCATTGTTTTGTCTGCTCAGCCCCCATCTACCAATTCCCTTAATTTTTTCATTAAAACAGAGCCATCTGATGGTTACTATAGAAGCAGCCCTTTGTACAATGTGACCCTGTGGCCAGAGATGCGGGGTCCAGGGGTAGACAACTAACCAGTATTGGTCAACTGGATCTTAGCCAAACTGTACCTTGGATCTTCTGACTTGAAGTTTAAGGCTTGAAATAATCTATCCTGCGTAATTTAATAAATACTATTCCTTCCCAGATTCTGTTTTCAGTTGTATAGTATTAATTACTGTATGTTTAAAGTTCTTGGTACTGTACAGTATAAAATCTCAAGTGTATAAATCTAATGAAATATGCTTATTGTGGCCTCACTGAGGGCAGCAGGAATATACAACTCTCTTTTAAAAATATAATTCAGGCAAATAAAGGCATTAAGTTATCCTAGTGCAATGGAAGATTTATTATCTAAACTTGGAAAACTCAGGAAATACCAGAGGCGGACTCCAGGAGAAATATTTCTAGAAAAGAAAGTAGAAGAGACCTAATGCATGTCACTGCTTGGCCCATTTGCTGCCTGATACAATAATCCTGTGGATTAAGCATGGGATCATGTTCCAGAGACTCTAGCCCTGTACCTTGCACAAAGGAGACCAATATTTAATGAATGATTGTTGAACAGGTTTCAAAGGAGTAAAATAATTTTACTTTTTTTTTTTTTTTTTTTTTTTTTTTTGCGGTACGCGGGCCTCTCACTGTTGTGGCCTCTCCCGTTGCGGAGCACAGGCTCCGGACGCGCAGGCTCAGCAGCCATGGCTCACGGGCCCAGCCGCTCCACGGCATGTGGGATCTTCCCAGACCGGGGCACGAACCCGTGTCCCCTGCATCAGCAGGCGGACTCTCAACCACTGCGCCACCAGGGAAGCCCAATTTTACATTTTTAAAAGCATTTATCTTGAGGTCACTGACGAACAAAACTACATTATCTCTGTTACAAAAGGAGACATTGAAGAAAAATTGAGGAACTGACTTGTGTCTCCTAACATGTCCATAGTAGACCTAGGAGTGAATTCAAGATTTACTTACTCCAGAGACCAACTCCAGTTTTGAAGCTAAAATGTTCATGGACCGCTGACTTGTTTCATGAGATGAAGAAATTACAAGCAGAATAGAGGGCATTCAAAAATCCCTCTAAAACAAAGTTATATAAAATATCTCACACAAAATAATTGGTAAGCAAGAGAGGGTCCTCAAGTCCAGCCTGATTCATTTCTGGCACTGGCAGTTAGGCCAGCCTTATTTTCAAAGCTGTCTGTCTCACAAGGACTTTTATCTATCTATTCTGAGCTCCAGGTCCTGAAGTTCTAATCCAGAGGAAGATTATTCCTTTAATCCTTTTCCGTTCCTATCTGGTCTTACATCTAATTTCAAAACAAAACTACTTTCCAAATACAGTAGTATCTCCCTTCCATTGAGGCAAGACACTCTAGTGGACGATTTTTCTTTTTGTCTTGAGATAGCATCTGCGTGTTCCAGAGGTCAGTTTTATTTGTTTCTATGAACGTGTAACCATATCTCAATGTGCATCATTCTGCTTTGGCCATCCTCTAATTTTCTCTCCTTCCTAATCTGATCCACACATGCTCATGTGCATTAGGGAGGACTGGGGTTGGGTTTCTTCTTTCTGAAGGTACTTTGTTAACTCCTGTACCTATCATTTGCATCCTGCCAACTGCATCCTCCCTATCTCTCCACTTTTCTGCTTTCTTGAGAGTGAATTTACCTTCCATGACTAATGCAATCCGTAGACAGCCTTCGTGCTGATTCCACAGATTTTAATTTCCTAAGATTTCCCTTTAGACTCTTCCTAACATCCTCTTTTTTTAAAAAAAAAATCCCCTTCTCAGAGTTAGTCAGAGGCTCCACCTGGCCTCCTGTATGAACCCGATAGGGAGCTCATGCCTCAGGTAGTACATGGCCATGCTCAGACAAGGCCTGTACAGACGATGTAAGGCAGAAGGTACTAAGAGTACATTTCCACTGACGTATACCAGGAACCAACTGTGTGGGGAGCAGCCTGAGAGAGGTGGTGAGTGAGACAGGGATTAATCGAGTAAGCCCTCTGACCTCGTGTTCTCAGGTCCTTAGCATGATATTCAAGGCTAAAATACATGGAAGACAGCATATGTAGTAGAAGGGGCATAGGCTTTGGGGCAATGGATCTGCATGACTTCAGGCTAGCTACTTAACCTTATTCTCCCCAATTGTGAAAGGAGATGATACCTTTGTCATAGGGTTTCTTGTGAGAATTTACTAGTGCGAGTGCTATATACTAGGCATTCAACATATGGTGATTGATTATTTAATGTTTTCTAATATAATAGCAGTGTTTACTATTAGTGCCCAGAGTCAGCAATACAAAATCTGAAACCTACTTCTATTGTAGAAAAGCCTCCACAGAGAAGCCTTTAGTACAGAGGAGAGAGAAATTGCTCCAGCCTCGTTGGTAAGCCTGACTGTTGAGCCTGGCATACAGAACATCTTTGTACTCCTAAGGAAAGGGCCCATTTTTAGCACGAGGCATTGAAGAACCCTTTGGAGAGCCCACTCTGGGAAGTACTGTCTATTGCTCAGGCCCACAAGGATGAAGAGGAGGACACTGAGTTTGCTGCCTTCCATTTTAGACTCACAAGGGATATGGGGTGAGAGCAAGTTTCCCACTTGATTCCTGCTCTTAGGGTAGATGATGGGAACCACCAAGAGCTCTGCACTGCTCAGCCCGTCTACCCCTCCTCACTTCTTCACAAAGGTCACAGGTCACAGAGGTCATGGCTCAAACCTAAAAAGCTTTAACTGCTAAAGAGACCAGGCTTATCACAGAACATGCCACCTGCATAGATGAGGAGCTTTTAAATGTACAGACATATTTAACTGGTGCACTTTGTAAATCCCCTGGGGAAAACTTGCAGCTAAGGGGGAAAATGTTGTTTGCTAGTATCAACTGTATGATACTTCTTCATTCTTTTTAACTTAATAGATTGTTCAGACTTCTCAAGTCTGTTTCCAAAAAATTAAAATGGATGCCTTGAATAATAAGCAGAATGTTGGCCACCAGGTGCCTTTCAAATTTAGAAGTTAATTGACTTTAGAAAGCTGACATTGCCAAAAAGGATACATAATGGGCTACTGGGATCTGTCAACAGTATTTATATAATTATTGAACAGGTGTTTTTTTCTACAGGTGCTGCAAATTGTAAATTTTTTTCATGGAAAAGTTATCAGTGGCTTATAGCAAAAAAAATTCCATTTTTAATTTAGTGGAAGTTATTTTATACTATACAATAAAAACATTGCCTTAGAATGTTATTTTTTTTGGTACGAAAATAAATTTATAGGAAAAAAACAAACAAACAAACCACCAGCACCAGTAAGCAGTCCTTGGAGACAGCCTCTGATTCAATCAGGCCTGAAGAAGCATATCTAATGAGATTATTAATATATTTCTTTTTCTTTTATATAGCTTTATTGAGATATAATGCATATACCATATAATTCATCAATTAATGTGTACAATTCAATGGCTTTTAGTATATTCATAGAGTTGTGTGTCCATCAACACAATCAATTTTAGAATATTTTCATTACCCTGTAAAGAAAGCCTGTACCCCTCAGCCATCACTTCCCAACATTGCTCTCCCTCCCACCACCAGCCAGGAAACCACTAATCTAATTTCTGCCTCTACAGATTTGCCTATTCTGGATATTTCATATAAACAGAATCATACAATACGTGGTCCTTTGTGACTGGTTTCTTTCATTTAGCACTACTTTATTTCTTGAAGGCAGAAGTAACGTCAAAGTCTGTCAGAAGGGAAATTGCTAAATAAAGCAGAGTGCAGCCATACTGTGGATTACTGTAGCACTTTAAAACATTAGGTAGATCTACATATATTAATAAAGGTCTCCAGTATATGCACCTACATATTAAATCTGGAAAAATACACATCAAAATGATAAAAGTGGAAACCTCCAAGGAGAAAGAGATGGGAATAAGACTGGGGATGGAATACAAAGAAGGCTCTTCTTATTTGGAATATATTAATTTTTTTCAAGGATAATTTATTCATGCATTACTTTTATAATTAAGAATTAATTAAAGGGCTTCCCTGGTGGTGCAGTGGTTGAGAGTCCGCCTGCCGATGCAAGGGACACGGGTTCGTGCCCCGCATGCGCGGAGCGGCTGGGCCCGTGAGCCATGGCCGCTGAGCCTGCGCGTCCGGAGCCTGTGCTCCGCAACGGGAGAGGCCACGGCAGTGAGAGGCCCGCGAAGCCTCCCCCCACCCCACAAAAAAGAATTAATTAAAAAGAGAACATTAGATTTCTAGTTTCTAAGGATACTGGAAGTCGCCATCCCATGTAAGGAGCTTGGAAGTCGCCATCCCATCCTAACTATGAGTAAAAAGCTGAACAGGCTGAGAAATCAACAACTCTTCTTGGATCTATAAGAGAGGGGAGGACACAGTGCACACTACTGCTCCCAAGATTGGAGAGCCAGACAGGCAAATACAGGTCATTACCGCTAACTGGAGTAGAGACCTGGGAATGGAAACCACCTTGGGAACCAGTGCCTGGGCAGGGAAACCTGAACTATGACTGACTCTGAGAGTTTAAAACTCTAGCAAATGTAAAACAGATAGCTAGTGGGAAGCAGCCGCATAGCACAGGGAGATCAGCTCAGTGTTTTGTGACCACCTAGAGGGGTGGGATAGGGAGGGTGGGAGGGAGACGCAAGAGGGAGGAGATATGGGGATATATGTATACATGCAGCTGATTCACTTTCGTATACAGCAGAAACTAACACACCATTGTAAAGCAATTATACTCCAATAAAGATGTTAAAAAAAAAATAAAAAAACAAAACCAAAACTCCAGGGTGTCCCAGTCACGACTCCCCACCTCCCCATCCCCAATACTGTGTGATTTACCACCAGGAGCTCAACCAGGTTCCCACAGTAAATAATGGAGAAAAATCCCTCACGCTTCCAGCAGGAGGAGGAGAAAAGGAACCATATTGAAATAGAGCAGAGTTCACTGTTGTTCTTAACAAGGCCTACCCTCAGGGGAAACTAGTTAACCAGTGCCTAATCTACTGGGGTATTATCAGAGCCGAAATGACCTGGGGAAGGGAAATACCCAACTCCAACCCACTCTGGGCATCCTGTCCCACCTAAGGGGAGGAGAAAAAAAATTGAGAAACATTGTGAAGTTCACAGTCCAGAAGCACACGCTCACTAAAAGACTGAGACCTAATAGTGGTACTATAGAATTTTCCCCCTCCACCCATACCTCACCACCACATTGCTCAAGTTCTATATACAGCAGTTCCTTTTACTCAGTACATCATGTCCAGCTATCAATAAAAAATTACAAGGAGTACCAAAAAGCAAAAAACACAAGAGACTGAGTAGGCATCAGAATCAGACACAGCAGGGATGTTGGAAATTATTAGGCCAGGAATTTCAAACAACTATGATTAAGGTACTGAGGGCTCTAACGGATAAAGTAGACAACATACAAGAATAGACAGCAATGTAAGTAGAGAGATGGAAATCCCAAAAAAGAACCAAAAAGAAATGCTAGGGATCAAAAACACTGTAACAAGAAATGGAGAATTCCATTGATGGGCTTGCTAGTAGACTGGACCTAGCTGAGGAAAGAATCTCTGAGCTAGAGGGTATCTCAACAGAATCCTCAAAAATTGAAAAGCAAAGAGAACAAAAACTGGAAAAGAGAATGTTAGAAATGAGAGAGAGAGAAGTGGGAGCTTTCCTTGGAAAGACTCAGAATCTGGACAGTAAGTCATAGGTGCACTGATGCATCCTGAAGAACTTGGAACAATTCTGACGTCATAGACCCATTCAGTTGACCCAATGTGCAGACAACTCCTAGGATAAGATTCAGACCCAGAGCAAAGCCCAGAATGAGATGCTTTCCTTTCAGCATGGGAGTCAGGAACAAGGTCTATTTCAACCTCAGGACAATCCCAAGTTGTCCTCAGTTTTCTACTAATTTAAAGGGAAGTGGGAGACTGGGGACTGTGAGCATTGAGAGAAACCACCAAGAACCAGGAAATACAAGGGGGGCAGGAACTCATTTCCCAGGACAATTACACAGAAACCAGGATCCAATTTCTAGAACCTTGGGAACTACCTCAACCTCAGGAGTCTCCACAGAGATTAGTGGAATCGCTCTTAAAACAAAAAGAGGAAGGGAAATTTTTTCTTTTCTTTTTTTTTTAAACTGTTTTCTGGGATAGCAGGAAAGAAAGAAGCTGGGCAGGTTAGTTCTCCAGCTAGTAATAGGGAAAAACAGGTTGAGCAGCCTTGACAAGGAAAAGACCTCAGATAGGATCCTGGGTTTAAGCAGCTAATTATGTATGGATCATGAAAAGAATTTAGGTTTGTTGTCAATAGACTCTGATGTTGCTTAAGACCTAAGCATAACTGAATTTGCTTATGTAATAACCTTAGAAGGGATGTCTGCTATCTCCCTACCTGTGGACAGAATACAGGCCACCACATGATGGGTGGTCCGTGGTGGGTCTTGGGCAGAAGAGAGCCGAACTGGAGTGTCACATAAAAACAGAGATGAGAGAACTCATCTATTGTAACAGACACCCAGATAGGTAAAATCATTTGCCTGAAGCGAAATGGTGAATTTGTAGCAGCAGCAGTCATAGTAACATTGATGATAGATTATTAATTATATTTATAGAACATAATTTTAATAAAATATTAAAATATATTAAATATAATATATAATCAGTTGACCCCTGAACAATGCAGGGGTTAGGGGTGTCAACCCTCCATGCAGTCAAAAATCCATGTGTAACTCATAGCTGGCCTTCCTTATATGCACTTTGTCCATATCTGTGGTTCTGCACCCACAGATTCAACCAACTGCGTATCATGAGTGTACTACTGTCGTACTTACTATTGAAAAATCACGTATAAGTGGATCCATTCAGTTCCAACCCATGTTGTTCAAAGGTCACCATATATATAAATATATAATATAACTATTATATATAATAAATTATAAATATTATACATATATAATAATATATAAGTTAATATTTATTATGTACTTACTATGTGTCAAGCATTTCATATTCATTATTTCAATTAATCCTCACAATAGCTCTATGATGTAGATGGTATCATTATCCCCATTTCACAGATAAAGAAATAGATTCTCAGAGCGATTAAGTAGTTTGCTAGCCAGTAAGGTCACACAGCTCATAAGAGGCTAGACATACTCTTCAGGTCTTCTGACTCCAGTCCAGGACCCCTGCTGTGCCATGATGCCAATTCTTGACTTTCTTGCCCTAGGCCTCCTACAACCACTGAAATCTTTAATTCCTTAGAAGTTTTCAAATTGAATACAGGTTACTTAATCTTTTCTCATCATTTCTAACTGTATATTTGAGCTAAATTTATCTGATAAAGACAAAAGGTTATTTTAGTAAATAATTATCTGCTGGAATTTTGCTCATCCTGTATAAGCCTCCAGTTAATATTTTCATATGCTGACACTTAAAATCTAAGTGTTTATTATCACTATTTAACTAAAACTTGAAATTGACTCCTGAGTTTCTAAGTGGAATGAAACCCCTGCTTCACATTTTTACTGGGAAAATATATGTAAAGGTCAAAAGTAAGTTTAGAAATAATTTGAATATTATATACTAAACTACAAAGTGACCAACTTATGACCTCATAGATAAAACGTAGAGTAGGTTAAAATAATGAAAAGTATCATAGAAGAGCACAAATCACCAGGGAAACAATAAAAATTCTGGCATATGAGAAGGCAGATTACATTTACCAAAGGGAATAGTGTAGGCTGGGGGGTGGGGGAGGGGCAAGGCTTTGAAGAATACTCACCCACAGAAGGAAGTCAACTGAAGACCACAGAGAAATAAAAAGCAACTCAATTTAGTTTGGTTTTTTTTTTCTCGTGAGAAACAGAAAATGTTTAACTCATCTGCTTTTTCAATTATGAACAGGAAACATAAAACTATAGTCAATAAATACACGAAAAATTGTAATAAAAACTACTCCAGGCCCATGTTACAGCCGGTGAAAGAGGAAAAGGAGAAGCAAAGAGGAAGGGAGTGCAGGGGACAGAAAAGAGGACCCTCAGCTGGGTCCCAGCCACCTTTGCACCTGTCACAAGCAGACCTCCTTGCCTCTCTGAGTGCCCTCCTCCTGACTCTCCCATTTCTTTGTTTCCTTGCTGCCTAAACTTCTCAAGCACTCCCTTTGCTTCTACTTTCTTCCCCTCCCCCATGCTCTCCCTAACACTCCCCCCTCACCACTCTGAGCAAACTTGGAGAAGATATTCAATGACCCCTTGTCTAACCAAAGCCCTTATTCTCTAGTCTTTCTACTGAACAATCAATTGCTAATTAGCCTTTCCTTCATTATTACTATTTTTTAATTACCAGAGTAATATATATTCAGATAGTTAAAAAAAACAAAAGGTTCATAATGAAGAGTACTGCCTCTCCCACCAAATATACTACCATTTCTTAATTATCAATTTTGGAAATTATCCCAGATTTCCTTGTATGAAAGATAAGGGTTTAGCTCTTTATAAATTTATTTATTTATTTTATTTTTGGCTGTGTTGGGTCTTTGTTGCTGTGTGCAGGCTTTCTCTAGTTGCGGCAAGCGGGAACTACTCTCTGTTGCAGTGTGCGGGCTTCTCATTGCGGTGGCTTCTCTTTTTGTGGGGCATGAACTCTAGGTGCATGGCCTTCAGTAGTTGCGGCACGAGGGCTCAACAGTTATGGCTTGCGGGCTCTAGAGCGCAGGCTCAGTAGTTGTGGCGCATGGGCTTAGTTGCTCTGTGGCATGTGGGATCTTCCCGGACCAGGGCTCGAACCCGTGTCCCCTGCATTGGCAGGCATATTCTTAGCCACTGCGCCACCAGGGAAGCCCAAGGGTTTAGGTCTTTAAAAGCACCCCCACCACCATTCCTTCCTTCCTCCTCTCAATAGGATTAAATTATATTTTCCCTTCCTCTTTTGTTCACCTCTGTAATTTCCAACAACACGTTTAAGCAGATAATTCTTTTGTTAGCAACCACACACAGTTATCTGTTGATACCTCACTGAGAAAGGAAACCAACTACTCTCTTCATCAACATGACTTTACTACTCCAGGAAGCTCTTGCCCAGGCAGATACAACTTGAAAAAAGTTTATTGTTTGTTTCAGTAACTTTATGAAAACCCATTTAAAGGAACATCAGACTGCTCAAATTTTCAATAGATAGTATCAAATGACTGTTAACTCTCCAAGACACTATGAAACCCTCACCTCAAAACCCTTGCTTTGCTGTATTCACCAATCCTAAACTATTATGTCATGATACCCAAACCTCAGCAAGCTCACACATCGAAAAGACCTACTTTAAACCAGACTTCAAAATCTTCATAAATATCCTGACTTTGTCCTCGCTCTTCTGAGATGCTGCTAGACTTTGCAAAGGTATCTTCCCTCTTATCACGATAACCAATAAACTCAGTTTTGCCTTACCAACAGGTCAGTTTGGTGGTATTTTGGAGTCAGCATCCAATAATTTTGACACTCCCACTGAAATCCAATTGAGACGTCTTCATCAACAGGACCCAAGGCTCTCAATTCAAAAACAGTGTTTCCCAGACCCCCTCAGCCTCCTGCTGTGGTCTCTTTGATATTAACACTGAAGCTTATAAGTCTTGCATTTGGACTGACTCTGACTTCTTTTTATTTCATTTCTTTGAGCTCCTCAAATGTTGAGTTTATTTTGTATCCCAGGATGAAGAAATCCATTTTAAGAATGCTTTGGTCATCTGATCAGATTGGCAAAACATTTATACTTCGTGGAAAACTGCCTTATTAGTAAAAACACTACTATTTGTTTCTGTCCTTCCCACTTTTTTTTGAATTTTATTTATTTTTTTATACAGCAGGTTCTCATTAGTTATCCATTTTATACACATCAGTGTATACATGTCAATCCCAATCTCCCAATTCATCCCACCCCCACCCCCAACCCCACCACTTTCCCCCCATGGTGTCCATACATTTGTTCTCTACATCTATGTCTCAATTTCTGTCCTGCAAACTGGTTCATCTGTACCATTTTTCTAGGTTCCACATATATGTGGTAATATATGATATCAGTTTTTCTCTTCCTGACTTACTTCACTCTGTATGACAGTCTCTAGATCCATCCACATCTCTAAAAGTGACCCAATTTCGTTCTTTTTTATGACTGAGTAATATTCCATTGTATATATGTACCATCTTCTTTATCCATTCGTCTGTTGATGGGCATTTAGGTTGCTTCCATGTCCTGGCTATTGTAAATAGTGCTGCAATGAACATTGGGGTGCATGTGTCTTTTTGAATTATGGTTTTCTCTGAGTATATGCCCAGTAGTGGGATTGCTGGGTCATATGGTAATTCTATTTTTAGTTTTTTAAGGAACCTCCATACTGTTCTCCATAGTGGCTGTATCAATTTATATTCCCACCAACAGTGCAAGAGGGTTCCCTTTTCTCCACACCCTCTCCAGCATTTGTTGTTTGTTGATTTTCTGATGATGCCCACTCTAACTGGTGTGAGGTGATTCCTCATTGTAGTTTTTATTTGCATCTCTCTAATAATTAGTGATGTTGAGCAGCTTTTCATGTGCTTCTTGGTCATCTGTATATCTTCTTTGGAGAAATGTCTATTTAGGTCTTCCGCCCATTTTTGGATTGGGTTGTTTGTTTTTTTAATATTGAGCTGCATGAGCTGTTTATATATTTCAGAGATTAATGCTTTGTTTGTTGATTCATTTGCAAATATTTTCTCCCATTCTGAGGGTTGTCTTTTCGTCTTGTTTGTAGTTTCCTTTGCTGTGCAAAAGCTTTTAAGTTTCATTAGGTCCCATTTTTACTTTTGTTTTTATTTTCATTACTCTAGGAGGTGGGTCAAAAAAGATCTTGCTGTGATTTAGGTCAAAGAGTGTTCTTCCTATGTTTTCCTCTAAGAGTTTTGTAGTGTCCAGTCTTACATTTAGGTTTCTAATCTATTTTGAGTTTATTTTTGTGTATGGTGTTAGGGAGTGTTCTAAATTCATTCTTTTACATGTAGCTGTCCAGTTTTCCCAGCACCACTTATTGAAGTGACTCTCTTTTCTCTATTGTATATCTCTGCCTCCTTTGTCATAGATTAGTTGATCATACGTGCATGGGTTTATCTCTGGGCTGTCTATCCTGTTCTATTGATCTATATTTCTGTTTTTGCGCCAGTACCATATTGTCTTGATTACTGTAGCTTTGTAATATAGTCTGAAGTCAGGGAGTCTGATTCCTCCAGCTCCGTTTTTTTCCCTCAAGACCACTTTGGCTATTCGGGGTCTTTTTTTTTTTTTTTTTTTCGGTACACGGGTCTCTCACTGTTGTGGCATCTCCCGTTGCAGAGCACAGGCTCCGGACGCGCAGGCTCAGCGGCCATGGCTCATGGGCCTAGCCACTCTGCGGCATGTGGGGTCTTCCCAGACTGGGGCACGAACCTGTGTCCCCTGCTTTGGCAGACGGACTCTCAACCACTGTGCCACCATTCGGGGTCTTGTGTGTCTCCATACAAATTTTAAGATTTTTTGTTCTAGTTCTGTAAAAAATGCCATTGGTAATTTGATAGGGATTGCATTGAATTTGTAGATTGCTTTGGGTAGTATAGTCATTTTCACAATATTGATTCTTCCAATCCAAGAACATGGTATAACTCTCCATCTGTTTGTATGATCTTTAATTACTTTCATCAGTGTCTTATAGTTTTCTGCATACAGGTCTTTTACCTCCTTAGGTAGGTTTATTCCTAGGTATTGTATTCTTTTTGTTGCAATGGTAAATGGGAGTGTTTCCTTAATTTCTCTTTCAGATTTTTCATCATTACTGTATAGGGATGCAAAAGATTTCTGTGCATTAATTTTGTATCCTGCAACTTTACCAAATTTGTTGATTAACTCTAGTAGTTTTCTGGTGGCATCTTTAGGATTCTCTATGTATAGTATTATGTCATTTGCAAACAGTGACAGTTTTACTTCTTCTTTTCCAATTTGTATTCCTTTTTCTTCTTGATTGCCGTGGCTAGGACTTCCAAAACTATGTTGAATAATAGTGGTGAGAGTGGACATCCTTGTCTTGTTCCTGATCTTAGAGGAAATGCATTCAGTTTTTTACCATTGAGAATGATGTTTGCTGTGGGTTTGTCATATATGGCCTTTATTACGTTGAGGTAGGTTCCCTCTGTGCCCACTCTCTGGAGAGTTTTTATCATAAATCGGTGTTGAATTTTGTCAAAAGCTTTTTCTGCATCTACTGAGATGATCATATGGTTTTTATTCTTCAGTTTTGTTAATATGGTGTATCACATTGATTGATTTGCGTATATTGAAGAATCCTTGTACCCCTGGGATAAAGCCCACTTGATCATGGTGTATGATCCTTTTAAAGTGTTGTTGGGGCCTTCCCTGGTGGCGCAGTGCTTGAAAGTCCGCCTGCCGATGCAGGGGACACAGGTTCATGCCCCGGTCCGGGAAGATCCCACATGCCACGGAGCGGTTAGGCCCATCAGCCATGGCTGCTGAGCCTGCGTGTCCAGAGCCTGTGCTCCACAATGGGAGAGGCCACAACAGTGAGAGGCCCGCATACCGCAAAAAAAAAAAAA
>NW_006783561.1:2541911-2546769 GCF_000442215.2 Lipotes vexillifer
CTTCCTCTGCAGTTTTTTGGAAGAGTTTGAGAAGGATCAGTGTTAGCTCTTCTCTAAATGTTTGATTGAATTCACCTGTGAAGCCATCTGGTCCTGGACTTTTGTTTGTTGGAAGATTTTTAATCACAGTTTCAATTTCATTACTTGTGATTGGTCTGTTCATATTTTCTATTTCTTCCTGGTTCAGTCTTGGAAGGTTATACCTTTCTAAGAATTTGTCCATTTCTTCCAGGTTGTCCATTTTATTGGCATAGAGTTGCTTGTAGTAGTCTCAGGATGCTTTGTATTTCTGCGGGGTCTGTTGTAACATCTCCTATTTTATTTCTAATTTTATTGATTTGAGTCCTCTCCCTCTTTTGCTTGATGAGTCTGGCTAATGGTTTATCAATTTTCTTTATCTTCTCAAAGAACCAGCTTTTAGTTTTATTGATCTTTGCTATTGTTTTCTTTGTTTCTATTTCATTTATTTCTGCTCTGATCTTTATGATTTCTTTCCTTCTTCTGACTTTGGGTTTTGTTTGTTCTTCTTTCTCTAGTTCCTTTAGGTGTAAGGTTAGACCGTTTATTTGAGATGTTTGTTGTTTCTTGAGGTACGATTGTATTGCTATAAACCTCCTTTTTAGAACTGCTTTTGCTGCATCCCATAGGTTTTGGGCCATCGTCTTTTCATTGTCATTTGTCCCTAGGTATTTTTTGATTTCCTCTTTGATTTCTTCAGTGAACTCTTGGTTATTTAGTAACATAATGTTTAGCCTTCACGTGTTTGTGTTTTTTACATTTTTTCCCCTGTAATTGATTTCTAATCTCATAGCACTGTGGTCAGAAAAGATGCTTGATATGATTTCAATTTTCTTAAATTTACTGAGGCTTGATTTGTGACCCAAGATGTGATCTATCCTGGAGAATGTTCCGTGCGCACTTGAGGAGAAAGTGTAATCTGCTGTTTTTGGATGGAATGTCCTATAAATATCAATTAAATCTATGTGGTCTATTGTGTCATTTAAAACTTGTGTTTCCTTATTAATTTTCTGTCTGGATGATCTGTCCATTGGTGTAAGTGAGGTGTTAGAGTCCTCCACTATTACCGTGTTGCTGTCAATTTCCTATTTTATAGCTGTTAGCAGATGCCTTATGTATTGAGGTGCTCCTATGTTGGGTGCATATATATTTGTAATTGTTATATCTTCTTCTTGGGTTGACCCCTTGATCATTATGTAGTGTCCTCCTTTGTCTCTTGTAACATTCGTTAAAGTCTATTTTATCTGATATGAGTATTGCTACTCCAGCTTTCTTTTGATTTCCATTTGTGTGGTATATCTTTTTCCATCCCCTCACTTTCAGTCTGTATGTGTCCCTAGGTCTGAAGTGGGTCTCTTGTCAACAGCATATATACGGGTCTTGTTTTTGTATCTATTCATCAAGTTTGTGTCTTTTGGTTGGAACATTTAATCCATTCATGCTTAAGGTAATTATCAATATGTATGTTCCTATTACCATTTTCTTAATTGTTTTGGGTTTGTTTTTGTAGGTCCTTTTCTTCTCTTGTGTTTCCCAGTTAGAGAAGTTCCTTTAGCATTTGCTATAGAGCTGGTTTGGTGCTGCTGAATTCTCTTAGCTTTTGCTTGTCTGTAACGCTTTTGATTTCTCCATCGAATCTGAATGAGATCCTTGCTGGGTAGAGTAATCTTGGTTGTGGTTCTTCCCTTTCATCACTCTAAATATGTCATGCCACTCCCTTCTGGCTTGTAGAGTTTCTGCTGAGAAATAAGCTGTTAACCTTATGGGAATTCCCTTGTATGTTATTTGTCATTTTTCCCTTGCTGCTTTCAATAATTTTTCTTTGTCTTTAATTTTTGCCAATTTGACTACTAGGTGTCTCAGTGTGTTTCTCCTTGGGTTATCCTGTATGGGACTCTCTGCGCTTCCTGGACTTGGGTGGCTATTTCCTTTCCCATGTTAGGGAAGTTTTCAACTATAATCTCTTTTAATATTTTCTCGGGTCCTTTTTCTCTCTCTTCTCCTTCTGGGACCCCTATAATGCGAATGTTGTTGCGTTTAATGTTGTCCCAGAGGTCTCTTAGGCTGTCTTCATTTCTTTTCATTCCTTTTTCTTTATTCTGTTCCCCAGCAGCAAATTCCACCATTCTGTCTTCCGGGTCACTTATCCGTTCTTCTGCCTCAGTTATTCTGCTGTTGATTCCTTCTAGTGTATTTTTCATTTCAGTTATTGTATTGTTCATCTCTGTTTGTTTGTTCTTTAATTCTTGTAGGTCTTTGTTAAACATTTCTTACATCTGCTCGATCTTTGCCTCCATTCTTTTTCCGAGGCCCTGGATCATCTTCACTATCATTATTCTGAATTCTTTTTCTGGAAGGTTGCCTATCTCCATTACATTTAGCTGTTTTTCTGGGGTTTTATATTGTTCCTTCATCTGGTACATAGCCCTCTGCCTTTTCATCTCGTCTATCTTTCTGTGAATGTGGTTTTAGTTCCACAGGCTGCAGGACTGTAGTTCTTCTTGCTTCTGCTGTCTGCCTTCTGGTGGATGAGGCTATCTAAGAGGCTTGTGCAAGTTTCCTGATGGGAGGGACTGGTGGTGGGTAGAGGTGACTGTTGCTCTGGTGGGCAGAGCTCAGTAAAACTTTAATCTGCTTGTCTGCTGATGGGTGGGGCTGGGTTCCCTCCCTGCTGGTTGTTTGGTCTGAGGCAGCCCAACACTGGAGCCTACCCGGGCTCTTTGGTGGGGCTAATGGCGGACTCTGGGAGAGCTCATGCCAAGGAGTACTTCCCAGAACTTCTGCTGCCAGTGTCCTTGTCCTCACAGTGAGACACAGACACCCCCTGCCTCTGCAGGAGACCCTCCAACAATAGCAGGTAGGTCTGGTTCAGTCTTCCCAGGGGTCACTGCTCCTTCTCCTGGGTCCTGATGCACACACTACTTTGTGTGTGCCCTCAAGAGTGGAGTCTCTGTTTCCTCCGGTCCTGTTGAAGTCCTGCAATCAAATCCTGCTAGCCTTCAAAGTCTGATTCTCTAGGAATTCCTCCTCCCGTTTCCAGACCCCCAGGCTAGGAAGCCTGATGTGGGGCTCAGAACCTTCACTCCAGTGGGTGGACTTCTGTGGTATAAGTGTTCTCCAGTTTGTGAGTCACCCACCCAGCAGTTATGGGATTTGATTTTATTGCAATTGCGCCCCTCCTACCATCTCATTGTAGCTTCTCCTTTGGCTTTGGATGTGGGGTATCTTTTTTGGTGAGTTCCAGTGTCTTCCTGTCAATGATTTTTCAGCAATTAGTTCTGTCCTTCCCATTTTTTATTGGGCATCTTTAAGATGAAATTTCAGAGGGGACAGGACAAAGACTCAAAGTCTGTTCCTCAAGCTGGCCCCAAGAACTAAGAAGTTCAGGAGGCTTTGTTAGGGAGTAAAAAGTTTTCCTCAACCCTCTAAGGGTCGCTGGTTGGGTCTAAAAGTTAAATCAACAAATACAGATTAACAGGAAAAAAGCAAATGAATATATTAACGTAAGTTTTTACATGACACATGGGCCTTCATAAAGAAATGAAGACCCATGGCAACATTAAAACCTGAGTATTTTTATGTTGGGTTTGATGAAGAGTGGATAGTCATGGAGAAATGTGATCAGTCAAAGAGTATGAGATAAGTGTAGTAAAGTGGGGAAATTTAGCAAGTCCTGTTTGTTGAATTCTTCTTGGCTTCCCTGCTCCAGGAAAGAAGGAGAGAGGGAGAAAGGTCAGAGTGACCTTTATGCTTCTGTTGTGGTCTTCAACTCCTTCAGCTTAAAATATTCAACATGGCAAGGTGCCATATTTTGGGGTAATGTGTCCTGAACCCCAGCAGTTTCTTCTTGACCACCATCCTTTGGGTAAACTATGCTTCAGGTAAGTTTTCAAAACCTTATAAGAAATTTTCTCACTCTTGCTATTTTGTCTGTGAGATTCTGATTCTGGGAGAGATCTTCTCTTCAAACTTTCTGTTTGGGAACTGGAAATCCATCAAATTTTCCAATGGCAATGGCCCAGCCATTTAGATGGGGACCTAGGTCATGAGGAGCACAGTGATACTTATTACCAACTGTTTCCAGCCTCTCATGTGTATGTCTCAGTCTAAATCTAATGATTCAACCTTCCAGGCTATACTCCTGCTTCTTACATGTACTTATACAAAGTCCAAATTCATGAACTTACTTTGTAAATGTCATAATTTCGCCATAATTTCTTCCATTTACCTCTGTTTCTATATCTTCTTCACCCACTCTACTTCTCTCCTTGCTGGCCAGAAACCCTCAAATCTCCTTAAAGTTAAACCCTTTTCAGAACAGGGAAAATCCCCAGCTTTTAGTTCCTGATCTCAACCTGAGCTGACAGCCATTGTAAAAAGACTTTCCAAAGTCTAGACAAGATAGAGTGAAATTTGCAGAGGAATCTAGAGTAGTTTTGGTTGTGCATAGGCTAGGGCTCCCAAATCCACACCCAATATTTAATTTGTTAGTGGGGACCTCAGCTGCAAACAAACAGATGGAGAAGGCAGAATGGGAAGACTCTGAGGATAACTTAAAAGATCTAGAACTGAAAAAAGGGAAAAGTAAATAACAATAAAGTGGATTTAAATTAAAAAAAAAAAATCTAGAACTGCATCGGAAGCTCTGATTCAGTCCTATAAGTAAAGAAAGAATGAGTCCATCTGAAACTTCAAGGATAAGCTTTTCAGCACCTTTAGACAGCATTCAGGAGTAGATCCTGAAGCAGAGGTGACTCTAGCTCTCTCCTCACTTTTTGTGAATAGCCTTAAGCCAGAAATAGGAGATTTAATATGCAACCAAAATCTAGAATGGGAAAGA
>NW_006783561.1:2546779-2551559 GCF_000442215.2 Lipotes vexillifer
CACTGTATATTAAAAAAGAGTTTGAGAACAAAAACAGAATAAGATTTGCGAAGTTAGTGTTCTCCATTTTCTCCATTACTGCAGTACACAATATACTCATCTTTGCCACATCAACAGGTCATTTGGGTGGTATTCGCAGGACACTCAACTCCACTTTGTAAGAGAATGTCATTAGTTCTCTCTTCTTTCCCTCCATCTCTCCTCTCACTTTCCACTTCCCAACTTCTATCAGCCATTCCTTTGTTTTTTACATTTTTCCAAGGCCAACAATATTTACGGTCTTTTCTATAACCGTGACTGTCTTTTATTATTTGTCTATTGGTGTATTCTAAATACTGAATATCAACTGCTGAAGGTCATATCAACTCTTAGTTTGCTCGTATTTGAATCATGACTTTCTCATTTGGTTCGCTCCTTTCTCCTCTCTTTTCCTCTCTACCTCAGAGTTTCTAAAAGACCTTTCTTCAGTTTTTGCTAAAATCTCCAACATTCTGCCTGTTTCATCAAATTGCCATTTTCTCCCCTGAAACCATCCTCTTGGAGTCCTCCATCTTCCAATGGCTCCAATCTGGACCACCTGCTCTGTAAACTTGCTACACAGCTGGTGCTTTTTGGAGTTTCATGTCTGAAAAAGCTTTTGACAAAATTAAACATCCATTTATGATAAAAACTCTCAACAAAGTGGGTATAGAAAGAATATACCTCAACATAATAAAGGTCGTATATGACAAACCCACAGCTAACAATACTCAACAGTGAAAAGCTGAAAGCTTTTCCTCTAAGATCAAGAACAAGACAAGGATGCCCACTCTCACCTCTTCTATTCAACATAGTACTGAAAGTCCTAGCCACAGCAAGCAGACAAGAGAAAGAAATAAAAGGCATCCAAATCAGATGAGAAAAAGTAAAACTATATACAGAAAGTCCTAAAGATACCACCAAAAAACTATTAGAACTAATAAGTGAATTCAATAAAGTTGCAGGATACAAAATTAATCTACAGAAACCTGTTGCATTTCTATATACTAATAAACTGCCAGAAAGAGAAATGAAGAAAATAATCACATTTACAACTGCATCATAAAGAATAAAATACCTAGGAATAAATTTAACCAAGGAGGCAAAAGACCGATACTGGGAAAATTGTAAGACACTGATGAAAGAACATGAAAATCTCACAAATAAATGCTCATGAATTGGAAGAATTAATATTGTCAAAATGTCCATACTACGCAAAGCAATCTACTGATGCAGTGCAATCCCTATCGAAATGCCCATGGCATTTTCACAGAAGTAGAACAAATAATCCTAAAATTTGTATGAAGTTATATACATTTTGGATTAGCAAATTCTGTGTTCTTTTTTAAGAACACAGATTTTCTATTTTTTAAGCCCTAAAGCTCCAAATATATCTAGTACAGGTTTTTAAAAAAGATCTTGAGTTCAATCTTAGTACTCAAATAGATAATTCATGTTCATAATTCATGTTCTTTTGGTTCTGTGATATTTCCACTCATATAAATAAGGAATTAATTTTACAGAGCTACAAATGGCCATTTCATAAAATGACACACTATCTAGTAAATTCAGATGGTTAAAACTTTCAACTGAATAAACCATGAGAAGTTTATCTAATATAGCATTTGTGAAATAAGAACAGAAGCCTTAAGCTTCTGACCCTTAGAGCTAAGCTGGCTCTACTAAAACCTGAATGAAAGAGCACTGGAATTGGAATCAAAAGACCCAGTTCAAGAATCATCTTAGCCATGTGGCTTTAGGAAAGTCAAAACCTTTCTGAGACTCAGTTTCTTCATTTGTAAAATGGGGTGGGGATAAAGATCAAATGCTTGTACGTCTGAAAGGATTTTTAAGAGAGTGAGACAAAAACTCAAAGTAATTTATTTTGAAATTATTAGAGATTCTTAGGAAGTTGCAAAGATAGTACAGATTGGTCTCATGTACCCTTCACCAAGTTTTCCTTAATGGTTACATCTTAATGTAATGATAATACAATATCAAAACAAGGAATTTGACATAAGTATAATGTGTATAGCTATATGTCATTCTATCCCACGTGTACACTACTGCAACCACCACCACAATCAACAGATAGAACTGTTCCACCACAAAGATCTCCCTCATGCTACCTCTGCATAGTCACACCCACCTCACAACCTCCCAGCATCTCTAGTCCCTGGCAGCCATGAATCTGTTCTCCATCTCTATAATTTTGCTATTTCAAGAATGTTATATAAATAGAATCATATATTATTTGACCTCTTGATACTGGCTTTTTTCACTCAGCATATCGCCCTTGAAATCCATTCAAGTTGTTGGATGCATCAATAGTTCATTATTTATTTATTTATTTTTATTGATGAGTAGTATTCCATGGTATGGCTATCTCACAGTTTAACCATTCACCTATTGAGAGACATTTTGGTTGTTAACAGGTTGTTAACTACTACTAATGAAGCTGCTATGAACAACAGTATATAAGTTTTAAGTTTTCATTTCTCTGGGATAAATGCTTAGGAGTATGATTGCTGGGTTTCATGGGAAGTGTGTATTTAGTTTTCAAAAAATTGCCAAATTCTTTTCCAGAGTGGCTGTACCATTTCACAGCAAGGTGTGAGAGATCCAGTTTCTCTGCATCCTCAGCAGCAATATAAAGCAATTGAAACTGTAAAAGGTAGACAAATCTGAGGTAGCTTGTTAATATTCACAGAACTGCAGAAATGCCAATTTTCTCTCTCTTCTAAGCTTCTGAAACTTCTATGTATTGGGCCATTCTCTTAGGCTAACCAACAGGAAAAACAGAATGATAGGAGACTGTGTGGTTATGTTGAAACCGGGTGGATAATGGGACGATATATCCTGCTGAGTAGAGCCAGGAAGTGGGAGGTAGAGAAGAATGCAATTCAAATCCTGGGTTGATAGTATGACAGGCAGGGTGACCTTAAATCATTCACATTAGATTCATTTGCAGCTCTCAGACTCCCAGCCATGATGAAAGCATTATAATCTCAGGTGGGGGCAGAATAGCTAGACTAGCTTTTTGTTTTTGTTTTTGTCTTTTTTCCCCCTCAGATGTGAAGAGGAAAGGCATGAAGAAAATAATTTAGGTGACATTTCCCATTATAGTGTGTCCTACTTAAATTAATCCAACACAAACCTACAAGTATAATGTTTGTCATGGTAGATTCATACACTAGGCTATTTTAGCATACTAGGTCAAATGGATTTATAGGTTATTGGTATGAGGTTAATTTAGAAAATAAAATGTTAACAAAATAATTACAGGTACTTAGGCTGGGGACTAGAGCTATCTGGAGGCATTTTTAGTCACTTATCTGTTGACTGAGTTGGCTGTTGGCTGGGACCTCAGATGGGCCAGTGGTTGGAGCACTTCCATGTGGCTTCTCCACGTGGTTTCTCTGTTTAGGCTAGCTTGGGCTTCCTCACAGCCTGGAGTCTGGGATACAAGAGGAAGTGTTCTAAGAAGTAATCAGAGCGCCTAGTATTTTAGTGATCTAGTCTTGTTAGTCACGTGGTGTATCTTCCACTGTACTCCATCAGTGGAGGCAGTCACAGTGGTGTGCCCAGATAAAAAGAGGGAACACAGTGCCCTCTGCTCTACGGGTGGAATGTCAAGGTCACAGTATAAGAAGAACATGTGGGATGGATGATATTGTCGTAGTTTAGAAAATAATAAGGCTCAAGCATACATTTAGGGTTTTAGTTGAGTGAATTTTCATTGACCTAAATCCATATGGGAGAAGCTCTCTTTTTCTCGACTGTCTGATTTTGTTGTGGTTGGGAACTTCAGGGGCTGGAGAAAGTAGCCCTTAGATGGGCCTGATGGCACTTCCTCTAATAAGGCTGAGCAGGCCTCTCATCCTAAAACAGCTTTCTGAGGAAAGGAATTCTCAGGGCGAGGTGTATTGGCTTCCCTAACCCTGTTCTCAAGGGAATCAACCAGTGTAAGCAGGTTTTGTTATGGACTATTAGAATTAATAGGACCTCTTAAACCTGAAAAATGGAGATGGGGAAAAATTATAAAGTATTGCTTATCCCAAAATCACTCTTATGTATAGAGCTGAGCAGAAAGAAAAGATTTTAGAGTAAAATTTCAAATTTGTGAAGGTCCTATTTAAGTTAGCTTGACAACCTGTTCTACAAAGTCAGTTAATGTCTTGTAAACTGTCAGTAATCCAGGAATTTCCCATGAATTGAATGTTGCCCATATGAGGTGCTCAGTAAAACACTGAGGATAAATTAGTTTTTAAACTACTTCAATATAAAATTGAGGAACATGAGAAGAAAGCAAAACAAGTCTTGAACTCTCACTGTAGAATGTCTTCCCTCTGCTCCACCACCACCTCCCACCACACATGTGTACACCACCTGGAGAACTCTTGAAGCCCTTAACACTCAGTTTGATGTCACCTCTTATAGAGTTTCTCTATGCCCACATAGGGCTAGTTAACCCTTCCTCGATGCTCCTGCAGCTCTCTGTACATTCTTATATTGCAGCACTAACCATACTGAATGATAATAAGTTGTTTGTCTGTCTATCTTTGCCACCAGACTGAGAGAGTTTTGAGGGCAGAAATTATAACATTCATCTTTGTGATTCATTACTTAGCATAATGCCTGGAATATAAGAGAAACTGCATGAACGAAGAATTTCAAAAATGGAAAGTAAAAAGGGCGGAAAAGGGGGCTTCCCTGGTGGCGCAGTGGTTGAGAGTCCGCCTGCCGATGCAGGGGACACGGG
>NW_006783561.1:2551829-2553853 GCF_000442215.2 Lipotes vexillifer
TGTCTGAAGCCTGTACTCCGCAACAGGAGAGGCCACAACAGTGAGAGGCCCGCGTACCACAAAAAAAAAAAAAAAAAAAAAAAAAAAGGGCGGAAAGGCAGGCAGCTAAGAAAAATAATGGATGGACAGGTTGATGGGATATTTTAGTTCTATAAACAAACTTTAGATCTCTAATATATGAGTAAATTATATTAGAAGTCTTAATGAATCAGGGTATAGGGTCAACTGGTTTTGTTTTACGTGTACATATTTATCTTATATTTCATACACCTTTCTGTTGAAAAAGAGGTAAATCCAGACAATATGTCATTACTATGTTAAATGCTCTTATACAGCATTGTTATAATTGTTTTATTATTTTCTTCTTTTCATGTTCTAGCTATTTTTTATATTAAAATATTTTCAACATTTAAAAACAAAATGTGTGTCAGGTGCCCCAAGATCTCAACAGTAGTTTGTAAAAGTCAGTCTTTTCTCATACAGATGGCCAGTAGGCACATGAAAAGATGCTCAACATCACTAATAATTAGCGAAATGCAAATCAAAACTACAATGAGGTACCACCTCACACTGGTCAGAATGGCCATCATTAACAAGTCTACAAATAAGAAATGCTGGAGAGGGTGTGGAGAAAAGGGAACCCTCCTGCACTGTTGGTGGGAATGTAAGTTGGTACAGCCACTATGGAAAACAGTATGGAAGTTCCTCAGAAAACTAAAAATAGAATTACCATATGATCCAGCAATCCCACTTCTGGGAATATACCTGGACAAAACTATAATTCAAAAAGATACATGCACCCATATGCTCATAGCAGCACTGTTCACAATAGCCAAGACATGGAAACAACCTAAATGTCCATTGACAGATGAATGGATAAAGAAGATGTACATATATACAATGGAATACTACTCAGCCATAAAAAAGAATGAAATAATGCCATTTGCAGTAACATGGATGCAACTACAGATTATCATACTAAGTGAAATAAGTCAGGAAGAGAAAGACAAATACCACATGATATCACTTATATGTGGAATCTAAAATATGGCACAAATGAACCTATCTATGAAACAGAAACAGACTCACAGACATAGAGAACAGACTTGTTATTGCCAAGGGGGAGGGAGGTGGGGGAGGGAAGGACTGGGAGTTTGGGATTAGCAGATATAGACTATTATATATAGGAGGGATAAACAACAAGGTCCTACTGTATAGCACAGGGAACTATATTCAATATCCTGTGATAAACCATAATAGAAAAGAATATTTTAAAGATGTCTCTATGTGTATAACTGAGTCACTTTGCTGTGCAGCAGAGATTGGCACAGCATTGTAAATCAACTACACTTCAATAAAAAAATAAAATTAAAAAAAATCAGTCTTTTCTTCTTAATGAATAAAGCCAATTTTTACCTTGGGAAATCCATTTTAACTTATTACAACTTAGTGTGGGCTTTAGAACCTCTGTGAGCTCAGAGGTTTGCTAAAAGTTAACCATTTAATTCCAGTGCTAGGCTTATATAACAGTCTTACAGCAAATTTAGATTTAAAGGATACAATTTTTTACTCTTAGGTTTACATATTTTATTTACAGTAACTATAGTTGTTAGAATACATAAGCCATCACTTACCATGGATACAGTTACATCTACTCAGACTTACGCAAAAACATCAGTGGTGTTCCAGTGTAGGATAGTGGGGGCAGTCTGCCCTGGTACAGGCATCCTGGGGGTGCATTGTTTATAGAGATTTCAAAAACAGTGATAAAACCAACTAAAAGTCAGTCTGCTTTTTATTATCACCATGTGCCAACAGTTCTAAACATTGCCACTGATAAAGTACTCTTCCGTGAAAAAGTCTTTTGTTGGCCTAACTTTGAGACAACCACAATGGTTACTGCTGAATTTTAATAATGTATGTGTAAGCTTCAAATTATCGCATTTTAATAATTTAACTGTCAGTAAACATTGTATTCTACATGGAAGTTATTCTGAGAGTCCTCAGTTATTCAGTGGGTTCCC
>NW_006783561.1:2553863-2595385 GCF_000442215.2 Lipotes vexillifer
CTACACACATGGAGTTGGCAACACATGTTCCTTTTGAGAATCAGTTCAGAACAGTGGGAGCTGTTTGGAATTGTGCAAACTCTTTTTCAGCCAGAACTTCACATCTCCAACCTTTGTGGTACTACATATTCCTACATTTAAACTAGAGATTCTAAATAAACAGCGATTGCATGGTGATCTTAAAGATGAAAAAAAACATAACTAGAGTTATTTCAATGCTGTTATTTTATGTGACCACTTGGAGATTTTTGTTTAAAATTTAAACAGTAAAACAAAATACAAGCTGTAAGGTGTACTATTCCTGTTTGATAAATGCAAATTTTAATTTATGCTAAAATCTTTTCTGAATTTGAAAAATCTATTTAAATAGAAATATCTTTAAAATAGAAATATATTCACTCTTTTACATTGTCAACTTTTTAATACTAAAAAAAGAATCAAGAAAATAATGCTATTACTGATTATCACTACTAATAACTGTCATATTGCGGAATGAGGATTTTAAAAAATGATCCTCCTCTGAGTGCCAAAGCACATGGAGCACGCTCCTGTGTGACTTTGCTGGCTGCTAGGGCAAGTCCAAGCGGTGTTTGAACCAAGAGAGGTTGGTGGTGCCAGTTCATTAGCTCCACGGGCATTTCCTCTTTCAGGCCCTGTTCCTTTCCAGTCCCTATCCCATTTTTCACCAAATACAAGATTCCTTTTCTGAAATTTCACTCTCAGCACTCATGCTCTATTCTTTTACAGCATGCCTCTCTCTAAAGAATACTTATATTTTATGGGAACATTTTTTAACAACAGCTTTATTAAAATGTAATTCACATATTACAAAATTCACCCATTTAAAATGTACCATCTGATTCTTACTATGTTCACAGAGTTGCACAATCATCACCACAATTTTAGAACATTTTCATCACCCCGAATAGGAAACCCCATGACTACCAGTAGTCAGTCTTCATATCCCCCAGCTCACCTTCTCCCTTCCACCTGCCAGCCCCAGGCAATCACTACTCTACTTTCTGTGTCTATAAATTTACCTATTCTGAACATTTTATATAAATGCAATGATACAGTATGTGTTGTTTTGTGACTGGCTTCTTTTATTGAGCATAATGTTTTCAAGTTTCATCCATGTTGTAGCATATATAATAATTTTTTCCTTTTATTGCCAAATAATACTCCATTGCATGGACATATAACACTTTATTTATCCATTCAAATACTGATGGGTATTTGAGTTGTTACCACTTTTTAGCTATTGTGAATAACACTGCTACGAATATCCGTGCACAAACTTTTGTATAGATACATGTTTTAAATTCTCTTGGATAGATTACTAGCAGTAGATCTGTTGGGTTGTACAGTAAGTTTATGTTTATCATTTAAAGAAACTGCAAAACTGTTTTCCAAAGTCGCTGCACCATTTTTCATTTCCATGAGAAATATATGACCATTCCAGTTGGTCCACATCTTAACAGAAGCCTTTGGAAGCAGGAAGAGGAAAGAAAGGGTGGAGGAAAGGAACATTTGCTGAGCACTGGGCTATACAAAATATATTAACTCCCAATCCCGGGCAATTTACAGTGTGCTACCCTGACGATCAAAAAGCCTCAATGAATCTTCAGCAGTGTAAGGGCCAAAATAAGCACTTTAATACTCCACTTTCCCCAATGGACAGATCATCCAAAATGAAAATATAAAAGGAAACACAAGCTTTAAATGACACATTAAACAAGAAAAACTTAATTGATATTTATAGGACCTTCCATCCAAAAGCAACAGAATACACTTCTTCTCAAGTGCTCATGGAACATTCTCCAGGATAGATCATATCTTGGGTCACAAATCTAGCCTTGGTAAATATCAGAAAATTGAAATTGTATCAAGTATCTTTTCTGACCACAACACTCTGAGATTAGATATCAATTACAGGAAAAAATCTGTAAAAAAATAAAAACACATGGAGGCTAAACAATACACTACTAGATAACCAAGATATCACTGAAGAAATCAAAGGGAAAATCAAAAAATACCTAGAAACAAATGACAATGAAAACACGACAACCGAAAACCTATGGGATGCACCAAAAGCAGTTCTAAGAGGGAAGTTTATAGCAATACAATCCTACTTCAAGAAACAAGAAACATCTCAAATAAACAACCCAACCTTACACCTAAAGCAGTTAGAGAAAGAAGAACAAAAACCTCCCCAAAGTTAGCAAAGGAAAGAAATCATAAAATCACACCAGAAATGAATGAAAAAGAAATGAAAGAAACGATAGCAAAGATCAATAAAACTAAAAGCTGGTTCTCTGAGAAGATAAACAAAATTGATAAACCATTAGGCAGACTCATCAGGAAAAAAAGGGAGAAGACTCAAATCAACAGAATTAGAAATGAAATCAGAGAAGTAAAAACTGACACTGCAGAAATACAAAGGATCATGAAAGATTACTACAAGCAACTATATGCCAATAACGGACAACCTGGAAGAAATGGACAAGTTCTTAGAAAAGCACAAGCTTCTGAGACTGAACCAGGAAGAAATAGCAAATATAAACAGACCAATCACAAGCACTGAAATTGAAACTGTGATTAAAAATCTTCCAACAAACAAAAGCCCAGGACCAGATAGATTCACAGGTGAATTCTATCAAAAATTTAGAAAAGCACTAACACCTATCCTTCTCAAACTCTTCCAAAATATATCAGAGGGAAGAACACTCTCAAACTCCTTCTAGGAGGCCACCATCACCCTGATACCAAAACAAGACAAAGACGTCACAAAAAAAGAAAATTACAGGCAAACATCACTGATGAACATAGATGCAAAAATCCTCAACAAAATACTAGCAAACAGAATCCAGCAGCACATTAAAAGGATCATACACCATGATCAAGTGGGGTTTATCCCAGGAATGCAAGGATTCTTCAATATACGCAAATCAATCAATGTGATACACCATATTAACAAATTGAAGGAGAAAAAGCATATGATCATCTCAATAGATGCAGAAAAAGCTTTCGACAAAATTCAACACTGATTTAAGATAAAAACTCTCCAGAAAGTGGGCACAGAGGGAACCTACCTCAACATAATAAAGGCCATATATGAAAAACCCACAGCCAACATCATTCTCAATGGTGAAAATCTGAAACAGTTTCCTCTAAAATCAGGAACAAGACAAGGTTGTCCACTCTCACCACTATTATTCAACATAGTTTGGAACTTTTTGCCAGAGCAATCAGAGAAGAAAAAGAAATAAAAGGAATCGAAATCGGAAAAGAGGAAGTAAAGCTGTCACTGTTTACATATGATAGATATTATACATAGAGAATCCTAAAGACGCTACCAGAAAACTACTAGAGCTAGTCAATTTATTTGGTAAAGTAGCAGGATATAAAATTAATGCACAGAAATCTCTTGCATTCCTATACACTAATGATGAAAAATCTGAAAGAGAAGTTATGGAAACTCTCACATTTACCATTGCAACAAAAAGAATACAATACCTAGGAATATACCTAAGGAGACAAAAGATCTGTATGCAGAAAACTATACAACACTGATGAAAGAAATTAAAGATGATACAAACAGATGGAGAGATATACCACGTCTTTGGATTGGAAGAATCAATATTGTGAAAATGACTATACTATCCAAAGCAATCTACAGATTCAATGCAATCCCTATCAAATTACCAATGGCATTTTTCACAGAACTAGAACAAAAAATTTCACAATTTGTGTGGAAACACAAAAGACCCCAAATAGCCAAAGCAATCTTGAGAAAGAAATACGGAGCTGGAGGAATCAGGCTCCCTGACTTCAGACTATACTACAAAGTCACAGTAATCAAGACAGTACGGTACTGGCACAAAAACAGAAACATAGATCAATGGAACAGGATAGAAAGCCCAGAGATAAACCCATGCACATATAGTCACCTTATCTTTGATAAAGGAGGCAAGAATATACAATGGAGAAAAGACAGTCTCTTCAATAAGTGGTGCTGGGAAAACTGGACAGCTACATGTAAAAGAATGAAATTAGAACACTCCCTAACACCATACACTAAAATAAACTCAAAATGGATTAAAGACCTAAATGTAAGGCCAGACACTATAAAACTCTTAGAGGAAAACATAGGCAGTACACTCTATGACATAAATCACAGCAAGATCCTTTTTGACCCACCTCCTAGAGAAATGGAAATAAAAACAAAAATAAAAAATGGGACCTAATGAAACTTAAAAGCTTTTGCACAGCAAAGGAAAACATAAACAAGACAAAAAACCAACCCTCAGAATGGGAGAAAATATTTGCAAATGAAGCAGCAAAGGATTAATCTCCAAAGTATACAAGCAGCTCATTTAGCTCAATATCAAAAAAACAAACAACCCAATCCAAACATGGGCAGAAGACCTAAATAGACATTTCTCCAAAGAAGATATACAGATTGCCAACAAACACATGAAATAATGCTCACCACCATTAATCATTTGAGAAATGCAAATCAAAACTACAATGAGATATCATTCTCACACCTGTCAGAATGGCCATCATCAAAAAATCTACAAACAATAAATGCTGGAGAGGGTGTGGAGAAAAGGGAACCCTCTTGCACTGTTGGTACGAATGTACATCGATACAGCCACTATAGAGAACAGTATGGAGGTTCCTTAAAAAACTAAAAATAGAACTACCATAGGACCCACCGATCCCACACTGGGCATATACCCTGAGAAAACCATAATTCAAAAAGAGTCATGTACCACAATGTTCACTGAAGCTCTATTTACAATAGACAGGACATGGAAGCAACCTAAGTGTCCACTGACAGATGAATGGATAAAGAAGAAGTGGCACATATATACAATGGAATATTACTCAGCCATAAAAAGAAATGAAATTGAGTTATTTGTAGTGAGATGGATGGATCTAGAGTCTGTTATACAGAGTGAAGTGAGTCAGAAAGAGAAAAACAAATACCATATGCTAACACATATATATGGAATAAAAAAAAAATTGGTCATGGAGAACCTAGGGGCAAGATGGGAATAAAGACACAGAGTTACTAGAGAATGGACTTGAGGATATGGGGAGGGGGAAGGGTAAGGTGGGTTAGGGCGAGAGAGAGACATGGACATATATATACTAACAAACGTAAGGTAGATAGCCAGTGGGAAGCAGCCGCATGGCACAGGGAAACCGGCTCGGTTCTTTGTGGCTGTCTGGAGGGGTGGGATAGGGAGGGTGGGAGGGAGGGAGACAAAGAGGGAAGAGATATGGGAACATATATATATGTATAACTGACTCACTCTGTTATAAAGCAGAAACTAACACACCATTGTAAAGCAATTATACCCCAATAAAGATGTTAAAAAAACTAATGAAACTTAAAAGCTTTTGCACAGCAAAGGAAACCATAAACAAGACGAAAAGACATCCCTCAGAATCAGAGAAAATATTTGCAAATGAAGCAACTGACAAGGATTAATCTCCAAAATTTACAAGCAGCTCAATATCAAAAAAACAAACAACCCAATCCAAAAATGGGCAGAAGACCTAAACAGACATTTCTCCAAAGAAGATACAGATTGCCAACAAACACATGAAAGGGTGCTCAACTTCACTAATTATCAGAGAAGTGCAAATCAAAACTACAATGAGGTATTACCTCATACTGGTCAGAATGGCCATCATCAAAAAGTCTAAAAACAATAAATGCTGGAGAGGCTGTGGAGAAAAGGGAACCCTCTTGCATAGTTGGTGGGAATGTAAACTGATATAGCCACTAAGGAGAACAGTAAGGAGGTTCCTTAAAAAACTAAAAATAGAACTACCATATGACCCAGCAATCCCACTACTGTGCATATACCCTGAGAAAACCATAATTCAAAAAGAGTCACATACCACAATGTTCACTGAAGCTCTATTTACAACAGCCAGGACATGGAAGCAACCTACGTGTCCATCGACAGATGAATGGATAAAGAAGATGTGGTACATATATACAATGGAATACTACTCAACCATAAAAAAGAAACAAAACTGAGTTATTTGTAATGAGGTGGATGGACCTAGAGTCTGTCATACAGAGGAAGTAAGTCAGAAAGAGAAGGACAAATACCGTATGCTAACACATATATATGGAATTTAAGAAAAAAAAAATCTAAAAAAAAAAAAGAAAAAGGTTCTGAAGAACCTAAGGGCAGGACAGGAATAAAGACGCAGATGTAGAGGAATGGACTTAGGACAAGGGGAGGGGGAAGGGTAAGCTGGGATGAAGTGAGAGAGGGGCATGGACTTATAAATACTACCAACTGTAAAATAGATAGCTAGTGGGAAGCAGCCGCATAGTATGGGGAGATCAGCTTGGTGTTTTGTGACCACCTAGAGGGTTGGGAAAGGGAGGGTGGGAGGGAGACGGAAGAGGGAAGAAATATGGGGATATATGTATATGTATAGCTGATTTACTTTGTTTTAGAGCAGAAAGTAGCACACCATTGTAAAGCAATTATACTCCAATAAAGATGTTTTAAAAAAAAAAAATTAAGAGCTGTAAGGACATATTCCATCAAATTGAAATTCCTCCCAGACTTTAACAGAACAATGAAATGGGAATAATTCCCCCACTATGGGATTCAATGTTTTGTAATACTATGCGTTGTTTCTCCTATGCCTTGTTTCTCCTTGTTTCACAGCACACCTAGATTTATCTCCCTCATCACCACTGATGCTTGTTCCCCACTTTGGGAACATTGGTGCATTGAGAACAATGGTTGCCTTAGGAGCTAGATTGTTCTGGGCTTGAGTCTAAGCTCTGCCATTAGTAAATTTGGCTTTAGACAAGTCACTAAACCTCTGTGAGCTTACTTTTTACTTCTTATTAAGAACTGCATATAAGATCTATCTCAGTGGGTGCTATAGACTGAATGTGTCCCCCCCAGCAAAATTCATGTGTTGAAATCCTAACTTCCAAACGTGATAGTATTTGGAGGCTGGGCCTTTGAAAGGTTCCACCCTCATGAATGAATCAGGGTCCTTTTAAAAGAGACCCTATAGACATCCCTCGCCCCTTCCTCTATGGGATGACACAGAGAAAAGGCAGCCATCTATGAACCAGAAAGCAGGCCTCACCAGACATGGAATCTGCTGGTAACTTGATCTTGGACTTCTGACCCTCCAGAACTCTGAAAAATTAATTTATGTTGTTTGTAAACTAGCCAGTTTATGGGATTTTTGTTATAGCAGCCAAAATGAATGAAGAGAGTGGAATATTTTGAAAATTTGAGATAATGTATATACAGAGTGACTAGCACAATTGGTCTAAATGAACAGTAGTTTATATTAATATTATTATCTTTATCATCATTATCACTACCATCCTTCAAGGTGTAAATCAAATGTCATTCGCTTGGCAAAAATGCCACTTTCTTCCTTGAATTCACAATACTCTGAATATTCTTTCATTTTGATAGAATAATTTGTTTACATCTGTCTCACTTGTTGTTTGGTGAGTTCTTCAAAGGCAGGGACTCTTTTCAGCCCAGCAAAGCAGACATTAAATGAAAGCCTATAGTGTTCAAAGCTTTTTGAACCATAGCATTATCTGGAGAAATTTTGCAAATTTGGTTACTGAAAGACAGAGTACTCAGGGAGGGTTATGGTCACATCATTAGAACAGTTGCTCAGAAAACAGCCTTTTACATGCTGAAAAGAGCAACTGGCATATTTTTCCATTTTGTAAGTTAAGAGACACAAGTCCAGAGAATTTTCCACTATGACCCTAGCGTGTCCTTGTCTCCCACAGCTGTTCCTCTCTACTCTTAATAAATTCAAATTGCCCAAACAATGGCTGCTAACTCACAAGTGCAATTCCTCCCTCTTCTGAGAACTCTCTTGATCCAGCTATTCCCGAAATTAGCTGAACTTCAGCTAGCCCCTCTCGCTAAAGCCCTATGGAAAACTTCTGCCCTTCTTCCCTAAGATAGCTCCTGTGGAACATTTTCTGGCCTGGCATTTTTGAAAAAAGACTTATGCTAACAGGTTGTTGGGCTGATTTTCTTTACTATAGAAGGCAGTAAAATATAATGACAATGATATTTTAAGATTAAACCAATGTATTTAAATTTTTTATTATCAAATATTTCTTGAAACAGAGGATACATAAAATAATCAATTTAGTTTTCATTCTCTATAACCAATTTTAGCTTTCATTCCCTATAAATCTTTATATATTGATTCAGCTCTTCATATATTGAATCAAGGATATTCAAGTTTCTTTAGAAAGTCAGAAACCACTTAAAACAACAGGGTCAGTGCTCAGCTTTGAGTTTCAAATTAGCGTAAGAAAGCTTCATGAGGCAAAGTCTTGTAAAACAGATTTTGCTAATTTCTTTCCCCCCCTAAGGTCTTTCTTTCTTTTTTTTTGCTGTTTTTTTTTATTTGTACACATATATTTTCTGTCCTAAAATTATAACTATTACATATGCTCCATACAGTTCAAATTGAACTTGGAGTATACATAGTGAAATTTATTTCTGACATTGTTTTCAATATTTTTTTCCCATACACACACACACACACACACACACACACACACACACACACACACACACACTGTATTTTATTTATACAAGAGATAAACAGACAAATGGAAAAAGAAGTTGAGGTACATATATACAATGGAATATTACTCAGCCATAAAAAAGAACGAAATTGAGTCATTTGTTGAGACGTGGATGGATCTAGAGACTGTCATACAGAGTGAAGTAAGCCAGAAAGAGAAAAACAAATATCATATATTAACACATGTATGTGGAACCGAGAAAAATGGTACAGATGAACCGGTTTGCAGGGCAGAAGTTGAGACACAGATGTAGAGAACAAACGTATGGACGCCAAGGGGGGAAATCCCCCCCTAAGTTCTTAAAGCTAGTCTTAACGTAGCAAAGCTCAGAGGTCTGAACATAAAAGTTTCACCGGAGTTCTTATTGTAGAGAGGATTGAGAATATGACATACAGAAATTTTGGAGGACCAGGGTTAGGAAGTTGCCTAGATCACAGAAAACAGACCCTGTGTTCATCCCCCTAGTTCTCAGGCCTGGAAGGAGAAACTGAAAGAAGACGGTAGTATGTTCCACTTTTCATATGGAACTCTGGAGGGAGGCTTCACATACCAACATGGGCAGCTACAGTGGCACAGATACAGTGGCTTAGTGAGACTCCACAAAAAGAGAGGCTGAGTCAGTGTTTCCTGTCTGCTTCGGCTTCCATTTGGCTGCAGGAGACCCACAAGTTCCCCTGTGCTCTGTTAGGTCATGGAGAACTGCTGAGGGGACTGGTATCTGGAAGAATCTTGGTGACAGTACAAGGAAGTCCCAAAGTATGGGGAACTTAGCATGGAGCAATGGTAATGCCCATGATCAATGGCAAGTGCCAACATGAAGCCAATGGCAGCACCCCCTACACCTCAGTAAATACCAGGGTAGTGCGTCATGTTATCGGGGGGATGACTGAGTAACAAGATGAGAGCACATGAACCATGCTGCCCCTCCCCATTACCAGAACAAAATGTCAGCATCCCTTTGTATTCTGATGGCATCTAGGAGGAAGAAAGGAAGGAGGAGTAAGAGACAGAAACTATGAAAAGTCTACAAAATTACCAGGAAAAAAAGACTGAGCTACCTTTAACTGGCAAGTTGATTTTTGGTTGTTGTTCTATTACTCCCAAGTAGCAGCTCAGAAGGATCAGTTAGTAAAATAAAGTTTGATTTTTTAAAATATCTGAGTTGCAGAGTGTAAATTCAAGCCCTGCTGTTAAAATAATATAGTGTTTAACATAGTGGTACATGTATACAACAGAACATTACTCAGCCATAAAAAAGAATGAAATAGTGCCATTTGCAGCAACATGGATGGACATAGAGATTATTGTACTAAGTGAAGTAAGTCAGAGAAAGACAAATATATGATATCACTTATATGTGGAATCTTAAAAAATGATACAAATGAACTTATTTACAAAATAGAAACACAGACTTCAAAAACAAACTTATGATTACCAAAGGGGTAAGGCTTGGGGGAGGGATAAATTAGGAATTTGGGATTAACAAATACATACTACTATATATAAAATAGATAATCAACAAGGACCTACTGTATAGTACAGGGAACTCTACTCAATATTCTGTAATAACCTTTATGGGAAAAGAATCTGAAAAAGAATGGATATATGTATATGTATAACTGAATCACTTTCCTGTATACCTGAAGCTAACACAACATTGTAAATCAACTATACTCCAATATAAAATAAAAATTAAATTAAAAAAAAAGATGAAGTGCTCTGGGGTCAGACTTGGGCTTCAAATCCTGGCTCATCACTTCTGGCAGGAGCTGAAATCCTTCTCTTTTTAGTTTCCACCCAAGGGTGCAGTCCTGTGCATTACAGAAAATCTATGCCTTATAGAAGAAATCTAAACTCTCTTAAATGACAGCCTTTCAGATGTTGGAAGACAACTGTCACATCACCTGTGAGTTTGCCCTTCTTTCACCTTCTTTCTCCAGGACTTTCAACCCATACTCATATTATACGGCTTGGAGTCCCTTCACCATCCAGATGGCTCTGCCTAGAAGCCTTTGCAAGTCGTCTATATTCCCTTCACACTCATTCCACACTGCTGCATGTCACTGCTTGATAACACTACACTTTTATCCTCAGCCTTGATTGGAATGGTTCGTTTCATTCCCTTTGAGTCTTCATCTGTGACTTAAACCCCTTATGGAATTACTGCAGAATTTACTCAGCCTGTTAGGAAAAGGCCTTCTGTCAGCTGTGAGTCAACTATCCAGATGTTAACGATTTTCCCTGCCTTGTCTCCATTAAGCTGGTATATTTAAACGAGGAGCTGAATTAGAAGGTCAGCTATTGGGTCCAAGTCCCCTGGTCACCACTTCTCTACAGAGCAAGAATAGAAAAATAAGAGAGTAAGGCAAGGGGTATCTGCATGTCCCAACATCAAATCCCAAAAGCCTATTCCCCTTTCTCATAATGAAAAAAGAGAACTCCATCCCCCATTAAGAAGGAAGAAGCAACCATCCTGCCAATGGGAATCTCTGATTATGTTTCCAGGGTCATATCATTTAAATATTGTACAAGTTAAATATCACTACTTATTCTTTTTTTTTAACATCTTTATTGGAGTATAATTGCTTTACAATGGTGTGCTACTTTCTGCTCTATAACAAAGTGAATCAGCTATACGTATACATATATCCCCATATCTCCTCCCTCTTGCCTCTCACTCCCACCCTCTGTTTCCCATCTCTCCAGGTGGTCACAAAGCACCAAGCTGATCTCCCTGTGCTATGCAGCTGCTTCCCACTAGCTATCTATTTTACAGTTGGTAGTATTTGTAAGTCCATGCCACTCTCTCACTTCGTCCCAGCTTACCCTCCTCCCTCCCCTTGTCCTTAAGTCCATTCTCTACTCCTGTGTCTTTATTCCTGTCCTGCCCCTAGGTTCTTCAGAAACATTTTTTTTCTTTTAGATTCCATATATATGTGTTAGCATACGGTATTTGTTTTTCTCTTTCTGACTTACCTGACTCTGTATGACAGACTCTAGGTCCATCCACCTCACTACAAATAACTCAGTTTTGTTTCTTTTAATGGCTGAGTAATATTCCATTATATATATGTACGACATCTTCTTTATCCATTCATCTGTCGATGGACACGTAGGTTGCTTCCATGTCCTGTCTATTGTAAATAGAGCTTCAGTGAACATTGTGGTACGTGACTCTTTTTGAATTACGGTTTTCTCAGGGTATATGCTCAGTAGTGGGATTGCTGGGTCATATGGTAGTTCTATTTTTAGTTTTTTAAGGAACCTCCATACTGTTCTCCTTAGCGGCTGTATCAGTTTACATTTGCATCAACAGTGCAAGAGGGTTCCCTCTTCTCCACAGCCTCTCCAGCATTTATTGTTTGTAGACTTTTTGATGATGGCCAGTGTGAGGTGATACCTCATTGTAGTTTTGATTTGCATTTCTCTAATAATTAGTGAAGTTGAGCATCCTATCATGTGTTTGTTTGCAATCTGTATATCTTCTTTGGAGAAATGTCTATTTAGGTCTTCTGCCCATGTTTGGATTGGGTTGTTTGTTTTTTTGATATTGAGCTAAATGAGCTGCTTGTATACTTTGGAGATTAATCCTTTGCTGCTTCATTTGCAAATATTTTCTCCCATTCTGAGGGTTGTCTTTTTGTCTTGTTTATAGTTTCCTTTTACTGTGCAAAAGCTTTTAAGATTCATTAGGTCCCATTTGTTTATTTTTGTTTTTATTTCCATTTCTCTAGGAGGTGGGTCAAAAAGGATCTTGCAGTGATTTATGTTACAGAGTCTTCTGCCTATGTTTTCCTCTAAGAGTTTTATAGTGTCTGGCCTTACATTTAGTTCTTTAATCCATTTTGAGTTTATTTTAGTGTATGGTGTTAGGGAGTGTTCTAATTTCATTCTTTTACATGTAGCTGTCCAGTTTTCCCAGCACCACTTATTGAAGAGACTGTCTTTTCTCCATTGTATATTCTTGCCTCCTTTACCAAAGATAAGGTGACTATATGTGCGTGGGTTTATCTCTGGGCTTTCTATCCTGTTCCATTGATCTATGTTTCTGTTTTTGTGCCAGTATCATACTGTCTTGATTACTGTGACTTTGTAGTATAGTCTGAAGTCAGGCAGCCTGATTCCTCCAGCTCCATTTTTTGTTCTCAAGATTGCTTTGGCTATTCGGGGTCTTTTGTGTTTCCATACAAATTGTGAAATTTTTTGTTCTAGTTCTGTGAAAAATGCCAGTGGTAGTTTGATAGGGATTGCATTGAATCTATAGATTGCTTTGGGTAGTAGAGTCATTTTCACAATGTTGATTCTTCCAATCCAAGAACATGGTATATCTCTCCATCTGTTTGTATCATCTTTAATTTCTTTCATCAGTGTCTTATAATTTTCTGCATACAGGTCTTTTGTCTCCTTAGGTAGGTTTATTCCTTTTCTGTGCATTCATTTTGTATCTTGCTGCTTTACCAAATTCATTGATTAGCTCTAGTAGTTTTCTGGTGGCATCTTTAGGATTCTCTATGTATAGTATCATGTCATGTGCAAACAGTGACAGTTTTATTTCTTCTTTTCTGATTTCGATTCCTTTTATTTCTTTTTCTTCTCTGATTGCTCTGGCTAAAACTTCCAAAACTATGTTAAATAATAGTGGTAAGAGTGGGCAACCTTGTCTTGTTCCTGATCTTAGTGGAAATGCATTCAGTTTTTCACCATTAAGAATGATGTTGGCTATGGGCTTGTCATATACGGCCTTTATTATGTTGAGGTAAGTTCCCTCCATGCCTACTTTCTGGAGGGTTTTTAGCATAAATGGGTGTTGAATTTTGTCGAAAGCTTTTTCTGCATCTATTGTGATGATCATATGGTTTTGCTCCTTCAATGTGTTAATACGGTGTATCACATTGATTGATTTCTGTATATTGAAGAATCCTTGCATTCCTGGGATAAACCCCACTTGATCATGGTGTATGATCCTTTTAATGTGCTGCTGGAATCTGTTTGCTAGTATTTTACTGAGGATCTTTGCATCTATGTTCATCAGTGATGTTTGCCTGTAATTTTCTTTTTTTGTGACGTCTTTGGGTTTTGGTATCAGGGTGATGGTGGCCTCGTAGCATGATTTTGGGCGTGTTCCTCCCTCTGCTATATTTTGGAAGAGTTTGAGAAGGATAGGTGTTAGCTCTTCTCTAAATGTTTGAAAGAATATGCCTGTGGTCCTGGGCTTTTGTTTCTTGGAAGATTTTTAATCACAGTTTCAATTTCAGTGCTTGTGATTGGTCTGTTCATATTTGCTATTTCTTCCTGGTTCAGTCTCAGAAGGTTGTGCTTTTCTAAGAATTTGTCCGTTTCTTCCAGGTTGTCCATTATTGGCATATAGTTGCTTGTAGTAATCTCTCATGACCCTTTGTATTTCTGCAGTGTCAGCTGTTACTTCTGCTTTTTCATTTCTAATTCTGTTGATTTGAGTCTTCTCCCTTTTTTTCCTGATGAGTCTGCCTAATGGTTTATCAATTTTGTTTATCTTCTCAGAGAACCAGCTTTTAGTTTTATTGATCTTTGCTATCGTTTCTTTCATTTCTTTTTCATTCATTTCTGGTGTGATTTTATGATTTCTTTCCTTCTGCTAACTTTGGGGGTTTTTTTTGTTCTCCTTTCTCTAATTGCCTTAGGTTTAAGGTTAGGTTGTTTATTTGAGATGTTTCTTGTTTCTTGAGGTAGGATTATATTGCTATAAACTTCCCTCCTAGAACTGCTTTTGCTGCATCACATAGGTTTTGGGTCATCGTGTTTTCATTGTCATTAGTTTCTAGGTATTTTTTGATTTCTTCAGTGATCTCTTGGTTATCTAGTAGTGTATTGTTTAGCCTCCACGTGTTTGTATTTTTTACAGTTTTGTTCCTGTAACTGATATCTAGTCCTATAGTGTTGTGGTCAGAAAAGATACTTGATACAATTTCAATTTTCTGAACTTTACTGAAGCTTAATTTGTGACCCAAGATATGATCTATCCTGGAGAATGTTCCATGAGCACTTGAGAAGAACGTGTATTCTATTGTCCTTGGATGGAATGTCCTATAAATATCAATTAAGTCCATCTTGTTTAATCTGTCATTTACAGCTTGTGTTTCCTTTTTTATTTTCATTTTGGATGATCTGTCCATTGGGGAAAGTGGGGTGTTAAAGTCTCCTACTAGGATTGTGTTACTATCGATTTCCCCTTTTATGGCTGATAGCATTTGCCTTATGTATTGAGGTGCTCCTACGTTGGATGCATAAATATTTACAATTGTTATAACTTCTTCTTGGATTGATCCCTTGATGATTATGTAGTGTCCTTCTTTGTCTCTTGTAATAGTCTTTATTTTAAAGTCAATTTTGTCTGATATGAGAATTGCTACTCCAGCTTTCTTTTGATTTGCATTTGCATGGAATATCTTTTTCCATCCCCTCACTTTCAGTCTGTATGTGTCCCTAGGTCTGAAGTGGGTCTCTGTAGAGAGCCTATATATGGCTCTCATTTTTGTATCCATTCAGCCAGTCTGTGTCTTTTCATCGGAGCGTTTAATCCATTTAAATTTAAGGTGGTTATGGATATGTATGTTCCTATTACCATTTTCTTAATTGTTTTGGGTTTGTTATTGTAGCTCTTTTGCTTCTCTTGTGTTTCCTGAGTAGAGAAGTTCCTTTAACATTTGTTGTAAAGCTGGTTTGGTGGTGCTGAATCTCTTAGCTGTTGCTTGTCTATAAAGGTTTTAATTTCTCCGTTGAATCTGAATGAGATCCTTGCTGGGTAGAGTAATCTTGGTTGTGGGTTTTTCCCTTTCATCACATTAAATATGTCCTGCCACCCCCTTCTGGCTTGCAGAGTTTCTGCTGAACAATCAGTTGCTACCCTTATGGGGATTCTCTTGTATGTTATTTGTTGCCTTTCCCTTGTTGCTTTTAATATTTTTTCTTTGTATTTAATTTTTGATAGTTTGATTAATATGTGTCTTGGCATGTTTCTCCTTGGATTTATCCCCTATGGGACTCTCTGCGCTTCCTGGACTTGATTGACTATTTCCTTTCCCACATTAGGGAAGTTTTCAACTATAATCTCTTCAAATATTTTCTCAGTCCCTTTCTTTTTCTCTTCTTCTGGGACCCCTATAATTCGGATGTCGGTGCATGTAATGTTGTCTCAGAGGTCTCTGAGACTGTCCTCAATTCTTTTCATTCTTTTTTCTTTATTCTGCTCTGCAGTAGTTATTTCCACTATTTTGTCTTCCATGTCACTTATTCGTTTTTATGCCTCAGTTATTCTGCTATTGATTCCTACCAGAGAGTTTTTAATGTCATTTATTGTGTTGTTCATCATTGTTCGTTTGCTCTCTATTTCTTCTAGGTCCTTGTTAAACGTTTCTTCTATTTTCTCCATTCTATTTCCAAGATTTGGATCATCTTTACTCTCATTACTCTGAATTCTTTTTCAGGTAGACTGCCTATTTCCTCTTCATTTGTTTGGTCTGGTGGGTTTTTGCCTTGCTCCTTCATCTGCTGTGTATTTTTCTGTCTTCTCATTTTGCTTAACTTACTGTGTTTGGGGTCTCCTTTTCACAGGCTGCAGGTTCGTAATTCTCATTGTTTTTGGTGTTTGACCCCCGGGGATAAGTTGTTTCAGTGGGTTGTGTATGCCTCCTGGTGGAGGGGACTGGTGCCTGTGACTTACTGTGTTTGTGGTCTCCTGTTCACAGGCTGCAGGTTCGTAATTCTCATTGTTTTTGGTGTTTGACCCCCGGGGATAAGTTGTTTCAGTGGGTTGTGTATGCCTCCTGGTGGAGGGGACTGGTGCCTGTGTTCTGATGGATGAGGCTGAATCTTATCTTCCTGGTGGGCAGGATCAGGTCCAGTGCTGTGTTTTGTGGTGTCTATGAATTTATTATGATTTTAGGCATCCTCTCTTCTGATGGGTGTGGTTGTGTTCCTGTCTTGCTAGTTGTTTGGCAGGGGTGTCCAGCACTGGAACTTGCTGGTCGTTGAGTGGAGCTGAGTCTTAGCATTGAGACGGAGATCTCTGGGAGAGCTCTTGCCCATTGATATTACAAGGGGCCAGGAGGACTCTGGTGGACCAATGTCCTGAACTCAGCTCTCTCACCTCCCAGGCTCAGGCGTGACACCCTGCCAGAGGACCAAGACCAGTTTAGAATTGCCTGGTCCTTGATGAATTCAGCTGGCTGATTGATATGGAACAATTTCTGCTAAAATCCAGGAGTGCAGTCCAAATCTTCTGCAGATGTCAGCAGCAGCACCTGCTAGTGTTCGAGGGTCTCATGCAGAGATGAGGGTTGGTTGTGGCTCACCACAGTTACCAAACCAGTTCAGATCCTCTGGGCTTTATTGTCTCAGGGGCCTTTGGCTATTGCTTTGTCTCAGCCCGTTCTCTCAATGAGCTCGGACGGACTCTCACTCCTTATTCTTACACTTTGGAAATCTCTTTCCACCCAGGATTTAGCAGTCACAATAGTGGCTGAGACTAGAGCTACATGTCTAGGTTGGAGTCACAGTGTGTCATCTGCTGATAGGCATGTCACATTAACTTTTCTCCAGTACAGAAACATGCAGTTAATTGAAATCTGTACTTCAGGATTAGATACACCCAGAATTAGATGCCAACTTCTTTTTGTTATGGATTTCCTCTCACCAGGAAAAATGATATGTATGATAAAGTAGCTTCTATATTCAGCAAAATGTAGTAAAGAGTAAGTCCTTGAGGCAGACTGCCTGGATTTGAATTCCAGCCCCTCCACTTACTAACCCGTGGGCAAGTTAATCGCTCTTTACCTGTTTCTCTATCTTTAAAATGAGGGTAATGATAAGGTCTACCTCACAGTATTGCTGTGAATATTAAATGAGTTAGTATAGTAAAATGCTTAGACCATCCAATCAATTCAATCAACAAGAGATATGAACTATGTAAAGAAACTTTCAACAAGCTATAGTAATCTTCCCTACAGAGTTATACCAATAAGCTATAAAATTACCTAGATACAGAAAGAATACTGAATTAGGGCTCAGAAGAACCAGTCTTGAGTCCCTGACACTGCCACTAGCTAGCAAACTGGCATTTCTGTGCTTCAGTTTCTTACCCGTAAAAATGAAATAGTAATATTTTCTGGTGGTTACTGAGAAGATTATGGGACAATGAGTAAGAAGCACCAGGTAAATGGTAACACATTGTACAAATGTAAAAGATTATAATTATCATTGATCATTATTATTTTTCTCATACTTGATTGGGCATCCAGAGATTTTTATAAGATCAAGATATCCTGCCTCCTAGAAAGCAACAGATGATTTTCTTCAACTCTCTTTTCTAGACTTGAAGAAAACATCTTTGTATTTCCTTGTCATTAGAGCATTTGGTCTTCACTTCAATGTACCTGTATAACACTGCATGGCCCAGTTTCCAAGGTCAGAACTTGCCTATCATGACTAGACTTTAGTTTGGCCTATTCAGATGTCTGATCTCTTCAAAAAGTGTTTTCAAATTATAAGGACAGATAAACACTTCTAGGAAGGGCTTCTGTTGATGGTCCATAATGTGTTCATGGCTTCAGACAAAGATTGTGTCCCTTCCTAGAAAAGGTATCTCATTTGAACTTGAACTTCAGTTTTCTCTTGCTTTGGATCTCAGACTCCATCTTGCCTCTGGACTCCATGCTCAAAGAGTACAGTTTTGACTTTGTTCATTTATTTCCTTGAGTTATCTGGAAAAGTTAGTCCAATTTTAGCAAAAGCTTTCTTCTGCCAGGTAAATCTTGATATTACCAAAAGCACAATGGCCATGCCAACTAGGAATTACCCTGAATGCCTTGTAGTCTCCATAACTTTATTGTGTTCTCCCTCAAACAAAATCTTCTGTTTCTGATTATTTTGCCCCAGATGTACCTGGAGCATACTTTCAAGCTGAATCTCATTTTCTTATTTCCTGTCCGTATTTCTACCTTCCCCAGACCCCCTGAATAATTTATCTGTTGCACTAATATTCATAGTTAAAGAAGTATAGACCTGCTCTCTCTTCATTTTTAGGCTCAGGAAATATCTCCAACTATTTTTCAATCATTTGTGGTCCACAGAGAGCCAAAACATGCCTTTTCTGTGGTATGTGTTTATGATTAACTTATATGTAAGTCATTAAATTGGTGTTTCTAAGGCATTTCATTTGGCAAGCTACTTCTCTCTCACCCTTCAAATCCCCTCTCAAGTCTTATTTGAGTTGGTATGGAACCACTGCACCCAGGTTCTTTTCAGAGCTAGCAAAACACTTAGAAAAGTTGTCCTAAATGTATCTGAGATCCATTCTGTCCATATTGTAGTTGATACACAACTGCCTGAATGGCTGGCATCTTACAGTATAGAGAACAATTTAAGGATTTATAATCATTTTATAATCAATTCATAATCATAAATGTGTCCCTTTAGGCCACAGCTGTAATTGTTCCTCAAAATGGGGTATGGCTTCTAATGACTTATTCACCCCAAATTCAAGCTCATTTCAATTTAATTCAGCCAATTTAATAATCTTTCCTTATGCACCTATTATGTGCTAGGCACAGTAAGTCATAATATTCTCCACCTTAAATTTGTTCATTGTCTAAAAGGAGAGACTCACCTGTGTATTTACAACTATGATAGACAGTATTGGAGAACCAGGTGTAACATAATTAAAGTGCTACTAGAGAACCAGAGTGAGGGAGTCCTATTGTGGATATTAATCTGGGAGTAACTGGTTCAAAATAGGACTAGAAAGTGAGGGCAAGTCCAGGTTACAAAAATCCTTGAATGCCATGCTTAGGAGTTGAGGGCAATGGGAATCTAACAAAGGTTTTTGAAGAAGGTGAGTGACATGACTATGTCTATGTCTCTATCTAATACTGTGGAAGACATACTGGAAGTAGAAGAAACTACAGGCAGTGGAACCATGAGAAGCCCCCTGGGATGACCCAGACAAGAGCTAAAGAGGGACTAAACAATGACAGAGAGACTGGAGTAATGACAGTGGATGTCTTGACTTTGAGAAATATTGCTGAGATGGACTTCAGAGAGCTTAGATATGAGCAGGATATGAATATTAGGTAGGCTGTGAGTGATCTCTGGGTAAATTACCTAAAGTCCTTAGGCCTCCGTTTCCTCAATAGTAGATTAAAGATAGTATTTCCAGTTCTTTGGTGGTGAGTACACTGTATGGTACACAGAAGTAGACATACAATAGGGTACACATGAAACTTATACAATGTTATAAACCATAGTTACCTTGATAAAAAATAAATCTAAAATTAAAAAGTAACAATTAAAGAAAAATTCCAGTTACTTTAAAGATTAAAAAACATGGTATGAAATGACCTAGTTCCTGGCATATAGCAGGCTCTCATTTCATGGTAGCTCAGAAGATGAAGATGATAATGAGATATATGAAGTAGGATTTCTAGAAAAATTCACCACCCATTCTATTGGGTCTCTGAACCTTTTGTGTATTCTCTTCACAGGTCTCTCACATGTATGCTCTCCATAAACATCTAGTTATTGGCTCATTTTAAAGGCAACCAGTCATTACAGAGATGTGTGGTAGTTAAAGTGATCATTAGCAAAAGGGCCATGTTTCCTAAAGGGAAACTGAACTGCTAACTACTAATCAGAAACACCTTTAAGACCAGATGTGGATAATTAGCACATTTGTGTCACTGATTCCCTACTCTTGTTTGAGATAGCCCAAGTCAGCAAACAATTTTTGACTGTTTATTAGGTACCAACTGTGTACTAGGTGCTAGAGGAGATGTAAGAATCAGTATATCAAGTCCCTACTCTCAAGGAACTTATACTCTAGGAAGGGAAATATGACAAATTTGCAAAAGACTATGAATATTTATAGACAACATTATACCTACTAAATGCATAAAGGGATATAGATAAAATGTTAATGAAATTTAGAAGCAGGAGAGAAAACATTCACTTAGAAGAATTCAAGAACAGCTCTGAGAAAGAGTTGATTGGTGATATGAAGCTTGAAAGATAGCTAGTCATTTTTGCTGGATGGAGATGTTAGGGAAGCCAACCATAGGCAATAGAAGAACTCCAATCATGTACTCACACACTCAGTCCCTCTCATTCAACAAACCTTCACTGAATGCCTACTATAGTTGAGGAACAGAGAGATTACTAAAATAGAGTCTCTGTACCCAAAGTTTCACAATCTCTTTCAACTCAAATGTTTCTCCTCTACTGGGAAAGAAGAAGAAAGAAAGATGAACAGGTGAATTGTAATACAATATTGTCAGTATTTTATAAAGGTCCTTCTGATAGTAACTTTAATTAAATGCTATATGTATTCGCGTTCTCTAGAGAAACAGAACCAATAGGATGTTATGTGTGTATCTCTCTCTCTCTCTCTCTCTCTCTCTCTCTCTCTCTCTCTCATCTATCTACCTATCTACCTACCTACCTACCTACCTGAGAGATTGATTTTAAGTAATTGGCTCACATGATTGTGGAAGCTGGCAAGTCTAAAATCTGTAGGGTAAGCCAGCAGATTGAAGACCTAGGGAAGAGTTATGTTGCAGTTAGAGTTGGAAGGCAGTCTGTTGGCAGAACTCCTTCTTGCTCAGGGGAGGTCAGTTTTGTTTCTATTAAGGCCTTCAACTGATTGGATGAGGCCCACCCACATTATGGAGGACAATCTGCTTTACTTAAAGTCTACTGATTTAAATGTTAATCTCATCTAAAAAAATACCTTAACTGAAATATCTAGAATGTTTGACTAAATATTTGGGTACCACGGCCTAGCCAATTTGACACATAAAATTAACCATCATACTGTATGAGACAAATTGAACAAATTTGGTCCCAGACTTCTGTCAGTCAGATTAACCAGAGTGACTGACAGACTGTCACACTTAGATGTAAATTTGAGCTCAGCCAAGAACATATAAGGCCAAGGGGTGGAATTTTGGGAGAGGCCACCAAACTGGTGGCCACCAGCCCTGATTGTCATGCATGTTCTTGGTGAGTGTGCCAGTCTACAAGGTTTATCTGTATTCTGATAAAGAGCAGTTTATGTAGCTACTCACACAGGCAATAAAATGGGTCAGTGACCACGGTATATAACTACCATGCATGCTTCTGGGGGGAGGAACATTGGTTTGTGTACTGCTTGCTACAATGTTTGCTACTTGCTCAAAAAGCGCTGGGTCCTTGGTCCTGAATTCCTCAGCTGCAACTCAAACCCACTGCATGGGGAGCATACACATGGGCCCATTGCACTGCCCCGTGGGACCTGGTGGCCAGAAGAACCAGTGCAAATATGCTAATGTTCATGATGCTTGCTGTGCATGAGTACATAGTCTTTTGTTGCTGACCCAGGAGTCTTGTGTCTTCTGCCTACATCTATGAAGCAGCAAAGGCTAACATACTAGTTTGCAAGCAGGGTAAAATCTCAGGCCCTTCACAGTTCTTGACAGCTGTAGTGATGAGGATGGGGTGCTGACAGTGGCGTGATTTTATGGAAGAGGAAGGACAAGGGCTTTGTAGGCCAGGTTTAGGGATATATGAAGACTTCCCAGGATCTGGTGGTGAACGCTCTCACCCAAATGGTGGGTGAGGTTGGGGAGTAAGGGTCCCCCAGTGTCCTGCCTATTAATGAACAAAAGTTGAATTAATATTTAGAGGCTGAGCAGTGAGAGGTAGGATTGAAACAAGCCACCAAAATTGTACCATGACTGTTGTTCACTCTCCCCAGCTGGGTGAGGGAAAGGATATTATCATGACAATGGGGGCAGTGAGTCCTGTTACCCCAACCTAAAGTCAATGTGGCTGAGGTAACTGAGCCAAGGGATTCCTAAAGCTGAAATAGGTGATGTCAGTAATGATGACCTTGCCACCCAATATGGGTCTTTGGGTGGACTGAACATTGGAGGTTCATTTGGTTGAGCTATGAGCAGCTGACACAATGCTCAAAACTGAAAGTGGTTGCTAAGACAATTTTGTAACTGCAGAACATTTTCTTCATGGGACTCATACTCAATTTCAAAATTTACTACAAATCTGCAGTAATCAAGACAGTGTGGTACTGGCATAAAGACAGACATTTAGATTAATAGAATAGAATTAAAAGTACAGAAAAAAGCCCTTACATTTATGGTCAATTGATTTTCAACAAGGATGCCAAGACAATTTAATGAGAAAAAAAATAGTCTTTTCAACAGATGGTGCTGGAACAACTGTATCCACATGCAAAAGGATGAAACTGAATCCCTGTCTCACATCATATACAAAAATTAACTCAAAATGGATCGGAGATCTACACGTAAGAGCCAACTATAAAACTCTTAGAAGAAAACATAGGAGTAAATCTTCGTGGCCTTGGATTAGACACCAAAAGCATAAGTGACAAAAAGAAAAATATATAAGTTGGATTTAATCAGAATTAGAAACTTTTGTGCTTAAAAGACACTATCAAGAGAATGAAAAGACAACACACAGAACTGGAAATATGTTTGCAAATCACATATCCAATAAAGCATTTGTATTATTAAGAACTCTTACAATCCAACAATAAAAGACAAATAGACCCCCACTTAAAGAATGGCAAAGAACTTGAATAGACATTTATCCAAAGAAGATTTATAAATGGCCAATAAGCACATGAAAAGATGCTCAACATCATTAGTCATTAGGGAAGAGCAAATCAAAACCATAATGAGATATAAGTCACACTCACTAGGATGGTTATAATCAAAAGACAGAAAATAACAAGTGTTGGTGAGGAAGTGGAGAAATTAGAACCCTCATACATGGCTTGTGGGAATAAAAAATGGTGAAGTCACTTTGAAAACAGTTTTGCAGTTCCTCAAAAAGTTAAACACATGACCTAGCAATTTCACTCCAAGGTATATACCAAAGCGAAATGAAAACATATGCCACATAAAAACATGTACACTTATGTTTAACAGCAGGATTTTTCATAATAGCCAAAATGTAGAAATAGTTCTAATGTCTATCAACTGACGAGTAGGTAAATAGAACGTGGTATAGCCATACAACAGAGTATTATTCAGCAATAGAAGGGAATGAAGTATCGATACGTATTACAATACAGATGAGCCTTGAAAACATCATGCTAAGTGAAAAAAGCCAGTCCCAAAGGGACACATACTGTATGATCATATTTATATGAAATATCTAGAATAGGCAAATCTACAGAGATAGAAAGTGGATTAGTGGTTGCCAGAGGCTGGGGGAAAAGGAGAATGGGGAGTAATTGCTAATAGGCATGGGGTTTCCTTTTTGGGTGATATTCTAAAATAGATTGTGGTGATGGTTGCACAACTCTATGAATATATTAGTACTAAAACAATTGAACTGTACACTTTTAGAGGGTGAATGTTCTGGTAGGTGAATTTTTACCTCAAAAAGCTGTTATTTTTAAGATGCCTATATTAATGTAAATGCAAAGCCTTGCTTACTGGTGTGGAGCTGCTTTCTTCCTCAGCATCCCTGATCCTTCCCTTCCCCTCTATCCCGGTTCTAGCTGTTTTAAGGAGAAAGATGACTAAAGGTAGAATTGAGGTCTCCCTTTCTCCATGAGGACCAAAGACCATATGCGTCCATTCAAGTAAGCTGGGAAACTTTGGGGAGGAAGGAACTCAAACTCTTATGGTTCTTTTAGATACAGGTGCCCAAGTCACCATTCTACCCATTTCGTTGGGGAGGAGGCTCCTGAATTCAACTAATAAGGTTTGGGCAGGGTTTCCAGTAGGAAAAATAAATCTAAAGTGATCTTGTGGGTGAGGCCCTTTGGACCAATTCAATGTCTTGTTTTTGTGGCTTCCAATGTATATTCCCTATAGAATGTGTATTGGCATTGATGTTTTACATGTTTGTGCTGTGAATGCTCATAATATCCAGAGGGGATTCTCCTGATCTAGAAGAGTCATATGTAGAGAAGTAATGAGACATGTATTAGGACGTTTACATGTAGTGGGAATATTCACATCTAGTGGAACATGTTAATCACTCCCCAGCCCACCTCCCTATTCTATCTCCAGGTGGTCCCAGGAGGAGAAAGGGAAATCACAGTCTTGATTAAGGTCTAAAAGGCAGCAGGGATATTAAGAGATGTTAATATCTCAATACTATAGCTCTGTAGGTCCAGAGGAACAGGAACTGGAGACTTATGGTAGATTATCACCAACTGAATTAAGTTGTTACTCCTGCAGCCCCCGCTATTCCAGACATTGTAGCTGCAGCTGAATCCACTGCACAGACTGATGGCACTTGGTATGCTGTCCTGGACATTGACAACACCTTTCCTTTATTTGCCCCCAAGGGCAAGGGTCCAGACCAATTTGCATCCATGACAAATCTTCAAATATATGTTTGCAGTACTTCTCAGGAGGTATGGTTAATGAAGGGACATTAATTATCTTTTGTCTTTCAGAGCCACCTTGGAACTTTCCTCAGGAAAATGCCCCCCTGTGGCTCTCCCAAACAATTTAATTGACTTCTAGAACTGGATCTGCCATCCATCATCAGATGGCTAAACATCAGGGGATGGCTCAGCTCTTGCATTGGTAGAAAGGTTTTAAAGTAGCCCCACTTTCAAGGAGGTAGACATATACATAAATAATAATGAGGAAAATGATAGCTGCCATAAGACAGGTAAACTCTATATCTCTAAAATATAGTTACTATAAGCAGTGAAACTAACCTGCTGCTGCATGAAATTGAAAATTTGTTCCTTTCTTCCTTTGTTCTTTCATTATTCAGTAAAAATGTAAATCTATAAGTCAGTCGCTGTTAAATCCCAGGTTTTACCTCCTGAATCATTTTATTTTACCCTGAAGCCAGCTTTTTTTTTTTTGCTTCCTCATTGCCATTTCTATCTGCCTTGGCCGCTAGCAGATAGGGTTAACCTGAATTCTTTTTTTTTTTTTTTTTGCGGTACGTGGGCCTCTCACTGCTGCGGCCTCTCCCGTTGTGGAGCACAGGCTCCGGGCGCGCAGGCTCAGCGGCCATGGCTCAGGGGCCCAGCCGCTCTGCGGCATGTGGGATCTTCCCAGACCAGGGCACGAACCCGTGTCCCCTGCATCGGCAGGCGGACTCCCAACCACTGCACCACAAGGGAAGCCCTAACCTGAATTCTTAACTTGACAAAGCTGTGGCAGAACCAACCAGAGGGAGGAGATGAAGTAGTAATGAAGAATCACAGAACTCAGAACAACTGGCTCGGTCTTGCTGTGTCCCCTTGAATAAGTTGCTGGACCTCTCTGAGCCTCAGTTTTCTTCTCTGCCAAACAGGATAAGTATATCTGTGCTATATACCTGCCTTATCAGGGAGCTGGAAAAGCCAGATGATTTAGTGGTTGGAAATAAGCTGTGGAACTTATGGTGGAACATAAAGAATAAATTCAAAGAAGCCAAAGAAGAAAGTTATTATACAAGATACTGAATATAGTTGCCTGTGCTATACAGTTAGTCCTTGTTATTTATTTATTTTATATATAGTGGTGTGTATCTGTTAATTCCATACTCCTAATTTATCCCTCCCCCTCCCTTTTCCCTTTTGGTAACCATAAATTGGTTTTTTATGTCTGTGAATCTGTTTCTGTTTTGTAATATGTTGATTTGTATTTTTTTTGATTCCACATATAAGTGATATAATGTTTGTCTTTGTCTGACTTACTTCACTTAGTATGATAATCTCTAGGTCCATCCATGTTGCTGCAAATGATAATATTTCATTCCTTTTTATGGCTGAGTAGTATTCCATTGTATACATATACCACATCTTATCCTTTCATCTGTTGATCGACACTTAGGTTGCTTCCATATATTGGCTATTATGAATAGTGCTGCTATGAACATTGGTGTGCATGTATCTTTTCAAATTAGTTTTCATCTTTTCCAGATATATGCCCAGGAATGGGATTACTGGATCATACAGTAGCTCTATTTTTAGTTTTTTAAGGAACCTACATACTGTTTTCCATAGTGGCTGTACCAATTTACATTCCCACCAACAGTGTAGGAGGGGTCCCTTTTCTCCACAACCTGTCCAGCATTTATTATTTGTAGACTTTTTGATGATGGCCATTCTGATCAGTGTGAGGTGATATCTCATTGTAGTTTAAAAAAAAAAAATTTATTTATTTATTTTGGCTGCACTGGGTCTTAGCTGCAACAGGTGGGATCTTCACTGTGGCATGTGGGGTCTTTAGTTGCAGCATGTGGACTCTTAGTTGCAGCATGTGGACTTCTTAGTTGTGGCGTGTGGACTTCTTAGTTGTGACACGTGGGCTTCTTAGTTGCAGCATGCATGGGGGATCTAGTTCCCTGACCAGGGATTGAACCCAGGCCCCCTGCACTGGGAGCATGGAGTCTTACCCACTAGACCAGCAGGGAAGTCCCACCTCACTGTAGTTTTGATTTGCATCTCTCTAATAATTAGAGGTGGGGAGCATATTTTCATACGCCTACTGGCCACCTGTATGTCTTCTTTGGAGAAATGTCTATTTAGGCCTTCTGCCCATTTTTTGATTGGGTTGTTTGTTTTTTTTTTTTTTTTTTTTTGATATTGAGTTGTATGAGGTATCTGTATATTTTGGAAATTAAGCCCTTGTCAGTAGCATCATTTGCAAATATTTTCTCCCAGTCCATAGGTTGTCTTTTTGTTTTGTTATGGTTTCCTTTGCAAAAGCTTATAAGTTTTTGGGTCCCATTTATTTATTTTTGCTTTTATTTCTTTTGCCTGGGGAGACTGACCTAAGAAAATATTACTACAATTTATGTCCAAGGAATAATTTTCATATATTTAGAATAACGGTCATATTATGATATACTTACTGTCAGGCACTTTCTTAAGCATTCACAAGTACCCTGTGATGTACAAACTATAGGCATCCTCATTATACAGATGAAGGAAGATGAGAAAATCTGCCAAATGTGACACAGCAAGTAGACAGTGGAGATGAATTCACATCCAGATCTGACTCCAGAGCCCAGTCTCTTAAGGACAAAGCTAACTATCTTCTTTTACACAGTGTGCATGCAACACCTGACAATAAACACCTGCCTTCCATATTTCCATTACTAAGTAGTGCACTGCAGCCCCCAGATTCCCAGTCACTGAGCATCTTTAGAATTCAGTAAGGACTGACTATGATCAGGGCATTGTGAGAGATATAAAGACATGAGAGATGGCTTGTGTTTTCAAGGAGCTTACCGTCAGAGAGAGGAAATTAGATGTACCCCAACAACTCTAATAATGAAAGTGATAACTGCTATAACAGGGTTACAAGAGCCTTGAGAAAAGAGGAATTACTCCCTGCGTGATTTAAAAGTAAAACAGTGTGGTTTAGTTTTATTTTTTAAAGTTTTATTAGTGTCAGTTCAGCTGGGAGGTATGTCTGAAGATACTGGTATAGAAATCTTGACAGTGAATAAGAAAACATCAGAGCTGAAGGGGACCTCAAATGGTCGAGTTCAACACCCACATCTGAGGTGAACCTAGAGTACCCAGTGCCCCGGGACGAATGAGCTGGTGGCAAAAACTGGGATCAGATACAGAACTCCTGGTCTTCCTTCCATCCTAAGGCACTCCTTCCTTCCCACTGTCTCAGCAGATGGTGCCCTGGGGCAAGGAGCTTTCTCAGGAACATGTATTCTTTGGGTAACTAATCTTACAAGTGTCCACTCAAGACATCTTGTTGTACAAGCCTTCCCTGACTCTCCCCTCTAGCACTTTCTTTCCAGCCAACAGTAATATCTCCTACTCGGAAGTCTGGTTTGGAGATACTGAGCGAACAAGACAGACCTTAGGGCATCATCTATTAGCTCCCTCTCAAAGGCTCTACGTTCTGTCAACCCAAAGAGATTGTGAACATGGAGAGAAGGAATTTGACTTTTATTTTTTATGTCCCAGAACAACCAAAACAGTGCTTGGCTTTATTGTATGTCACAACACACTAGCATGAAGACATTTAAAAAATGACTGAATTTTTAAACATACACAAAAACAGAATTGTATGACAAACTCCAAAATGTTCATCACCAGCTTCCACAAGTATTGTTATTCTGCCATTCTTGTTTCAAAGCCTGCTGAGAGGTGACAGAGGGTGCACATGGAAATGGCCAGGTCGGTGACAGGGAAACGCAGTAGGCATCAGGCTTGGTCAAGGACCCCAGATGTAGGGGCAGGCAGTGGGATACCATCATTCACACGAAGAGACAGGAAGCAAAGCAGTTTGCCAAGTGCTGGTGACACAGGTAGGGTCGGGAATCAGGTGTGGGAGCCCGAGATAAATTGTACCCAGCAGTTGGCTGGCTGCCTCTGTGCCTGGTGCACGCTTCAGGGTAGTCTTAGAGACACTGAGCCTCTCCCCACTGCAGCCTTTGCGGATGCTGCTTCCTCTGCTAGGACGCTCTGCTCTTCCACCAGCTTCTCCAACGGCTGCTTTCCCAGTGAAGACTTCCTCGGCCACACTTTCTAAAGAGGTATCCTCTCCTCATTATTCTTCAACTTCCTACATACTATTCTGAATTTTGTAATTAATTATGTTAGTGTTAGTTTACTTGTTTATTTTTAGTCTCCCCTGCTAGACTGTAATCTCCAATGAGGGCAGGGATCTTGTCTTCCTCCTTTACCTCTATCTCCTCAGAAACTAGAAAAGTGTCTGACACATAATAGATACTCAATAAGTATTTGGCAAATGAATTAATGATAGACATTTAAAATTTTTGTTAATATCTTGACTGTTGAAGCACAAGTTGGGTACAAAAGAGTACAGGAAAACGAAAGGGTAATTTCTAATTTAATCAGGATAAATGGCACCCTGTAACTAAGTGGTTCTCAATTCCGGCTGCACATTAGAATCACTCCGGGAGTTTTAAAAAATACAAACACCTGCCCTCCTCTATAGACAAACTGAATCAGAATTCCTGGGGGGTGGTTCCAAAGCATAGGTATTTTTTTAAAGCCCTCTAGATGACTATAATGTGCATAGACTTGAGAATCACTGCTCTAATGAAGAAACACTACAAGGATTTTGACATTAAGATGAGGGCAGTGAATTTGGAGCAGAAGGCAGGTCTGCTCAAGTCAGGTTTAGAGTGAGTCAAAATGACGTGTTCTATTAAATCCTTTCATGTTTAAAACTAAATCAGAGATGAAATAAACAGAGATTGATAATTGTTGAAAGTTAGTGAGTGAAGTACCTAATGACTGATAGATTTTTTTAACTTTATAAATAGTGTGATGCATTTAAATAAGAATTAAAAACAATATTCTACTTCTATTTTTAAAGACTTCTGCTTTTATTTAAACAAACAAAAAATCAAAATTGAGTTAGAAAAGACAATGTATTATGTTTGGCTCTCATGGTCACTTCTATCAGAGGCCTATTTCTTGGTTCCTGAATGTCATAACCAGACATCACTGTGCCCTTAATGTTTGCAAATATAATGTTTAAGGTGAAATAACTTCAAGTTTGTCATATTTTGGCACTCGCAAAAGATCTTTCCAACCTACCAAAGGGCATTCCACTTTTCCTCTCCTTTCATTCTTTTTCTTCCTCCCTCCCTCCCTTCCTCTCTTCCTAGTCAGATTATTTTTAGATAATATTCTAGTGTTTTAGGTGAACCGATGAAGTTAGGTAAGATGCAGCTTTTCTCATTTCCAGGGCTGGCCTTGCTCCTCCATCATCTGAAGGTTGCTTCGAGGATGGCACACTATGCTCCTAAGCTCAAGCACAGTGAGGCTGCAATTGCTTCTTCTCCCTCTCCCTGATTTATTTAGGTTGCTGCACAGCTTACTGTAACTGTAATCCCTCAGTATTGCAATCTGGGAGCAATATAAATGGTTGACGGTAGAGTGAGATTTTCAATTGTTGCTTCTCAGTGATTCATATAATGTGCTGTCATTAGCACTTTTTATGTGACATATCATGGTTTCCAGGGCTTATTGGGCCATTTATAAATACCACATGAAGGTATTAGAGCTAGCGTTGCAGTGTGGTTACTGTCTTAATTGCCTTCAGTGGGAAAGGTTGGCAGCACCTTCTCTGGAGGAAAATAAAATGTAATTTTTAGTTTGTCTTTAACCATTTGCAGTCAATTCCTTTCAAGTGCAGGAATCACAGCTTTCCTCTTTTGTTCTTCTAATTCTCCAGTCACTTAATTTTTGCAAAAAAATTTACTTTTCATACTTTAGCTATCATTACTTGGTTGATTTCCAGGTATCTGTATGAATATTCAAATGTATATTATCTTGCCACAGTTATATTCGTTATTAATGATAATTACTGATATTACTGACTTTACAGAATTTTACAAAGTGACTTTATAAAATAATAATAGCCGCTGACATTTGTTGAGTGCTTACTATGTGGTAAAAGATACATATACATTGGTTCATTCAATCCTTTCCAACAATGCTCTGAGATAGACACTATTATTGTCTCCATTTTATGAAGGGAAATGGATGATTGTTGAGGTTTAGTAATCCGCCCAGGGACACAGTAGTAAATGACAGAGCTGGGTCTGAAACTCAGGTCAGTCTGATTCCAATGCCAATACTTTTAAGCATGACATTCAGATACTCCCTGACCCATTCCCTGACCCCAGCACAGTTAGCCCCATTTTACAAAGCAGGAAATGCAAACTCAAGCAACTGGAACACTGTGGTGCTGCCCTGGAGCCTACATCTTCTGATTCCAGGTGCAGAGCTCTTTCTACTTCCCGAGACAGCTTCCACCAGGGTGAGCTGTTCAACTGCTGACACGTGTCACTTACATCCCATGCGCACCACTCAGGTTGATAAATAAGCAACGGATGAAGACTGGTAGTTAAAAATCAGAGGGGCTTCTCTTTAAAGCATCAGGAGCAAAAGAGCTGCGTGCCTGGTCACGTGGTGCAGGTGCAGGCTCTGATCTGAGAGGCCAGGGTTCAGAGGCACAGAGGAGGAAAGAAGCAAGTCATGCCCACTGGGCATGCAGCCCAGGCGCTTCAGCCCCTGACATGGAGCCGGCCTGAGTCCCAGTGATTGATCCTGCAGCTGAGGATGTCCTTCTCTCAGCAGCCGCAGGTTCCCACAAAGGAAGGTTGCACATGGAGAAGTCTTTGTCAGGGACTCTAATGAGAGGATTGGGTTTCACATCACAGCTACCCCTAAACAGGTACTCTCTGCTTCTTTCATCTTCCTGATGGCTCCCACGGGAAAGAAAAGAAAGAGAAAGGAAGCTACGCCAAGAAACAGGTCACAGGCTAATTTGGCAAGGTTCTGTACCACCCCTGCCCCACCACCTCCAGGTTTGTAATTTTGAGATTCCTTAGTTTTTACACAGCCTGTGTGGCCAACAGAGAGCGGTGGGAAAAGCTTTCCTAAGTAAGTTTTCATAATCCATCCACCAGACTCTCTGGAATATTAAAGCCTCTGACCCTTTGTACATGCCATTGCCTCTGTCTGGAAGAGTCTCCCCAGACCTCAAACTCTTCTTCCTGTGGCTAGCTTGCCCTTCTCCTTCAAGATCCAGCTCAGGTACTGTCTCCTCCAGAAAGCTTTCCTTGATGCCCCATGCCTGCCCTCTGCCCAGGCTGGCATCTGTTCCTCTTCTGTCCTGCTAAAGCACTTCTGCCATAGTCCCTGCTGACTGATCCATCTCCTATCCGCACTGTAAGCTCCTTGAGGGCAGGGACACTGTCTCCAGGGTCCAGCACAGTATCGAGCACAAAGCACAAGTGTAATAAAGCACTTAATTCTTTCTAAACACTCTATTTTTTCTTTTCAAAATAGCCTTTTATTTTTCAGATTATGGAAGCAATAATGCCGATTGCAGCAATTTTTCATACAAAATCCACAAAGAAGAAAATAAAAACTATCTGTAATCCCACCACCCAAAGAAAACCACTTTTAACATTTAGATGTAGTCCCTTCCAGTAATTTTCTATGTGTACAGGTACATATGAAATCAGAATCCTACTGTCATATCTAGTTTTCTCAAGGATTATAACAGTATCTTTTGGAGGCAGATAGAGGAGACATTTTTATCACAATTTGAGTGATGAGAAAACTGGAACCCAAAGACACACGTCTAATGGACGGCAGAGCCGGGACTGGAATCTGTGAACCTTGTCACAGTACCAGGCTCCTGCTGCTCCCCTGAGGCCTCCTCATTAGGTGGTGCTCTTCTGGCAAGAAGAGAGTGTGCAACATCCAGCATCAATGGGACATGGGTTTGCAACTGGATGTTCTTCCTCAGGAAAGGGACAGATTTAAGCTGATCCTGTTTCCACATCATGGTTGTGTAGTGCATAAAGAGTCTAATGTTTCAAAGGGAAACAAGGATGGAGCACCTAGGATCTCATCCCTGTGATAGGCTAAGAAGTGGAGCTATGCAGATATCATTAAGATGCAGAGTTTCTTTCCAATAGCCAAATGACATCTGAACAGTGATGGCTTGGCTCAGAGCATGTTGCTATGGGAACCACAGCTATAGGTTCAATCCTGTCATAGACTAGTGAGTTTTCTATGACCACTGACTGTATTCCAGAACAACGTACACAGCAAGTGTTCAATAACTGTGCATTGGGCTGAACTGAATGTTTATAGTTATTCATAAGGGGCAGTCAGCAAAAAAGAATGTTGCCAGCAAATATAAATATCCCTACCACTACACTCAGTATAGAAAAGGCTATCCAATGTGAACTACTACTTTCTATTTTATTCTAAGCAAAGGACTAAGTTGTAATCCCTCAAGCACACACCAGATTGTTAGCTCTATAGATGAGGGAACCAAATCTTATTTATCTTCATGTCCCCAGAATACCTAGCCTAGAGCCAGACACATTTGAAGTGTCAATGTTTTTTGAATTGAATTATATTTGCTAGGCCGGTGTGGGAGTTAAGAAGATGTTGACTAGTAATTCACTATTCCTTTCCTTGAAAGTTCTGTAAATCAAGCTCTTAAAAAAAGCAGCAAGCTAAATTCCAAAACCCTCTCTTAGGAGAAATGCCCACGGCTGGTGGGGTCTGGACTATGTCCACTGAATGTGCAGATCTCTTCTGCACAAACATCCCTTACTCCCAAGAGAGCCCATGACTAGCCAACAGGCTGTGGAGACTCGCATGCTCCCTCCTTCCCAATGGCGAGCGGTCAGGGGAAAGGGGTGCGAGTAGAGTGATGAAGCACTGCTGGGCTAAATGTTCTCCTCTTCCCAGGAGAAGGAGAATCTCACAACGGGAGGAGGGTTGGCACATTTCTAGAGGAACAGCCAGAAAGAACATGGGCTGTACTTGAAAATGATCTTTTCTCAAGACGACTTTTTCTTTTTTAAAGGACTACCTTCAATATTCTCTCTTACCTTAGATTGGAATGGCCTTGACAGAGCTGGACTGGAATCCTACAAACTCAAATCAAAAGCTGACTGGGTAGGTGGAGGGGTAATATGGGATATGGGTTGAGGTGCCATTAGGCTAAGACCCGATAACGACAACAACAGAAAAAAAAATAGTATCTGCCAATAGGATCTTTTCCTGAAATGCACTGAGCTGAATTTGAAGGGACTGTAATAGAGAATAACTGATTTTTCTGGGAGGCAACTAAAACATAACTCACTAATGCCCTAAACTCTTAACACTCTTGAAGATTTAATCACAGTGTAAAACCCACAAGTTTTTATTGGCAGTGTTTGGATATCAACTGTACAACTCTCTGAAGCAGCAACAGTATGATCCTAGGTCTGTGACCATTGCACATCTCAGGGGCCTGCTGGCAAGGTCTGTCAGATTGGTGCCCGGGTCTAGCCTAGTAAATTCTTTCCGGGAGACTTAGGACACACTCTCCCAGCTGCAAAGTTCTCTGCTTATAAGGTACAGAATTTATTAGCCCAAAGAAAGAGAAGAAGAAAGTCTGCTACCTTTTAAAGTGCTTTTACATACAGTTTCTTTACTAGAGCTTGGCATTTCCAGAAATACAGCTGTGCAGAACATTTGAGCCTTTGTACTAAATCAATAGGACTTGTTTTAGCTTCCAATGAACCTCTGTGCTGCTACTACCTATCAACCAAGGTGTCTCACGGTAAGCTTTTAAAGAAAGTCACCTGTATTATCGCTCATTTGGGGAGAACAAAGCCATGAGAACTTGCATCTTTAACCTAACACATGGCCATGTGAAGGTACATAGAGAGTTGATACGCAATCCAGGTTTGTCCAGCTCTGGAAATCAAACCAGTCTAGTCACCCACAGACCATAGGTTTTCTTCTAGCCTAGGTTTTCTTCTCTCCAGTTCCTCAAGATGGCTGTTCCCATCTCCAGACTCAATTCTGAGACAAACAGTGGCCTCAGACCACAGCATAGACACCAAAGAGAGTACTGCAAGAAACAGTGTGGCACGGTGAAAAGAAAATAGCATTTAGAACTGAAAAACTCTGAGTTCCAGCTCTTACTACTTGTCTGACCTTGGATAAGTCACTTAACAACTTGAAAGAACCCTAGTTTCTCTTCAGCAAAATAAGTATAAATAATCATACTCATCTCACCAGGCTCTCCTCAGAGCAATTATGACAAATTTTTTTATCTTATTTATGTGTTTATATACTTTCCGTTTCTCAGTTCACTTCACTAGACTATAAGCTCCAGGAGTTCAAGGACCTTGTCTTTTTGGCTCGTCACACTGGCTGTTTGCCAGGAATAGCGATCAGCATATAGTACATGATCAAGAGGAGTGAAAGAGATTTGAATGTGTGAAGGAAGGAATAAAGGAAAGACAGGAGAAAGGAAGGACAGAGTGTTTGGAGTTTTACTGATGTGTGGTATATGAAAGTAGTCTGTAAATTGTTAAGTATTATATGCATTATTAAATATATAAATAATATTTGGTGCATTAATTATACCAGAGTGATCTTTTAAAAATGTAAGTTAGATCATGTTACTGCCCTGTAGAAAACCCTCCAATGGCTTTTCATACTACTTACAATAAAAGTCAAACTCCTTTTAGCTTTCAAGGCCCTTCATGATCTGACCCGGGCTGGCCTCAGGTCCAGTCTCCCCCTTCCCTGCCAGGCCCCCAGCACTCTGGTGTTCTTATGTTTCCTCAAACATGCCAACTCTGTTCCTGCCTCGGAGTCTTTGTGCTAGCCCCTTCCCCGGCCTGAAAGCTCTTCTGCAAAAATCTGCATGTCTGGCTCCTTCTTGTCACTGGGCTCTTGGCTTAAATGTCACCTTCTCAGAGAGGCCTTCCTTGTATATACTCTAAAGGAGCCCTCACTGACCCCCTCTTATAGTAAATCCACTATCTACTTATTCAGGTATCTACTACTAGTCTCCTCCCCAGTGCCTGATGGTCAATAAATATTTACATTTGTGTGACATTATATTTGTTCAGTGCTTACATTTCATAGATGCTTTTCTAATTATTATTTATTTTATCACCACAAGTTTATGAGCTCAAAAGAAACAACAAACAAAGGAAACCCCCTATGGTTACAAATTGAAAATTCCCTCTCACCCCTCCATACCCCAGCCCCACATACACTGAGAGAGAGGTATCCTGGCCCTGTGAATAAAAGCAACTGTGCCAGTCAGCCTTAATATTTGTGACTTAATTGGAGTCATGTACAATCAGGGATACAATAATTACTTAGTACTCTAACTAGAGGGATTCTTTTGAGACATGGCAATGGTGCTGTTGGGTGCCAAGATGTTCTCTGTTCTAGGCTTGGAGGCCTGGGTAGTGAGAAGAATAGGGGGGTGGAAATGGGCAGGGGGAAGCAAATGGCAGGGACACTCACTGGTTCCAGTTGGGTTTGTTTACTGTGGACCCCAGGGCAGCAGTAATTCTGTAGGAAGATTACTGGACCAGGGCACAGAAGCAGGTTCTAGGGCTGGCTCTTCATGCCCCTCCCCCCCACCCCAGGCTATCATTCCCTCTGTTATATGAGGTGGAACTGGATCATGTCGAAGGGGAATGCCAGCTCTGACATTCTATGGGTTAATGAGAGGACTTTGACCTTTTATCATGACTAAGATGTCTGTGAGAAGGATAACTCACGTAATATTTTTGATAAGCACAGCTATTATGGACTAAGTGGGATTTCTTTGATTGGTCAATAAAGTCACTGGACAAACTGAGATCTCTGCTTTTGCCATTCTTCTTTAACCTTCCCTTTCCTTTGCTTTCCTAGAGAAGGTGATACCCTGGGCAAATCCCCGCATTGTCACATAGGGATCAGCATCTAGTGTAAGTGCACTTCAGCCATTCTCCAAGGGATGGGTTCCTACTGTGTCTGATCTTGGCCAACATTCTCCCATCTGCTCTCAACATGTTGCATCTACCATTAACTAAGTCTCCTATTAGCATTAAAAGAAAACAACCTGGAAAAATTCACTCAAGCAGAGTTCAAACAGGCCACAAGTAGATTTGGAATCTCAACTGCACAAGGTTTGTTAAAATAATAGTGGTAAGTATATAAATATATATAAATGTACATATGTGTATATGCATAAACCCGTATGTACATATGTGTGTGTATATATTGGGGTATATGTGGGAGGTGAAGCCAAGAGTCTGTAAAATGGGTCAAGAATTCTTCTGTTCAATTTATGAAATTAACTGGTAACAGAAGGAGGAGAAAAATTCTACCAGTGTGGAACAAAGCATGATTAAAAGAACTGAAGGACATGGAAAAGGAGTTGGGAACCTTTATATTACACTTACTGGTAATGGGTTAAAATTCTGGTCCACGAGGTGATTGTATCCATGGTCAAAAAATGAGTGCCGAATCACAACATCAATGCCCCGATTGGCCAGCATTCCTAAAGTGTTCAACCATCTGAAAAGCAGGGGAAAAAAGCTACATCAATACATTTTAAAAATAGCATATAACAAGCTCTATAAAAATTGGCCAACATACACACATACACACCACCACCCACACCCATCAAATTTACCTAGTACTTTAGAGGAAACTATTTTAAGCATTAACTACACAGATGGAAGAGATCTATAGAGATTATCAAATCTAACCTCTTCATTTTATAAGAAAATAAAGAGGTCCAGGAGAGTAACATGAATTGCCCTTGGTCATAAAATAGCTTGTTGCTAATGACTTATCTCTTATTCCTATAATACTAACAAATAAAATGAACACCCTAGCCACTTGTAAGCCTAAAGTCATCCCCCTTGACCACAAGACACACAATCACAGAAGCACACACACTATATTTTCCATCACTCAAACTCCCCTTCTTGCACCTATTCACTGTACATGTACTTTACATGTGATGCTAACCCACATACTCCTGTGACCTATAGTCCAGTCATTTGCATCCCTCATATATCACTGTCAGTAGGCAATGCAGTAATAATTTCCCTTGGCACTATAACTAACTATACAGGGATTGGAGTATGCTACTATCACACACATGTTGCAGTGGAGGACCTGCATTGCTCACACACTTATTACATACCCCATCATGCCAAATACCCACTCTCCAGGGCATGCTATCCTTCAAAAATACTGCCCTCATGGTTTTTCCAACACCTACTGCTAACTCTGCCTTCATCATTTACACATTTAACTCATTCATTCATTCATTCATTTGTGAGTTGATTTCATTTTCTTTCTTTGTATTCTGAAATGCAAGGAAACTTCCAATTGTAATAATATGTGTGTGTAAGAAAGGTGACTTAGAGCTTCAGTCTTCTCAGGGTAAAAGATAAGGCATTTCACAAGCTTACCTAAGAATATATTGTCTGGCTTCACCTATCACCTCTTCTCTCACCCTAAACTTTATTCCCCAGGCTCTAAGCCACATAAAACTACTTTTGGCTGCTCTCACATACTTACCTGAGCCTTTTAATATGTTTTAAATTCTCCTTAGAATTTCCTTCCTCTCTTCTACTAACCCACCTCACCTGGCAAATTTCTTCCCATCTGTTAATCTCCAAGTCAAGTGTCATTTCCTTCTAAACTCTGCTGCCCCAGCCAATAGTAGTATCTTTCTCCTCTGTACTTCCCCAGAACTCTTATTCATACCCTCTGCTGGCCCACTGAATGGTAATTACTTACTTCTCTGTCTTCTCTCAGCTGGTATGAGCTCATCAAAAATAGACACATTTTAGCTTTGTACCCAAAACAACCATCACAGTTCATGGCACACTATAGGTGCTCAATACTCTAAGTTGAAATTGATCTGGATAAAATTAGATTCTAGGACTTTGAGAATCACCATTCAGCATACTAGGGACAAATAATGCATAGTTATGATTTCCCAAATCTGAGACCGTATGGAGCTCCAAACCAGTGACCTTACTGACATGAAGACCATTGCTAATTAATGACTATGGCCAGAGCCCTTGTTTCCCCATGGCTTTTCAGAATAGATGGTTAGTTCTGGAGTTGTCTTCATCTTCCTCCTGTAATAATAAATCTCCTGAGTAGGGGAAATAAATGATGTTCCAGGTCTCCCTTTTATGTTCAAGTAGAGAAAAGTGGCAAGATAACTGGTATATCTCACCAAGGATGCTTCTGCAGCCATTATCTTTCATCCACAAAACTTTATTGAATATCTACTACATGGCAGACATTACTAGGTGCTATAAACACAGCAGTATGCCAAGGGTAGGGCATCAAAGAATCTCAAAGGCTGATTGGGAAAACTACCCTTGAATACTTGGCAGCAGAGAATTCTAATTTGTGCATGCATTTGTATATGCCCTGGTAAGCTTATAGTTATGCCATGTATTGGAAAAGGGCTGTAAAATGCCTTCTTTCCAACTCCTTGCTAGCCTTCTGAAACTTCCTAGAATGCTTTACATTTTTTTCCCAGGAAGCAATTTATGCCCCTTGGAGAACTGGACTTAAAGGGCATATATCTAGCTACTGCCAGTAGAGTTGAGAGGAAATGGGTGATAAAGAGGTTAGAGAGAAGACCAGGGGCAGAATGAGCTGGTTGTCATTTGATCTGTCAACAAAGCATTGGACATCTGAACTACAACCAAAATCTAAACAACAATGTTAATCTGTGTTTGCAAAGCGACTCAGAGATCTATGGATATCTGGCTGATGCTCGTGAAAAAGCAGGTCTCTCTCTAGCTCTCTTCATGAAGGTCTGTGCTATTTCTCATTTCACATCACTCTCTAAAGGGAAAAATGTTCACGAAAACAGTACAAGAGGGCTGCTTGCTGGGCCCTGCAGAGGAGTCCTTCTGCGAAGGCTGAGCAAAGGCCATCCTTCTTCTGATTCCAGAGGCCTCCTGCAGTACGGACTGTCAACCTGTCTCTTACACTGAAACCCCGTGAGGAGAGTATTTTTGAAAGAAGACCCTCAGCAACACTGTAGCAAACGCTGATTCACTCCATTTCCTTCACTGAACCATGCTCCCTGAACAACCTCTCTGTGCCTCTCATGTGAGGACACAGGGCTGGAAGACGCCAGCCATCATCATGTAGAACATTGGCTCATTATCTTCATCTGCATCTGCCAGGATGCCATCTTAAACACAATCTACTTGACCAGCCTGATTTGTCCTTCACAACTGTATTGAAGAAGCTGCCTTAATGGAGAAGATCTACAGCTATATAATTAGGAGCAGCTGTTAGTAGTGAAACGCGTAGTTGAGGGCAGAGCTGCAGTTCCTAGGAGAACCTTGCTCAGACAAAAAAACCAGGACCACAGACTAGACTGGACCAGGAACAGGTCACTTGGTTAATCTGTGGTCCATGACACTTGGTTAATCTGTGGTCCATGACAATGGCAGGCCAGCCAAAGGTCCTCATGCTTCTGGCTTAAGTTGTTCTCCAGACGACTGCAGTAGCCTTCAAGTTCATTTTCCTACCTCTTGCCTATCCAAACTCTTGTGCATACTACTATCAAAGCCAACGTTTTAAATACAGGTCAGATGGGTCTCTCTCTTCCTCCAAAATCATCAATGGCTTAGCCACTGAGATAAGAACAAGCCCTCATTTCCCCTGCCTGGTTTTCAAGGTCTTCCATGATTTGGTGGTACAACTCTGTCCCTAATCACAGCCCTCACTACACCCCTGCAGATACTGAGGCTTTCTCACACTAATCATTTCCCCTCATAATGTTCCTTCAGCCTCTATGCTCCCACTACCATCAGCAACAATCTTCACCTATAGAAATTAGAGAAATCTATGTTCCACTCAAATGCCTCTTCCTCCACAAAGCCCTTCCTGATCCTCCCATTCAGAAATTCTTGATTCTTTTGCATGTCTACCCCTTTTGTGGATAGCCCACGTAAGGCAGAAAGAGAGATGGCATACTGTAGTGGCAAAGAGGCTAGACTCTGGAGCAGACTGCCTTGGCTTGAGTCAAAGCTCTGCCACTAACCAATAATCACATTTATCTCACTGGGTTCTTATAAGGGTATAAGGGTATAATAAGGGTATCTAATACACTGGTTGTTAAATTATTAAATACATATAAAGCACACCAGATAGTCCTTAGCACATGGTAAGCACTATGCAGTTAAAATTATTATTATTATGACACTTGTCTCCTACAGCTTTTCTTATTCCGCATCTCCATTCCTCCAATCGTAAGTTTCTAAAGGGCAAAACCCCTGTCTTACTCTTACCTATCTCCCAGGACTCAGGTGAAAATTAGAAGAGAAAATGTATGTTGTCTGTACTGTATTTCGCACTGAAGGCATAAAATAAAGCTCTTATTACTATCATGATTACTACTACTATTATTACTTTTGCTCTAATGCTTGTACCTGAGACCTTAGTAACTAGACAAGTCCCTAATCGCTGTTTGTTGAGTGATTAAACACATTTACAAAGAAATGGATGAAGAATTTTCAGTGGGAAACGAACCCCCCCCACCCCCACCCCCCCACC
>NW_006783561.1:2595592-2596658 GCF_000442215.2 Lipotes vexillifer
AGAATTTTCAGTGGGAAACGCCCCCCCCCCCCCCCCACCCCCCCACCCCCCCACCCCCCGGCAATGGGCAGAATAATGAGCAATTTCACTGGCCCCTTTCCTCAGCCCTTGGGAGTGAAATTGCAAGTGTTACTCACAAGAATCCTGCAGCATAGGAATCTGACAGATTGTTTGTGCCTCCAACTGAGGTGGTCACCACACCTTCAAGCCAAATCTTCTTTCCTGGGGTGTATGTGTTAACCACCTGTTCACACAACAAAAGCAGAAGGAGATGATGAGATTTTTAAAAGCTGTTCCCAAATGAGAAGGAAAATACATTCCCTCAAAGAAGTTCCTCTCATCCCCTGCTCCCAGGTGGTCATGACCTGTGCTCTTTTCATGGTGATGCACTCCATACAGATAGCTGGCACACACACACAAAAGAATTAATATTGATACATGTCCACTCAAAGAAATGATCATTTTTTTCCCATAAGAAAACCCAAGTGACAATGTGACAGAAGAACAATGCATCCTTATCTAGGACATAAGTTGACTGCAACACCCTTCACTGGAAGATACAGGTGGTATGACGTTTCCATATTAACAAGTATTGAGAAGCAAATTTTCTTAATACTCTGTTATGGCACATCCATGGATGAGTGTACTGTCCATGCATCAGCAGTTTTGAATCATGAGAGAGGGCAGAGATCAATGTTTAGGAGAGGTATATTATCATTACCAAGGCATGTATGTATATTATAACCACATTTTGAAAATAACTGCAGTAAGTGTAAAAAGAAAAACCACTGACTCACACGTGAAACATCCTACACAGGGAGCTGCCTTCTAAGCATACACAAAGCCTCTTGTCAAAAGGTGGCCCTCTGAAATTTTGAAATGTCCTCGTCTCTGATCCACAAGCTGGAGATTGGGCAGACTATCTAGATGTGGTCTCAGATTCTCTGGAGAGCAATCTGGCAGTACTTAGGGATAATGTTGTATGCTGGGTAATCTCTGAGAGCAGAGTCTAAGACAAAGGCTTGTCTATACGTAGTTCATTTGGGAAGAAATAACCGGGAGCAGG
>NW_006783561.1:2596668-2631970 GCF_000442215.2 Lipotes vexillifer
CAGAACTGGGCTGTGAAAAGGAAGAAGAAAAAAACAGTACAAGAATGAGTTTTCAAGTTGGTAACTACTGGCAACTTATACTCAATTCTACAAGGAACTTGGTAAAAGCCTTAAGAACTGTGTCTCAGAACTGTCCCCCAAGGCAGGGGGTGACCAGGGGAAGCATTCATCATTTGGCTCCTATTCTCCAAAGGTCAAGAGCAGCCTTGTGACTGTTATCACCCCATTTCACTGTGCAGGCATGCGTGCTGAGCAGGTTCCCACCATTCCACACTCTGCCTTACAGAAGTCCCAGAGCAGAAAATGAGAGGTCCTCCCGCACCACACCAGCACCAAGCTGGTTGCAGCCTGTGCAGCTGCCTAGCTCTGGTCTCTGCAGGGATGGCTAGAGTAGGAGGTGGGACTGAGAGGATGCGGGTTGTGCACAAGAGGGGCTGGATAAAGACAGTAGTGTATTTAGGTCCTACGGCCCACCAATTCCTCTCCTAGACATGTAGAACAAAGCAATTCTGCCTCAGGTCTCTAATGGGACAAGTATGAAGATGTTTACTATGTCACTGTTTGTGGCAGGTGTCCATTGCTAGAGGAATGAAAAAGTAAAATACATACATGAAATATTATGCAGCAGTTAGAGCAATATATTCAATGTAAGTCCAGCAACATGAACAGGCTTTAAAGATTTAGTGAGCTTTTAAAAAATAGAAACAGAATGAGGTTTATGGCACAATATTATTTATGTAATTACTCATTCATACCCAATAACACTAGAAGTATATAAAGATACATCTCTGTTAAGGACATATATCAAAGACATAAGGAAGGCATGTATAAAAGGGAGGTGAATGTAAGTGGGGATTAAAGATGAAGGTGAAAATTAAAACAAAAGGAGGGCTTTGCATGAACTGATGATAATAGTTTGCTGTAGTTGAGGAGGGTAATTAATTCTCTGCACCTCAGGTCTAAAAAAAAAAAAAAAAAAAACCATACGTATGTTGTAACATATATGCCAGAACATTCCTTTTCCCAGACCCGTAGGCAGACATTAGCAAGCAATCATATTCCTCTTTTCATCTCTCCCTATGTATAGCTCCCTGCCCTCTGCTCTCTCCCCTGCATCTACTAGAGAATATGCATTATTTGAGGCCTATTTTAAAATCAGGGTTGGTAAAGTACTTGACCCTTTCAGGGTTAAAGTTGTAAATATATTTTAAAAATTTGAGATGTAAGTAAGGATTATGATCAAAAATAGAAGAAAAAATTAATAGTGGAGGTCAAATTGGAAACTGTTAGAGATTAAATAAGAATTTCCGGGCTTCCCTGGTGGCGCAGTGGTTGAGAGTCCTCCTGCTGATGCGGGGGACGAGGGTTCGTGCCACGGAGCGGCTAGGCTCGTGAGCCATGGCCGCTGAGCCTGCGTGTCCGGAGCCTGTGCTCTGCAGCGGGAGAGGCCACAACAGTGAGAGGCCCGTGTACCGCAAAAAAAGAAAAAAAGAAAAAAAGAATTTCCCCTTGCACCCAGAGTCATTGAGGACACCACAAGGTGGTCCTCTCACCCTTCTTGACACTGCTCAGAGTGCCCAACCCAAGGGCAGCTGGAAATAGTATAAATAAGAAAGCAAGAAAAATACCTTAAATGATCAGAAGACAGTCATATGGTGAAATTAAAGGCCTACAGTGATGATTCCCCTTAAAACATCCATGCTTCTGATAAACTTTGTGCTTCCTTTATGACTAACTGGAACTATAGGAGCAGTTCCACGTGTAGCTGTATTTCTGATGTATCTGTGGGGAGGAAGGTAATCCCTGCGTCTTACTCTTCCGCCATCTTCTCTCTTGATCATGGTGATGGTTTCATGAGTGTTTGCATATGTCCAAATTCATCAAATTGTATACAGGCAGACCTCAAAGATATTGCCGGTTTGGTTCCAGGCCACTTTTTTTCTTTTCTTTTCTTTTGCACTTAGTCTAGTTTCACTGGCTCATAGGGTGCAGCGGGCAGAGGCCTCAAACCCAGCACTTTCAGACCAGAGTTTCTAGCGCAAAGCGGCTGTACACCTTCGCAACTCAAGATGGAGGCAGCGACGGCAGGCCATGTGCAGAGAGGCTGCACCCGGACGGGATCTGGAGCTGTGACTAACTGGAACTAAGTAACATATCTGTGTTTTTCTTTTTTGCCTTTGGCTTCTAGGATAGTCAAAGATTAATTTTTGCTCAAAGATATTGAAATGATTGAAGCAGTTAGAGAAAGGTGGTTTGGTTAAACAAAACAAAAAGGTAACTAGTATAATATGATGAACCTTGAAATCATTGAGCTAAGTGAAAGAAGCCAGACACAAAAGGCCACATATTATATTCTTTCATTTATATTAAATGTCCAGAATAGTCAAATCCATAGAGACAGAAAGTAGATTAATGGTTTTCTAGGGTTGGAAAAAGTGAGGGAGAATGAGGGGGGAGGATGGGGAGTGACTACAAATAGGTATGGGGTTTCTCTGGTGGGTAATGAACATGTTCTAAAATTAAATAGTGGTGATGGTTTCACAATTCTGTGAATATACTAAAAACCACTGAATTTCACACTTTTAAAGGGTGAATCTTATGGTATGTGAATTATACCTCAATAAAGCTGTGTGTGTGTGTGTGTGTTTGTGTGTATGTATCATTAGCAAAAGGAGAGGTAGACGCTAATAGGCAGATAACTGATGTGGAAAGAGGAATACGTCCTGGAGGTCTGGGGTTCTACCACACAGCAGCTGTGAGACTTCTGGCTCATCATTACCTTGGACTTCAATTTCTTCACCACATGTAAAGCCACAAATTTGAAGTAGATGAAATCTAAGTCCTTTCCAAATACAAAATGTTAAAATGTATTAGTATTTTGTAATGCTTATGCAGGTCCCCTTGGCTCCTATCCCTCAAATGTCAAGAATAAATTTGATTATGGAAATTAAAATTAGATAAACAACAAATATGGGAGACAAAAAAAAAAAAGCCAGAGCTGGTCAGAGCCGGTCATTTCAAAAACAAAGATCTGAAGATCTGAGCCAGAGATAAATATTGAGAGTGGTGGAAAAAGCCACAGGAGTAGGTGAAATTACCTAAGGGGAATATTTTAAATTAGACTGAAAAAGGGCTAAGGATGTCCATCCAAAAACATTAAGGCATTATCGAATGCATTTATTCATTCACTCAACAAATACTGAGCATTTGCTATATGCCAAGCAGAGTTCTAGGGGCAGACAGTGAATGAAACAGAAGTCTCTGCTCTCATTGGCTTATATTTTAGTCAAGGGGAGGAGACTGACAATAAACACACAAACATAAATTTAGAAATAATAAGTGCTAGAAGGAAAATGAAAGGAGTAATGTGACAGAAAGTACCTTGGCAGGAGGGGAGGGTTGATATTTTAGACAGTGGTCAGGAAAGATCCCTCTAGCTCCTTATATAAGGACTTTAAAGTCTAGTTCCTTTAAATGAGGACTTGATTCCAGAAAATGGTTGGATTTACAAATTACTGTGTACACAGGACTCAGCAAGGACACAGCCCCTGTGTAAATAAAGTTCATCTGAATTGTCTTCTGACTTGCAGGAAGATTTGGAAGGAAACAATCTAAAACTTCTTGTAATTGGTGAGGCAGAATTGATTAGTGGTTAGGGGCATGGACTCTACACACATTGCCTGTGTTTGAATCCTGGTTTTATCATTGACTCACTGTTGACCTCACTGTGCCTTAATTTCCTCAGCTGTAAAATTAGAAAAGGAGAGCATTTTCTAATATTTAAGTGACCTAATATTTGTAAAGCACTTGGAAAGGTGTCTGGCATATGGTAAGCTCTTTTTTTTTTAACATCTTTATTGGAGTATAATTGCTTTACAATGGTGTGTTAGTTTCTGCTTTATAACAAAGTGAATCAGCTATGCATATACATATATCCCCATATCTCCTCCCTCTTGCGCTTAAAGTAAAGCAAATGTTACCTAGACAACTCTCTTTGTCCAAAGCACATGAGATTGTGTTGGATCAATGTAACATTACAGTTGGTTGCTTTTCTTTTGGATACGTTTGTGGTGGTAGGTAATAGACCAGATGTATGCTAAGTAGCAGGGAAAGGCCTATTTCGGACATGGTGAGAGGCTTAACGAACTGTGTGTCTACTATGAGCAGAGAAGACCATCATAGTAACGTGTAGGGGAGGTGCTGAGGCTGGGTGCTGGTTGGGACTGTAGAGGAAATTAGCATGGGCAGAAGAGAATAGAAAAAAATCAGGAAAAACAGATGGAACCAGCTGCAAAATTCCCCTAGAAAGCGAAACTCTAAGAAACTGAGGGCTATAGTTTTAACACTGTGGTTTTCTGAGTAAATATGATCCCCCTTGTGCTGGAAGAGAGAAAACTGGAGGACCGGAAAGAACAAGGGTACAGTTCCTGGTGAGAAATGAGGTGCCAATGAAGATTATTTTAAGGAACACATTGTCTGGGGAGGGAGAAGAAGTACAAATGCTGAGATTACTGAAGTGAAGGGAGAGGGGAGTCGAGTGGTTGTCTCCCTTTGAGCAGTTCTTTTGTCCCCAGTAGACTTCAGGCCTTGGGCCCATGTGGACAAGGGAGCTTTGAGGCATCCACAGAACAGCTTAGCAAGTTGCCAGTGGCTGCTCACAATCCGTGGGCCAGCTGGGGGCAGGGTGGTATGAAGGGAAACCCTCAAACTCCCTTTCCTCTCACTTCAGGGGTTGAGGACATCAGGACTGCTTCGTGTGGCTATACTGAGAGAGGAGGGGTGAGAAAGAAAAACAGTATTGATTTTTTTCTTTTAAGTTTTATTTTCCCTACCACTTTGAATATTTTTTTTTAAAAGAAAACAGTAAAAATAGGAAAATAACCTTTTTTGTGGCATAATTTCAAACCTGGGCTTCCTTTTCCTGTCTCTCTCAATCTGTGATCTGTTTAAAAAAGAATCCTGAGAGCCTGGTTTCAGTGTGCAAGCGATGGTAGCCTTGTAGCAGCAGACATGTTGTTTATGGTTATCCAAACCCAACACCTTCCTTAATGAGAAAGGAAGCAATAAAACAGGAATAGTGGACAGGCCAGCGGGGCTAATCAGCCCTGGCAAGAGGCCCACCCTCCAAAAGACGCTGGAGTCCATTAATTCCAGCATCTCATATAGTTGCAAATCAACTTCCCCCAGGACTTCAAGAAGAGCAGTAGCTCTTTAAGCAGCCAGAACTGGTCCCCTATGTCACTGGTTAAAAGGAGCTGAATAGCTTTAGGGAGCTTCTTAAACCTTACCCATGCACATAGCTCTTCTTAGGGGTGCCCCTGCCTCTTTGTTCCTTATTGTATTTATAAGAGGTCCAGGTGAGAGCTCAGTAATGTTCCAATTTTTCTTTCCATCCTTCTTGTGTGTTTTTGACTCTAAGCTACCTACTATATTAGAAGAGGACAGGATCATTCCATTCTGCCCTCTCCTTTCTCACTCACTGTCCCTTCCTGAGTTCCGAATCTTATCATTTCTCCCTTGGTCTTCCTGAAAGTGTAACCTTCTCAAGACTATCCTCTACAGTGCTGCTGTCTGTTAACTTGACAAGATTCTCCCTAGCTTCAGAACCTCTGTGGCTTTCCATTGCCAGCAGCAGAACTCAATCATGTGCCCACAGAGTGGTCTGTTCGACTATCTGGCAGATGCGCTATGAGTGACTTGTTTCAGATAATATTGAAAACAGTGATTTGGGAAATTATTTACTTAAAAATAAAAGAAAGTAGATTCAATGTTATCACAATGATATTCTTTTCATTCGCCAGAATTATGAAATGTTTCCCTAACATGGAAAAAAAAGCAAAGGAGCCAGTAAACTATACACAGCCCCATAGTCTATTTTATCTACTTGTCCATGGGAGCATGTTAAACATGGTGGAATCATGGTGATAAACACTGATCCATGGGATATGATACCAATTCCTTTACTTGGTATCTAAGACCTTTCATAACCACTCCTTGGCTACCTTTTCTCCTCTCCGTCCCCACAAGATCTGAGGTTCACCACACAAAACGGACTCACCATTTTTCAACTACATGATTTTCTTTTAGGTTTTTGATGATCACTTTCTCCCTTACTCACTCCTCATCCATGTTGTCTGATTTTTTTTTTTTTCATGGCTTATTTTAAATGTTACCTCCTCTGTGAAATGTTTCTCAAAACTTCAGAAAATTAATTCTCTCCTCTGGCCTCCAAGGTTCTTGGAACCTATTGCTATCCTTGACCTTATTATACTGAGTTGTAACTTTCTGTTTGCCTAACCCTCCTACACCATAAGCAGCTTGAGAAAGCCACGTTGTTTTTCCATTTTGCGTGCCCTATAAAATACTTGTCAGCCACTTTGCTTATTAAAAACTTGTTAAATAATGAGACAATGAAGTAGTTTACTTGTTAATAAGTGAGAGGTAATATTTTACCAATGGAAGTGCTGAGTAGATATCAGAGAAGATAAGTAATAACCTCAAAACCATAAGAGCAAACATCAAATCCTCACAGTTCCATTCTGGGACTCTGTTCACTTTCTAATTGAATTTTCCTGTTTGAGGAGACCTAGAAGCTTCTGGTTCACTAAACTGCCTCCATATTTAATATGTCCTTCTCAGGTTAGACAAGCCGAGCTATTCTGAGCTCAGCCATTCCAATATCTCATCACATTCTTCCTGATTTATTTCTTCTGTCTAATGAACTTCCTGTCAGTTTCATTAATTTTTTCTGTATAATTTCTTTTTAACATCTTCCTGTTCTGGAGTGCCATATTTGCCCATTTTCTTTTGGTATCAGATCAATTTTTAATTTGTGGCTTCTGTTTCTGTGTCATTTTTAGGATTTAAAATTGTATTCTCTGCTCTTGTTATCTCAAACCACAGAAAAGCAATTGAGTGTAATTGCAACTAAACATAAAATTAAAATAAGAAAATACACAAAAAAGAAAGTCACTGGGGAGGCAAGGAAATTATGATCATATGCAAGAAAATGAGGAAGAAAGTTTCACAGTCCCAAAGCAATGACTATGTTCAAGGATAAGTGCTGGTGGAGGGAAAGACTGGACAGCAGCTACCTGCACATAAAACACTCTTCTTCCCTTCTCCAGTCCTCCTCCATGACTAACCAACCCCTCAGGCTTACTGTCTACCTACTGACGAGTCATAGGCTCCACCAGCCTCAGGCAATTTCCTCTCGTTCAAGACAACCCTGTAATCTCCCCACTTCCATGTGGAAATGTTAGAAGGTCACCCCAAGCTGCCTTTTCCTCCTGAAGATTTTTGCCCCAAGTAGCAGTTTGTTCTCAGGGCCCTTCCCCCAATATGTCCTTCATATGGTCATTGCCTTCCACACAGCAGGACCTCACTATACATGTGCACATGAAACATACGAATGGAGTCCAGTGAATGAATGCAAATCACTCCCTGAAAATCCTTGTCCGCTTCCACTATTTAATATTGTGATAATATTAGATATCACCTAAGATTGTGGACCCCAACTTTCATTCAGCTTTCACTTCTAGGACACCCACCCCAGATTATATCAACTGACCAAGAGGTCAATTTGATATTCTTTCACCAGGAACATTCAGTATTCTTCTTTTTAAAAAGGTTTCCTAATCCTGGATGGTCAGGAATATAAATATTCCATGGGCTACAAAATTAATGGTTAACAAGCATGGGAGATTCAGAATGGTGTATTGGATAGCGTGTGGGCCCTGGAGTTAGGAGTTCTAATTTTACTACTTAGCAAGTGTGGCCTTGAAAAAAATTACTGGTTTCTTCAATGGGTTAGTAATATATGATGCACTCAATAGATGGCATTTGTAGCCTAAAAGGTGATACAATTACTATATTTTTGTCAGCTGATGATGCATTTTCCACATTTTAATGGTTTTGAAATCAGAATGTTTTTCATCAAAAGAAACTTGCCAGCTGTTTACTCTCTCCCCTCAGCTGTTATTAAATTGATGTTACATTTTATAATTGTTTGTGTTTAAGAAACACAAGAATCAAGGAAATGTGGTTCTTGGAATGACACTGACCGAAACTTTGGAGCTCTTTTGTGGTAAACATACCTTTCCAGCTAGATTCCCCTATTTATCATCAGTGTCTTGTATCTGAAAGAGAAGAGCCAAAGTTTCCCTTGGGACATATTCTCCCATTTTCAGATAGCCAAGTTGAGTCACAGAGGCTAATTTACTGGGAAGCTCGTCAACTTCCAGCTCCCCATTTTCACAGGCCTCTACTAATGTCCTGGGAAGGGCCATGATAATGTGTTAATATGGTCAGATATATTTCTAAAACGTGCAAATTTGTTTTGTTTTCTTTTTCTTAAAGAGGTCCCCATTGTATAAGCTTCCAGCCCCATAAAACTTAGACTCACACCTGGATGTCACCTAAGGTATTACTGTGGCACAGTTTGTGTTTAGGGTCCTCTGGCTCTCTTAAGTCTTTCTTTGCCCTGTGTTTCTCTTCCCCTCAATCAAAACCTGCTTTTGGAAAGGACAAATACCATATGATATCACTTATATGTGGAATCTAAAATATGACACAAATGAACCTATCTATGAAACAGAAGCAGAAACATGGACATAGAGAACAGACTGGTGGTTGTCAAGGGGGAGGCGGGTGGGAGAGGGTTGGGTTGGGAATTTGGGATTAGCAGATGCAAACTGGTATAATAGAATGGATAAACAACAAGGTCCTACTGTATAGCACAGGGAACTATATTCAATATCCTGTGATAAACCATAATAGAAAGGAATATGAAAAAGAATGCACAAATATGTATAACTGAGTCACTTTGCTGTACAGCAGTAATTAACATAACATGGCAATTCAATTATACTTCAATTAAAAAAATTTTTTTTAAATAAACTAAAATTATTGCAAAGAAAAAAACCCTGCTCTTGGGAAAGGATTATTTGATATTAACACCATAGTGTGACTTTAAATCAGTGTAGTTTGCCCCTTCTCAAGTTATTTACATTCTGCATCCTCCCCCTAATGTAAAATGAAAAATTATTTTTCTAAAATGAAATATCTGGCATTAGCAAACTGACTGAAATGTTACTTTGAGCCACAAAGAGAACTTTCTTTCACCCTTAAGCATACCCAGAAGATACTCTCCTACTGTGCCTACATATAGGCATAGCCCATTTTTGGTTGCCTAAATCAATATCTATCTAGTCAACACTATGTTACAAAGTTAGTAGCAGACTAGATTCTTTTGCATGTGAACAGCTGAAATAGTGGATCCAAATGCGATTGAGACATACACATTACTTTGCTTCTTTTACATTTCTCCCACTATTTTACTCTGCTCATTCACCTTCTACTCCCTAACTGCCTCCCTCCAATATTGATTGAGCACCTGCCAAGTGACAGGCACTATGGTAGGCACTGGCACATTGAAATAAGCCGTCAACATTATTGAATGAATGAATGAATGAGTGAATGAATGAATCAATCAATGAAACAGTGATTTTTTTTCCAGTAGTGATACTACTGTTCTTACCCTACTGAGGTATTTTCATTTTCCACTTTTCTTCATTAGAGAAGGTTAACATTGTCATTGTCCTCATTTTCCTTTAGTTGTGCATCCAGTTATTCTATGATCCTCAAGAATAACTGTTATTCTTTCACCCTCTTCCCCTTTGATATACTTTGATATAAGTAGGTAAACCAGCAGTTGGCTGAGAAAAAAGTTTCCTTTTTAATCTATTCGTTACTTCCAAAGGATTAAATATTCCTCTGCCTTACCTACTTCCATGATACTGCAACTAGGTTATATTGGAAAAAGGGGTATAATGTTACTGCATTTATTGAGATTTCAAAAGAATTAATCTTTATTAAGTATTATGAGCAATCATAAGCAATGATGATATTAACAAAAGAATGATCATGGTCATATTATAAATCATGTAAACCATTCCCTCCACCATATATATCAGAGTCCTCTGATCACACCCTAAGAAGACCTGTATAAATTAGAAGGTGTCTACCCTTTCAGAATTAGCCTAAATGTCACTTCCTCTGGGAAGACTTCCCTAATTTCCCTTCCTTTATAAACTAAGGTAGATACATCTCACCATGGGCTCCTATAGCACCCGAAACGTCCCCTGTTATAGGAATCATTGCATCTTACTATCATTGCTTGCTTCATTAACTATTTTCCCATTAGCCAATAAGGTCTTTGAGGATAACCACCACACCAGTCTTGCTCTCCATTTTATCCTCAGGAGTCTGGAAGATACAAGAATGCCATAAACAGTTGATAAATGAAGGAAGGAAGGGAAGAAAGAAGGAAGGGAGGAAGGAAGGAAATTTTCAAATATTAGGGAAGCCAATTGTTCATTTTATTTAGTATTCAAAATGCAATCATAAGGACAGTACTTTTGGAAATACTTCCCTTATGACTGGGATTTCACCAACTCCTTCCTGTGCCTATTGAATTGCTGAAAATAATATCAAAAAGTGTTATTTCCTCCTCTGATTCCTCTAGGAGATGAAGACACAAATCATAGAGTCCAAGTGACTTAAGCCGAAGTGGTTCATCTTGCTTCTTATGTTATTGTTTTGGAGTCAGCCCAGCTATCCATGCTATACCATCTGCACTGTATCCTGAACATCTCTCACTTTCCCGTCTGACTCTTGCCCTCATTGAGAGATTCTCAACTCTTTCACTCATCTCCCAAAGTACAGATGATTATCCTCATTCTAATGGAAGGGAGACAGTGTGTGGATCATGCAAAGGAGTGGGTTGTCCAAACATTGTCTCTGTTAGGCTTTCAAATGCATCACGTAGATTTTCACATAACCAGAATTCACCCACTGCTCAGAAAACTGAAAATTCTTAAGTGGCAGTCCAAATTTGGAAACCACAACTGTTTTTAGCACTGCCTTTCAGGTGCCAAAAAAATCACCTATCATATTCTCCAGGGTTCAAAGAAAGAGGAAAGAGGAAAAAAGCAAAGAACAAGTTGAGGATAAAGGTAACACGAAGCTTCTCCAGTTACCTAAATTATTATTAAAAATAACCACAATAGACAAAGTGAGAGAGAGGCATGGACATATATACACTACCAAACGTAAGGTAGATAGCTAGTGGGAAGCAGCTGCATAGCACAGGGCACAGGTTTCAGGTGCCAAAAAAATCACCTATCATATTCTCCAGGGTTCAAAGAAAGAGGAAAGAGGAAAAAAGCAAAGAACAAGTTGAGGATAAAGGTAACACGAAGCTTCTCCAGTTACCTAAATTATTATTAAAAATAACCACAATAGACAAAGTGAGAGAGAGGCATGGACATATATACACTACCAAACGTAAGGTAGATAGCTAGTGGGAAGCAGCTGCATAGCACAGGGAGATCAGCTTGGTGCTTTGTGACTGCCTGGGGGGGTGGGATAGGGAGGGTGGGAGGGAGGGAGACACAAGAGGGAAGAGATATGGGAACATATGTATATATATAACTGATTCACTTTGTTATAAAGCAGAAACTAGCACACCATTGTAAAGCAATTATACTCCAATAAAGATGTAAAAAAAAAAAAAATAACCACAATAACTGAAGCAACAATAATAATAGCAATAAGAACTAGCATTCACTAGCAGTTAACAAAACAGGGCCTCATGTGACCTTCCTCATCTCCCTAAGAGGGAAGGGGGATAATACAGTGGTCCCTATCTGTCGAGTACTCGTTCCAGGAACAATTGTGGATATCAAAATCTGCAGTTGCTCAAGTCCCATATATAAAATGGTATGGTGTTTGCATTATAACCTATGCACATCCTTCCATGTACTTTAAATCATCTCTAGATTACTTACACTACCTAATACAATGTAAGTGCTATGTAAACAGTTGCCGGTACATGGCAAATTCAAGTTTTGCCTTTTGGAACCTTCTGAAAATTTTTTTCTTGTATATTTTCAGTCTGTGGTTGGTTGAATCCACAGATGCAGAACACATGGATACAGATACAGAGGGTTGACTGTATTCTTAGCATCCTCATTTTACAGATGAAGAAACAAAATCAGAGAAGTTACGTGAATGGCCCAAGGTCATACAACCCAAGCCACTAGACTTCAAATCCTGTATCCTATCTCTTCTTCAAACAGCCTCACCACTGGTGTATCTAACCAGTCTCACATGAATCTGTTTTGGTGGGAAATTTGTCCTTTTTCCATTACTGTGGACCTAAGGAGAGGTCATTAGGACTTCTCTGAACTTCTCAAAATAGAAAAGAAACAAAGATTCCATTTCTAGCTTTTGGATGAGAGTTCCAGTTATATACATATTAAAATCTTACTTGGTCCATCTCCAAACTGGTTTTGGGGGCTGGAAAGAAGAAGTTTGATCACTCTGCCCCAGTTTGTACCCTGGAATCTAATTCCCCAAACCCCCACCCATCGCCCGGGGGACTTCAGGAACAGCCAAAGTAACTTTTCAACTGGAAAATCTTGGTGACCCTTCTCTGGTCTCCCAGCCCTCATCTCCCCAAGTCAGGCCAGTACCTGGCATATCTGGTAGAGACTCTCATCCTCAAGACCCTAACAACTGGGTCCAGGCTGCTGTAGCCAATAGAAGGTCTATCCCATGAATCAAGGCTCAAGGAATCTGTGATCCAGCAACACCCCTAGCAGATACCCACTTAAGGCAATATCTGGCAAGAGCTTTGCAAAAGAGAATTGGAAAAAGAAAACCAGTCAGAGAAATAACTGAATGAGCTACTAAATGAAACAAGGAGCATGGAACTTTGGCAGACAGTATTTTCCAAAAATGACTGAAAAAATATTTCTGGTCTTATATGCCCTTCCAGAACCTTGCCACTTCCCCATCCAGAGAAGTTTATTTCCTCTTGTCTTAAATCCCTATGTGTCTTGGTGACTGTCTCAATGTATAGACTGTGGTTGAAGTGATGCCCTATGACTTCTGAGGGTAGATAGAAAAGGTGACAGAGCTTCCACCTGGCTCTCTCTCGGGCATCTGACTTTAAAACCTTGGGAGAAAGCCCAGGCTACACAAAGAGGCATTCCCGTTATCAGCCCCACAAAGGTACAAGCTGACAACTGACATCAACCAACTGCCAGATACATGAGTGAACGAGCCTTCTGATGATCCCAGTCGCCAGCCTTTGAATTACCTCAGTCTTTGAGTTTTCCAGCTGAAGCTAATGGAGCAGAGACAAGTTATCCTTATGGGAATTCCTGACCCATAGAATTCATAGTCATAATAGATGATTGTTTTAAGCCGCTAAGTTTTGGGGTCATTTGTTGCACAGCAAGACATAACCGGAACAGGAACATAAGCCTGAGGGGACCTCTGAGCATGTTGTATTTGCAACAGCCAAAAGGTGACTCCAGGTCCTACTGCTAATTGTAGCCATCCCCTGCCAGGTGCCTTCTGTATATAGGTTATTTCTCTTGGAGACTCCACTGCTCCCCCCTGCAACCGCACTTAGCTCTCCCCTTCCAAGTCCATCAAACATGTTTTTAAAGGTCTGAATTTCAATTGAGCACAGGGTTTGAGCCCTTTACTCTAAGTTTCTTTGGCCTTGCCTGCCCAATTCAGGAGGTGAGTTTAGCCACTTATTTCAGTCTCTGAACATTCTGTGATGGTGAAGGTGTATGCAGTGGTGGAGAGTACTGGGTAGTGGGGAGAAAGGGAAGAACCTAACTCCTAATCCATTTGTCTTGGCTTTGACCTAGAGCTACCTATTCTACTTAAAGAATTACATGAACACAGTTACAACCTTCACTCACAGTGCCATGATACCACTGAATCATTTTACTTCCAATGACAATCCTTTGATCAGATCATTAGGCTCAAAACTGGAAAAGCCAAAAATATAAGGACTTGTTGTCTTGTACACTGTTGTAATACAGAAACTTAGTATAGTGCCTGGAACACAGTAAACACTCAATAAATATCTACTGAATGAAAGAATGAATGGAGGAAAGAAATTTCCTCCCCTCTTTTTAGAGGCCAATAACTAATATTGGATTAGCATAATGTGCTTAGAAAACTGTAGTGTTCAACAGGCTGACATTCTACTCCATTAGGTAATATGTTTTTCAACCTGCTCAAAGTAAGTATTAAACCTTAAAACTGTGAGTTCCTTGAGGGCAGAGACCATGTCTTATTACATTTTGTATCCTCAGCACCTGGCACTTTGCCTGTTACTTGCTAAAAGCTCAGTAAATATTAAATATTAAAAACTAAGTGAATGTCAAAGAGACTGACAGAGATATTTCAAATCATTTAGTTCTCCTAGGCTTTGCCTACTAGAAGACAGTGATAGATAAGGGTGCTGGTCAGTGCACCTGATCCTCAGAGGGATCAGACTGGGATGCAGAAATTCAGAAGTCCTGAGGCCCCCCAGCCTCTAAAGACTCCAAAAGCTATTTTGTAATCTGAGTATGGCATTGGTATGAATACAGAAAAGTATACAGACCTCCCCCTTAGCAATCAAAAGTGCTTTTCTGTGATTGCTCCAAATAATATTTTTTTTCACAACTAATTTTATAATGAGCCATTCATTTATTTGCCCATTCATTTATTCATTCATCTCATATATATTTTGTGTTTTTGGCCACACCTCACAGCTTGCAGGATCTTAGTTTCCGGACCGGGGATTGAACCCATGCCCTTGGCAGTGAAAGCATGCAGTCCTAACCACTGGACCACCGGGGAACTCCCCTCATTCATCCCATATTAATGGGGGCCTACCTGTTGCTATTTTTCTGCAAAGATGTGTTTAATTTGCTCAAAAGAAAGTTGAATGTTCAAAAGGTCCTCATTCCCTGGAAAAGGACCTGACTAGGAAACTAAAGATGAGATATCACCATTTTGTAGAGGCAGATGGAAACTGTAGACATAAGATCCTCACAGTTCAGAATTTACTAATCTAGTGTATTTCAAAACGTGATCTGCATTGGGTGGAATCATTTGACAGATGACTATTAAAAATAGAGATGTCTGGGATCCACTCCAGACATACTAAATCAGAACATCAGAAGTGAGATTGGAAACTACAAGCAATCTCTGGTGATTTTGATTGTATGCAAGTTTGAGAACTACCAACCACAGGTGTCGTGCCAGTAGGACCTACATACAAGTGCTTAATTTAACCTTATCTTCCCCAACATCTCTACAAAAGTAAGATGTTACTTGGCTGATTCTAAGACACCTAGGAATAGTGTAAATGTGGCTCAGAATTGCCAATACACCAGACCACAATTCCACTGAATGAATGTAATCATTCTCTCCTTAAACTAACCCAAAATAAACTCCTGCAAAAAGAAAGTAAACCTATTCTTCCCTTAAGACACTCACAATTTAGAAGTCAACTGTTCCAAAATGTTTGTTATTAAAATAGAGAAGCTTTTAAACTTGGATATGGTATATTCAAACCCTTCTTAATCTGAAAAGCAATAAACGGCAATCATCAGCTGTGAGAGGTACCTCTTGGCCATGCAAATCCAGACTGCACTATTTTTCTACCCACAGTGCTAATATCCAGCTGGAACCCTGTAACATTTTCCTCGCCTTACCCCCAAACTCACTCCTCTTCTTCCCCAGAGATTTTTACTCACTTTCTGAATTTTCCTAATCTGGTCAGAGAGTGTGTCTAATAGGCGAGTTTTCAGGAAGTCCATCACCTTGACCACCCGGCCATCAATGTAGCAACTGGAATAAAAATAAAATAAGAATCAGAGAAAATCTCGAGCAGGAGACTACAAATACATTTCTCTAGCCAGAGGTCTCTGTTGCCTGAGGAAAGAGCCTGGGGTTCACTTGGGCTCTTACATTCTAAGAAGTTTTGATCCTGGGTACTTTTCAAACAAATAATATACTTTTTAACCTCTTCATTTTCACCTCCATTTGTGGGCTAATATTGTGATTTTTTTCAGCCTTTATCCATTGAAACTGCATTTATTGCTCTATAGGAACTGACAGGACTCTGTAACACAATTGGGTAATGGGGAAAAGCTTAGTTGTTTTCCCCCTAGGGAAAGTAATTTAACACCCCTCCCATACCATCCCTACCCCCACCTTAAAGTAATAAAGGTATGTGAGAGGTTTGAAAGACTACTCAAACATTTTGAAAGGTTTCCACACCTTTAAATAAGAAAACACCAACCACAAAAATCTGATTTAGTGCAGTGAGCAGGTCTCAAAGAGCTCATCTCCAGTTCACTTCCCTGGGCAAAATACCTTGTAGTCAACCTCCTTCCACCTCCAGAATAAATGAACGGATAAATGAATAAACAAATAAATAAGTCAGACAGATTAAAGTTCAGGTGCCCTCTCCTAAAATAGCAACAAGTTTGGCACACATCAGTGTGGTGGTGTCTCCAGTTTTGTTAGGTAGCTTAAGTGAAACATCAAGTTGTGCTGATACTACATTGTTAACATGTAACCAAAACAGGTCCATCTGGCTTTGTGGGGACTCTCGGTGTGAATCTTTACTCTGAAGGCTAAGCCTAGGATTAGGTGACCATTATCTCAAACCTCCCAACACTCATCTTTGCAAAATTCCAAATTAAATCGATTTAATTAAAATCAATGCTTATGACTCCTGGGTGCCTTTTCCAATCCACTTAGGTCTCCTTGGCTGATGGATAATGATAGATTATGTCATTTTTAGTAAGACACCAACCTCTCAGTACGTATTATATAACTATAATTCTAATTCTAGTACTAAAAAATTCCTTTTAATGTTAAATTCCCATACTAATATGTGATGTAGTGGAATGGTTAAAATTCTTTTGTAATTGCACTTTCGACCAGGTGCTCTGGTTGAAGTGAGGGTGGGAGATGAGTTCCTCCCACTCAGCCTTTCCCTTGGCCTCCCTCACCACCTCACACATTTCCACAGAATCCAATGTTTAAATCATTTGTATATTGGGAAGAGTATGGGTTTTGGAGCCAGAGATATATGAGATCAAATTCCAAGGCAGGTATTTACTACCTATGTGATCTTGGGCAAGATGCTTGGCCTTTATGGGCCTCAGTTTTCTTATTCTTAAGAGAGAGGCAACGTATCTACTACTCAGGATTGTTTGAAGATCAAGCAGATAAACCTAAAGTGTCTGGCATATAGTAGGCACTCAACAACTGTTAGTTCTTTTCTGATTTCTCTAATTTTCAGCTCACAAAGATGGGGTCATAAACAATAGGGGCCTGACTGTGAGTATAGAATTCTAAAAGTGAGATGATTGTGTCAAAGGGTACATGCTTTTGAAAATCTGGGTGGTTACTTATATTAGGGAATAAAACAAACCAATGACATGACTTTTCACCTCATTCCTGGTACAGATGCTAGACTTAGATCCAATAAACATTTATTATGTGCAACACACAGAGCTGGTAATGTCCATGTCCATTACCTCACAAACCTCTTTCTATTAGTGCTCTACTGTCAACACCTCCAATTTTTTTTAAGTTGTGATTAGATAGTATACTACCTGAAAGCTAGGCATATTAAAACACTGTAGTGCTCAAATTAAAAATAATTCATGAAATGTTAATGTAACACACATTGAAGGACATGAACATTTGTACAATATTACATGATGATTATGCATATGATAAAAATGTACTGTAATTAGTGTTCTTTTATGTTCTAGTCAAATATATTATAGTTTCCTCTTTTTTCTTTGTTAGCTTTCGGTAACTATTTTAAACAGCAGAGTTTATAAATTTTGCTGGCAACACATATAGTTTAATGCTCATTGAGATAAAAGTGCCAGATGTACTTTTTCAATATGTAGGATTCCCTGTGAACATGCTTCCTATCCCACAAAATCCACAGCCCAGGGTTGAGGGACCTCCACTCTTCCCCTCCTTCCTTTGGTCTCTTTTCTCAAGTACACGAAACTTGGAGTTAGAAAACCTTGGTTCAGTCCCAGCTTTGCCACATACCACCTATATGATACTGGGTTTTCCCTTCTTTAAAATCAGTTTAAAAAGAATCTCAACCCTACAGTATTTTCACAGGGTTACTGTACCAATAAAAATGAGAAGAAATTCTGGGCACAGAACCTGGCACATAAAAGGTATTCAATAACCAAAACTACCCTCCAGGTTACTTAAGTACCCAAGGTGGCAGCAACCTAGACTGAAAAGCCATGGGATGGGGTGAGCAGGCGAACATCTGTCTGGAGAAAGACAGTATGTTCATCCACCATAGGATTTGGAATTAGGGAATTATGGAGGAGCAAAAATGGACTCTGGATTTCCAGTAGGTGGGAGGCAGAGAGAGAGAGAGAGAGAGAAAGAGAGAGATGGAGAGGGCTGTGATTATGTTGCAAAAATCTGGAGTTTGAAAAGACCTTAGTGGTTATGTGGTCTGAAGTAGGTAAGCCTGTGACAACATCCCTGAGAAGTGATTACCTAGGACAGGGAACCCACTCTCATACACTACTAGTACTGTTCCACTGTACCATAGCTCGGATCCAGGGAAGGCTCCTCTACCATGGGTCTAAAATTGGCTCCCTCTTACTGTTCACTCAATGGCTGTTTTCTTGGACCCGGGAACAGTCCAATTCCTCCTTCATGTGACATGTCGGGGAGGAATTCCAGTAAAAACTTTTGTTTAAGCTTTTTAGAGCCTATTTTTGGCCCCAATTTTAACCTAACAAGCTGGATTCAATCATTCTCAGTTGGTCTCAGGCTATTCCTGTGGGCTATGAATTAGACTGGAGCAGGGAAAGTTCCAGGCAGGAAACCAGTGTGACAAGGTTATCTTATCTCAACAGTGCAGGCAAGAAGAAATCTGGGTCCAAGTAAGGGAGATCACGGAAAAAGTAAAAGTGAGAGCCTGTGAAAAAAGAACTAATAAAATAAAGCTTCTGTAGAGCATAAGAGAGACAGGAAGGGAAACAATGATGACCACGAGCTAATGAGAGAGAATGTCTTTGAAAACATTGGTGCCAAGGACACGTAGGCTAGTCAGACTGGGTTTTAGGTTTGTCAAAGGAGATAAATTATTCTCTTTGAGATATCAAAGACCCAGAGAATATCAAAGAGAAAATATGCAACAGGTACTTGGAGATGTGAGAAGTCAGCACAGAGAAAAACTGAGACAGAAAATGTTGACCCGGTTGTTTTCTTCAGTTTTTAAGTAATGAATGGAGCCACAGCCATAGATGAGCTCTCTAGGAGAATCAGAGAAGTTAACAGATACAGCAGAGACCCTCTAAAATTCTCAAATACGGCCCTGGACATTGCCTCTATCTCTGGCCCAAATAAGAGTCCCTTCCTTCCCCAGACCTTCCCCAGTCCCTTCCTTCCCCCCATTACAGTGTCTTTTTAATAATTTCAATCTGAGTCAGATTCACACTTGGATGCCAAAGGAATTCCCATATTATACTGTGAAGTTTCAGCAACTTTATTTGCAAACATAAACCCACATTTATATTGCACTATGGAAATAAGAACTTTGGTCCTCCAGAATTTAGTATTCCTTTTTAAGAGAGGGGATAATTTAACCATAGGTATGAGTTGATAAATACCTGAGCCTTTTTCATGGGTAACCCTGGACAATTAGCTTGTTGCACTTACCCTTCATAAATGTGAAGCTTCAAAGAAAACATTCAATGTCAACAATCTGTGGTTATTTGAAAAACTCCGGCCTGTTACAGAGCTTTGATTCTCTGATAGTGGCTGCCTGTAGTAAAGGGCTCAATACATCATTTAGATTTGGACATGATAGCCTGTGATGACACTTGGTAAGAATAAATTGTTAAAAATGGTAAAGATGGTGATTTCTAACCAAGACTGGGTAAGAGGAAGTAGGACTGGATTCCACCAGACTGTCCAGTGACCTGGGGGCAAGTCTCTCTGCTTTCCTCTGTCTTCTTCACTGGGAAGATAAAGATGATTCTGAGCTACCAACTGGTCTCTCCTGAAGAGTTAACTAGTTTAGTAATGGATACAAAGGCACCAGAAGACCAAACAAATCAGAGAGGAAAGGAAGGATTGAGGGAAGGAAAGAGAGAGGAAGGAAATTTGCCAATTAGAGGTGCTTTGGCATCTTCCACATAAACTCTGATAATTTTAGGTAAATCATAGTCCTCCTCTAAGCTCTCTTGAAATTTCAGCATCTCCTAGGATCACACCACAAGTGGCTGAGCTGTTCAACTAAAAGCTGAAGGCAGGAGAGGCTGTGCAGAAATAACCTTTCTGTGAACTATTACTACAAATGCAATGAGCTTGAAACCTTTGTGTGTGGACAAACAGCCTGTGCTCAGTCCTGGCAACCATCATTCCTTCCTCAGCTGGCCTCTAGATTGGCAGGTCATATCAAGCACATACCTGGGGAGGTGGCAAAGATGGCAGAGTATACAAGGTAAATGGAACTACATACCAATTCATTCACCAACTCTCTTGCTTTTCTTAGTTTTAAATTTTATTTCTAGTTTAATACCTTTCATCTTACAGTAAGTCTCCTACATATGAACCTTCAAGTTGCGAACTTTCAAAGATGTGACTGTGCATTCGCATGTCCAATCACGTAAGTTAGTTCACGTGAAATTGCAGCTTGCCCTCTGTCTTCTATTGCTGACAATCCTTCAGCTCTACCATCTCCCACCTCCTCTCCCTCCTCCAGTCAGTAACTCTTCTTGCCTGTTCACTTGATGCCAGCCCCTGTATGCCAGCTGTTGTACTGTACTATTGTACTTTTCAAGGTATTGTACGTAAGATTAAAAATGTTTTCTTTATTTTTTGTATTTATTTTTTATGTATTATTTGTGTGATAAGTACTATAAACCTATTACAGTACAGTACTCTATACTCGATTGTGTTAGTTGGGTACCTAGTCTAACTTTGTTGGACTTACAAACAAATTGGACTTATGAACATGCTCTTGGAACAGAACTCTTTTGTATGGTGGGGACTTACTGTATTTAAAAATTTGCTCTTTATCTGTTGATTATAAAAGAAACAAGTGCTCATTATAGACAAATTAGAAAATGCACATAAACAAAATTAAAATATGAAAATGAAAAATCATTGATAAACCCAACACCTAGAGAAACTTTGTTAACATTTTGCCTTGTACCCTTTCAGACTTTCCATAGTAAATACACATAAAATTTCCCATAATTAGTTATTTTAAAAACTTACTCCAGATCCTATTCCACTAGAGTATAAACTTAAAACTGTCCCAGCTGAGATTCCCAAGCCCATATCGCAGAGATACTGCCAGAAATATTAGAGACTCCAGGTAAAATCATCTCACTCGTATTTTAATTCCATTCTGGCCAGTTAGGGATCTTCTGCCAGGGGCAGGTCTTATCTCCTTTCTTCTCTGCTAGCCAGGTTTTAACCCTGATTCCCCTCCCCCCTTTCTCTAGGCCCCTAGATTTAGTCTTCAGGATTGTACTCCAATTAGCCATTTATGCCCATTAGCCTCTTAAAAGATTTAATGAGGAGAGTTTGTTGTCCAGGGGCAGCTGGTTTTGTTTACCGGGCTCTTTACTTTAAAAGGAAAAACCTTTGCCCCTTATTATCTGACCTCTTCTTTTATTTCAGGTAATTGCATTAGTGCTGGCTTCCCAATGCTCAGGAATTTCCGGACCTATTTTGCTGCCTGCTGCTTTCAGGGAGGAGGGGCAGTCTGCTCAGAATTCTTACACCCAACCTCCTGCCTGAGTAGGTAATTCCATAAAACTGGGGCCTTCCCCACTGGATGAGGAGAAGCTTGGATAATCATTAGAGCAACTCCGTTGACCTATAAAAGCTATTCTGTCACCTTGAAATCAGTCAGACTAGAGGCTGACTCTAGGCTCTCCAAAGCTTTATAAATTGTATCTGCCCCTCCTCCAAAGGCCTCACTCTGGGTTCCTACTGAGCACATTCTCACACATGCCTTTAGGTTTTCTTTCTGAGGCTACACTATTCTTCATCCTCTTTGCTATGGGTCAGTCTTCCCATCTTGTGTTCAGAACTACTTTGAGCAGGTAGAGCTTGAATGAAATGAACACTGTTAGAAAAGAAAATCCTACAAAATACAGGCTTTCTTTGGCTTTCTTCAACCAGTTCCTATATAATCCATACAGGAGCCACCCAGCTGAACAAAGGGTTGTGCTTCAGGAATTTCAAAGAGTTTGTACCCTGGAAAAATGTTATCATTGAAAAATTATACAAGTAAAGGTCAGGGTGGTGGGCAATCCCTCAGGCACATAATGGGTACTCAAAAAATATATTTAATGAAAGCATGAGTATCTGTATAATCTAACCCACAATGAGCCAAAAGGGTGGCCCTAAGGCTCAAGTACTGTCCCAAGGGCCCCATTTTCTTGAACTTTTCTCTCTCCTAATTCCTTGCACACTTTGGGTCCTGAGCTTCAGGCCCTAATCATTCTCCCCAGTGAGCACAGTGCATGTGGAGAGACACTTTTGTCTTGGCAGGGGCTGGAGCAGCTGGCCCTTGATCCTAGCAGCGATGAGAAGAGCTCTAGGGGAGCAGGGAAGGAGAGGGATAGGAAAGCCATCTGCAGCTCCAGCTATCAGAGTGGGCTCTGAGCAGGGTACTTCTGGGAATTTTCAGGGTAGCAGCACGTGATGGCACCAAAAGTGTGAGAAGGAGTGGATCTGTGTGTTTCAAGTCTGAAATGTAAACAATTTGTGGGACCCTCTTTAAGAAAAGGAAATCAAAAGTACAAAACACAAAGTTAGGTGCAAAAATAAATATTTATTTAGAATGACAAAATAAATCGCAACAAATTCCCAGAAAAATTTTTTCAAGTCCTTTTTTCTCAGAGCTCTTTAGGCAATTTACCAGAAATGTTTACACAGCAATGCTTCCCCCTCACCACCTAGAACATTTTGCAATTCTCATCAACTCCCAGCACTCCTAGGAACCAATGCAAGTGAAGGGCTTGAAGCTTAAGTCATTAGCTTCATGGTCAATCTAATTGTGGGTCATCAATAATAGGAATGGCAGAGTCTAAGTCACTGGAATCTAGCCATCTATGTGCAGTATTTATTTTAATTCAGGGTTTGTAAATTGGGAGCTTATACAGTTACCACATCCTTTCCCTGACCTCTTTTCATATAACTGTCATTGTAGCTGAATAGCAAAACTAACTTAACTATAATTAGGTTAGTGCATTACTAACTAGGAGAACACAGAAAGGAGAATGAGGAAGGGAGGAGCCGTATATGTATTAAGTTCCTTCTTATTTGCTAGCTGTTTCACACATAGTGTCTCATTTAACCTCGTGAACACTCTCTGTTTGCAGATTATAAACTGTGGCTCCTACAGTAACTAGGAAACCAGAGACCAAGTAGGTACGAGGCGACAGATACCAAAAACTTTCCTCTGTTCTGCCAAGTGGGAGAGCTATGCAGACTACTGCACTTAGTTCATTTGTCCTGTAATCAAGTACAGGTGCTTTTCAACTTCCTTTAGTCTTGCCTACTTCAACTATCTCGACCACTTAAACAATACTGAGCTAAACTCAAATTTCTCAAGAAAACAAAACAATTACAACAAATAAAGACAAAAGCAAAACAACAACAAAAGCAAAAACCCGGGGAGATAAGTAAAAGAATGGAGGTGGTATAACTTTACTCTTTTCCTTGCAAAAATGTTTTTCAAAGTATTTTATTAGTAATTGTTACATGAAGAAAAGGGGCTCCATGGTCAAATAAGTTTAAGAAATGCTAGGTTAGGGCTTCCTTGGTGGCACAGTGGTTGAGAGTCTGCCTGCCGATGCAGGGGACGCGGGTTTGTGCCCCGGTCCGGGAAGATCCCACATGCCACAGAGCGGCTGGGCCCGTGAGCCATGGCCCTTGAGCCTATGCGTCCGGAGCCTGTGCTCCGCAACAGGAGAGGCCACAACAGTGAGAGGCCCGCATACCGCCAAAAAAAAAAAAAAAAAAAAAAAAAGAAATGCTAGGTTAAAACCAAGTTAAGTAGTACTTCCTGTTCTAGCCATCATGGAATAGATCAGAATTACCCTCCTGTCATAGACAACCTGAAATCCACCACAAAATATATAAAACAACTGTTTGAAGGAATCGGACAGCAGCCAACTCAAGCTGTGATCCTTGAGAGGGGAGAGGGACATGAGGTAAGCCCCACATTCACCTGGACTTGCTCCTCTGGATAGGGTGGAGACAATTTATTGACCACCAAAATTTTGTGCCCCCCTTCCACATTGCAGAGCTGTTGCCAAGAAGCAGCTAACTAGCCATAACCTACTATACCTCTGCCTCCATCACAAGAGGGGTGCCCATAAGACTAAACAGGTCAAAGCACTGTGAGCAGAAGTAATGCGTCACATTAGGCTGAAGTAGCTGGAGATGTGTATCGCTTCTGAGCAGAAATTAAGAAGTCATGTCCTTCTTTATAGTCTCTTTTCTCCATTGCCAGATGAATGGAAGAGTCTCCAAGGAGAAGCCACAAGACAGTAAAAACCTGGGTCCTGGAATATCACATAAAAGGCCATCCACCAGGTATCTCAGCATTGGATGTGACATTAGTGAGAAACAAATTTCTATTGTTAAGCCACTGAGATTTGGGGGTTTACTTATAAAAGCAATTAGTGTTAGATTTCCTACTGTATAGGTATTCATTATAACAAAACTCCATTCAACCAACTGATCTGTTTGACCAACAGTGCATAATAAAAATGTTGTCCTTTGAGAGGAAATGGCTCCTGGTATGAAAATAAAAAGATTAACCCAGAGAACTCTAGTTAATTCTAGTTTGAATTGACTGGGTAACTCTCAACAATGGGCTGAATTCTAATATCACGCAAGGACAGCTGAGGAGGGGAGAGATAATTCTTATTCTTCTATATCTCGGCAAACTGAGTCCAGGGTGAAAACAATGACTAAGGTGATTACTAATGACCAGAGAGGACATGAAATCTAGAATATTGGAAGGGAGGTCAATTAATGGAAGTCACATATCAGTGGGTGGTGGCCTTTTGACTGTACATCTAGTATTCTCCACTCTGCCTCTGGTGAAAACTTGAGTATTAACTCTGAGGGATAGCCATAGTTTGAGGTAGATTCATTTGGGCATCATCATTGTCAATGAAATCATATGTCCTAACTAGCATGTATCAGACAAGCAGGAAAACCAGAGGTTCAATTCTCCCCTGCATGATGTTGAGTACTTCTAGGCACCCAGCACTCATAACTGTGCATGTGTGCATACACACACACACACACACACACACCCCAAACTGCTTCTCTAGCTACATTCACCAATACTCTGTATATTTTCGTTCCTGCATCTAACTTTTATTCCCAGCAAACTCAATGTTGTAGAGCTACACCTCCTTGAAGTATACTCACTGTGTAGAATATTTCACCTGGAGAAAAACCTTACATCAAAATATTTCTTTTCACAACAATTGCCATGTCTTCATTTTAAAAGAAAGGCTAGCTCTCACCATATAAAGCATTAAAAGGAACTATTTATCAATATCATGAATATATGTGTACGTACACACATGTATGTGTGTGTATATACGTGTTAAGAGAGAGACAGAGATTTAGACGGAGAGAGGAATCCATCTACTAGTTAGATTTCAAGATTGGGGTAAATAAAACGTTGCTTCTTGTGTTGTATGGTACGTGAATTGAGCCCCCAAAGAAACCATTTCTGGTAGGATATTTTAAATTTCAGTATTTGCATTTTTATATAATTTAATTTGAGTATCATTAATATTTTACAGTTTTCCTTTAAACAGATTATTTTTAATTGCTATATTCTTTTGATTCATAATTTTAAAATATAATAAAAATAATTCTGTTACAAAAATACATACTCATTTTAAAACTTAAACATGATAGCAAATAGTACAAAGAATTTAGTAATTAAACCAAATCTCAATGCACCACCTTTATCAACATTCAGAGAAAATCATGCCATTCAGCTCTGTATGTCTGTATACATATATCTCTATATACATACATACACATTTATACATAATAAAGTACTGATATCAATAATTTTAGAGCAACGTTATCTGATATATCAGATACTAGTTCCTTAAAATGTTTTTTATAAAAAATTTTAAAAGATGGAGTCATTATGCTTTTGCTTTAACTATGTTCAACTTTAGACAGTATATATCAACAGTCTCTGTGAAAGATAAGGGTATTACTCCTAGTTTTCTACAACACTGACAGCCACATCAGCCAGTGTGATAATTTTTGCTTCAACCATCAATCATAATTTAGAAAACTCAAGAGGAGAGAGAAAGTCTATTGCCTTTTTCTGCCTTTTGTCTTTTTGTTTGTTTTTCCTCCTAAATGATGTTCCAAGTTTCCATCTTTTATCATTTCCTTTCTTTTTAGAAAACTTACTTTACCCATTCTTTTAGGTAGGTCTTTGTCAACAAATTCTTAGTTTTCCATCATCTGAAAATGTCTTGATTCCCCTTTCATTCCCAAAAGATATTTTTGCTGGATATAGAATGCTAGGTAGACAATTCTTTCCTTCAGCCCTTAAAAAATTGTTGTGCCACTTTCTTCTGGCCTCCATGATTTCTGATGAAAAAAATCTGCTGTCATTTGAATTGCTTTTTACCTATAATTAAGCTGCCATTTCTCTTACTGGTTTCAAGATTTTACAGAGCTTTCAGCAGTTTGGGTATGGTGTATCTTGGTATGGATTTCTTTGAGTTTATCTGTTTGGGGTTTACTCAGTTTGTTGAATTTATAGGTTTATGTCTTTTGCCAAATATGGGAAGTTTTCAGCCATTATTTCTTTAGGTAATTTTTTAGTCTCACCTGCTTTCATTCTGGGGCTCCAACAACATAAATGTTAGATCTTTTGTTTTGGTCCTGCAGATCCCTGAGGCTCTGTTCATTCTTTTATTTTCTTAAATACAGTCTATGTTTTTCTCTGTTGTTAAGATTGGGTAATTTCTGTTATTGTATCTTCAAGTTCACTGATTTTTTTTCATCTGTCTCCTCCATTCTGCTGTTGAGCCTATCCACTGAATTTTTTATTTCATTTTTTGTACTTTCAATTCTAAAATTTCAATTTGGTTCTTTATATCATTTATTTCTTTGTCGAGACTTCCTATTTCTTTGCTATCTTTCTATTTTTTTCATTTGTTTCAAGAGTATTTGTAATTGCTCATTGAAATATTTTTATGACAGCTGCTTTAACATCCTCATAATTTAAACATCTCTGTTATCTCAATGTTGGCATCTCTTGATTACCTTTTCTCATTGAAGTTGATATTTCTCTGGTTCTTGGTATGACAAGTGATTTTCACATGACATCTGGTTATTTGGGGTATTGCATTATATGACTCTGGATCTTAAATCTTATGTTTTGGTTGGCCTCCTATGACACCACCCTGGCAGGGTAAGGAAGGAATACTGCCGCGTTACTGCCTGGTTTGATAGGCCTCCGTTGAAACTCATGGATTAGGGAACCTCCTTACTGCTGTATGGGTGTAGGAGTTTCAGCTCCCCACTAGGCCTCCATTGATATACTAACCTGACTTCAAGGGTAGGAGTACCTTGTTACTTCTCCCCATGTGGCCTCCACTCACGTGGGTGGGGAGTAACCTCATTACTTCTGGGTGGTGGTAAAAGTCCTGAGTCTCCACTAGGTATCCTCTGACAGCATCCCAGGCGGGGAGGGGAAGAGGCACTTCATTTCTAACAGCTGGGGGTGGGAATCCCAGCTCTCGATTTGGTCTCCACTAACAATGAGTGGGGATGGTGGGGAGGGTCTTTGCTATAACCTACCAGGAATGAAAGTCTCCACACTCCTCACTAGGTCTTCACCAATGGGGGCACTGAGATACCTTATTATAGCCTGGCCAGGGGGACAGTCTCAGCTCCCTGCTTGGCTTTTGCTGGCAGGGGTAGGGGTGGGGATGGTACCACAGTTTTTTTTTCAGTGGTTGTGTGACTGGAATAGAATGGTTATTGTATAAAAGTTTTCTGTTTTGCTAGGTTGTTCCTTTTCTGGTCCTCTGGCTATAGAGAACTGGCTTTTGTTGGGGCATTTTTTGTTTGTATCTGTTGGTGCTTCTGGGTTGCCAGCTTTTCTAGAACGAACTCTGGGATATATGAGGCAAAAAAAACCCCAAACCAGGAAGCTCTCCACTGTACTGTTTGTTCCCTGGTTCCCAATCTACCTTATTCTCTCCACCTTTCAGAATTTTTTCATGTTTGTTTTATAAATAATGGCTAGGGCTTTTAGTTATACTTAATCAGAGGAATAAGGAAAAGTATGTATACTCCATCATTCTTGAAGTGAAAGTTTTTATGTTTATCTTTAACTGTAATTCCAACAATTTGAATTGTAATTTTTAATCTTAATATTTAAATATAGAAAATTCATTTGATATTTACAACCAATCCTTTTATCATAATTTCTCCATCATGACTCCTTTTTTTGTTTGGCTGCTTCATCTTCAAGTAGACTTTTCTATAAATCCTTGTGCATAACTAAATTTTCCCTAAGTTTCTGTGTGCTTGAAAACTGCTATCTGCTCCCTTTGACAAATCAAGTGCATAGAATTGGATGATATAAGAGTCTTCCACAATAAATGAGGGAGCTTAAGTATCAGATTTTCAGTTTTAAGTATCTCTGACTACATTAAAGGTTATAACCAGAAGACAGCTAGTTATGATTGCTTAGGAGAAATGCTTAGATATCACTCTCCTAGAAACAATAAAATTCCCTCTACCATTTGAACAGAATGTCCCCCTTCAAATAGAGAAATTAATGATAAGGATGATGCTGACAGTATAAAGCTAACAGCTATTGAATATTTAGTATGTGTCATGCATCACATACATTATATAATCTTCACATAGTATTATGAGATAATTATTTACCCAGTAAACACTTATGGAGTGCATACTATATGCTAGCTATGCTCTAGACTCTAGGTAGAGTTCTATTAGTGTTCATGTTTTACGTACAGAGAAACTGAGTCTCAGAGAAGTTAAATACCTTGCTAGTAAAATGGCACCGGCCAGTATTTGAAGTGAGATTTGTATGATGTTTAATCACAACATATACTTACTTTATAGCTGAGTAGATATGATAAATACATCAGTACCATGAAATAAAATTCAAATTCCTTGGACCAGAGCTCAGAATGTATAATTATATTATTTGTAACTGACAGAGGATTTGATTAGATTTATTTAGCTAACAGAAATTTTAATGTCATAATTTCAAGGTAAAATTTCACATATCTCTCCACAAAGGACTGTTTTCTTACCATCTTTCCCTTTAAAAATTTTCAAAAAATTGAAATTTTCATGGTACCCTAAAATATCCTATTTTTTCCCTGGAATCTCCTACAAATTCAGTTTGAATATTGACCTCAAAAGGGCCTGAGAATCAGGGAAAACATCAGTATGTTGTCTTCCCTGTGGTTAAGAACATGTGTTTGAACATGAAGAATAAGCAAACTGACTGCTATCATTGCAAAGATTTTTAGAAGAACAGCCCCCTTTTAAAGAATTATTTACATTTTAAAGAGTTAATCAATCATGAGTGAAACAAGACAGAAATAAAAAGCAAATAAGTTCTGTTTCTTTTTTTTCTTGAGAGACAAAATGACAGTTGGCTTTCTAAATTAAGAATGAAAACAGTATATTTTCATTTAATATATTCTGTTTACATATTTGGACAATTAGAGTAGAAGGAAGTATACAGTCAACCCTTGGTATCTGGGGGGGACTGGTTCCAGAACCCTCCTCCTTACCCCCTGCCCCTGAGGGGTACCAAAATCTGTGGATGCCCAAGTCCCTTATATAAAAGGGTGCAGTATTTACACATAACCACGTACATTCTCCCTTATACTTTAAATCATCTCTAGATTACTTATAATACCTAATACAATGTAAATGCTGTGTAAATAGTTGCCAGTCAATGACAATTCAAGTTTTGCTTTTTGGAACTTTCTGGAATTTTTTTTCAAATATTTTCAATCTACAGTGTGTTGAATCCACAGATACAGAACCAATGGATATGGAGAGCCAAGTGTATAAAGAAAATAAAAACAGGAAAATAGGGGGAAAGAATGAGCAAGAGCTGGATCTCCCTGTCAGGCATCTTTTGGTTTCCCCAAAACTCAACTCACCCTCCTTCTCTGTTCTTTATCTCTGCACAGCCTACCAAGCCTCACCACTCAACAACTAGCCCCACATACACACTTCTAGACACCTGCTTCTTCCTATCATTAGTTCCTAAACCCACCTCTCCTGCTCCTTTAACTCTAACCATCACCTGTCCAATTCCACCTCTATCAATGAACCACAACAGAGCAGTTTTTAGCAACCCCCCCCTTCCCCAGTCTCCTGCTATCTAGTCCCTACTCCTAACTTCCTGAATGATCTATCACTTGGACCAGCAAACCAAGCTTCAACTTCTGATTTTTTCCCTATCTTGTACAACAATTCTTGACAAAACTGTACTGTTTACCTACACAATTGGTCTTTGGAGGCCTTTACCTGATCAGCCTTCTCCACACAAAGCCCAGGCTTAACTGAATGTTGTCTTGGGCTAATGTGTCACCTGGACTCTATCCCTTATGCCAGTGGTTCTTAGTCCTGTCTACATTTGTATTAACTAAGTGAAGATAATAGCTCCTCAAACAAAATTTTCAATTATTAGATAGTGATCTGGACAAGGAACTAGGAGACCCCTGTTCTGCCAATCACTAGTCTTGTGACTGTAAGCAAGTCACTTAACCTCTTTTATCATCTTATCTATCAAGGTAGTTGGTTGGCCTAAATCAAGGATAGCTAACAGTACTCTGTCAGTTTTTGCCTCATGTATTTTGATGCTCTGATATTAGGTACATACACATTTAGAATTGTTATAACTTGGAGAATTGACCCCTTTATTATTATGTATTGCCCCTCCTTATTCCTAATAATTTTCCTTGTTCTAAAGTTGGCTTTGACTGAAAGTAATATAGTTGTTCAAGCTTTCTTTTGACTCATGTTAGCATGGTATATCTTTCTCCATCTCTTTACTTTTAACCTATCTGAGTCTTTATATTTGAATTGGGTTTCTTGTAGACAATATATAGTTGGGTTTGTTTTTGTATCCTCTCTGCCAGTTTCTGTCTTTTAATTGGTGTATTTAAACCATTCACATTTAAAGTGATGATGGATATAATTGGGAATAATATTTGCTGTGTAAGTATTTTCTATTTCATGCATCTGTTCTTTTCTCTTTTGTCTCCTATTTTTCTGTTTCTCTGGTTTTAACTAAACATTGTACATAATTCCACTTTATCTCCTTTCTTAGCAATTAAACTTCTTTCTAAAAAATTTTAAGTAGTTGTCCTAGAGTTTCCAATGTATGTTTTAAACTACTCTAACACTATACTCCTTCACATGCAGTACAATTACATTATAAAATATTATCCTCAATTCCTCACTCACATCTCTTACAATATTGCTGTCATTCATTTCCTTTATCCATATGCTATGATCACCCAATACATTGTTGTTATTATTACTTTAAACAAACAGCTGTCTTTTAGATCAATCAAAAATAAGAAAAATAAAAGATGTTGTTTTACCTTCATTTATTCCTTCCCTGACACTCATCCTTTCTTTATGCAGATTTGAATTTCTGGTCTATATCCTGTTCCTTCTCTCTAAAACACTTCTTTCAATCTTTCTTGCAGAGCAAGTCTGCTGGTGATGAATTCCCTCAGTTTTTGTCTGAGAAAGTCTTTATTTCCCCTTCACGTTTCAAGGATAATTTTGCTGTATATAAAACTCTTTGGTGAGGTTTTTTCTTTCAACTTTATTCCACTCAATTCTCTCCATGCTTGCATGGTTTCTTATCTTTGTTTATATTGCTTCATATCACTGTACTTCATATCCTTGTCCCCTATAAGCAGTGCTGTTTTCCCCTGGCTTCTTTCAAGGTTTTCTCTTTCTCTTTGGTTTTCTGTAGTTTGAAAAAGATAGTATTCCTAGGTGTAGTTTTCTTGGTATTTATCCTGCTTGGTATTCTCTGAGATTCCTGGACTGGTGGTTTTTGTGTATATCATTAGTCTTGGAATGCTTTTCTTTTTTTTTTTTTTGCGGTACGCGGGCCTCTCACTGTTGTGGCCTCTCCCGTTGCAGAGCACAGGCTCCGGACGCACAGGCTCAGCAGCCACGGCTCATGGGCCCAGCTGCTCTGCAGCATGTGGGATCTTCCTGGACCGGGGCACGAACCCACGTCCCCTGCATCGGCAGGCAGACTCTCAACCACTGCGCCACCAGGGAAGCCCCTTGGAATGCTTTTTAGCCAATGTTACTTCAATACTTGAATTAGTTCATGCCATTATTATTTCATTACTCTTCTGCTCTATTCCCTCTTTCTTCTCCTTCAGGTATTCGAATTATGTGTATGTTATACATTTTGAAACTGTCTTACTGTTCTTGCATACTCTGTTTTTTTCATTCTTCATTTCCATTTTGGAAATTTGTATTGACCTATCCACAAGCTCACTGGTTCCTTAGATGTATCCAGTCTACTGATGAGTGCACCAAAGGCATTCTTCATTTCTGTTATAGTATTTTTCATTTCTAGTATTTCCTTTAGATTCTTTTGTAGAGTATCCATATCTATGATTATATTACCCATCTATTCTTGCATGTTGTGTACTTTTTATATTAGAGCCCTTAACATATTAATCATAGTTATTTTAAAATCCCTGTCTAATAATCCCAACATCTGTGTCATATCTGAATCTAGCTTTTATCCTTGCTTTGTTTTTTTCAGACTGTGTTTCTTTTCTTGCCTTTCAGTAAACTTTGCAATTTTTTCTTGAAAACCAATATGCTGAATCAGGTAATGAAACTGAGATAAATATACCACTAGTGTGAACATTTGGGCTAGAAGTTGGGGTATGTTTCATGTTTGCTAAAGTTTTAAGTACCAGAGACTTCAGATTTTTCTAATGTCTTTATGTTTCCTCTCTTAAGGTTAGGCTTCCTTAGTTACTCTTCCTCAGAGAGAGGGTCTGTGTCTTGCATCTCTTTCAACTGTAATTCACTGTTATTATATTAGAACCCTGTAGGTATAGTCATTGGTTATAGAGGGAGAGAAGTGTTCCATATCTTTATGACTGAATTTCAGTCTTTTAGTGGGTCTATATCTCTGGGTTATAAGCGTCACAATTTTTTCCCAATGCTATAGCTTTTACTCCCCTAGGTGAGATAGGAAGTCTAGAGGGGATTAGAGTGGGAGGAATACCTTTCCCCAGATGGGATAAGGCTCTGGTTATGTCTTTTCCTTTGGAGAGTTAGCCTTTGTTATAGAGAATGCTTAGGTCATATTTTACAATGATTACTCTAAGCCTCTCCCTGCAAGGGCTGCTAGGGGATTTTTCTTGGATTCTACAAAAGTGTAGGGAGGGCCTAAGACTGCAGCCTCCAGGAGTTTCTTCCTCTTAAGCTAGTCCACACTAAGTCTCTAGTAATTCATCAAAATTACCACTTAAATGTTCCTATCAGTTTATGGCTTCAATATTTTCTCTTCCAGGTATGCAAATTTTGGTGGTGACTCTCTGGGTTCACCTGTCTTTCCAGATTTCTTGGTGATGGTTTACCCTGCAATCTTACTTCTCTGACGGGTCTAAGAAAATTCATTCATTATCAAATTGTTCAGCTTTTTCTTGTTGAATGAATGAGAGTAACAACTTCCAAGCTCTTTACATGTTGGAACTAAAACCAGAAATCCATTAAAAGTATTCTTATTGGGCATGCCAGCACTGATCTTTTGGTAATACTTGTATTAAGGGTTGTGTTGAGAAATAGCCTTATCTCCACTTTGTATTATCCATCTGTGTATTAATGTAATCAGTTAGTAATGTCTGCCTGCCATGGTAATGAGAGTAAGGAATGTAGGCACATATGCCACACATTTGCCATTTTTGACCAAGATGATTTCTAAGGCCCTTTCCAGATCCAAGGCTCAAGGTCTCCTCTTTGACACAAAGTGAAATGATATCACTCGGTGTCCCCTCAATATGTGTGAAACTACTACATTTCAGATGGTATTAATGAAATTGTATTTGCGTATTATGTCGTCCAACAGATCCACATAGGAGTAAATCCAACATATGAGGAAAGCAAAACAAAACGACTTGCCTAAAGGTCTCATGTAAGTTTCCTATTTGAGTTTAATTTTCCACACTGTCATTTATTTATGAGATCTAGAAATTACTGCTATTTTGCACTCAGATCCTATACCATGCCTTTTCCTTAATGTGAGTTTTGAAAGAATGCATGCTTTTGAAAGAACAGGATAGACAAAAAGTGTCTGTATTACACGTGTGCACATGTGTACATGTAAAAGAGCATCCACGTCATCACATAGGAAGCCTTTTTATGAGGACCTACCAAAAACGTTTATCTCAAGATTTAGTAACAGGAAAATGATGTTTCTCATGAAAAATTAGTTTGGTTTTTGACTCATGGACACTAAATTTTATTTTCCACTTTTCTTTGGCTACTTGAAGCAAAGAATCAAATTTGTAGCCTATCTCTAGATAGGCTACAAGAGAATAAAACCAGCTGATATACATTAGAGTGTTAATCTTTCCCACTGCTTTATTATTCTTCTAACCCCGTTTTCCATTTACTCTTACTTCCTCATTTATTTATTTTTATCATTTTGCTATTGGACAGAAAAGTGACCAGAAAGAAGGTTGAGAGAAGCTGTGAACAAAAAGGCACTCAGTAATTCACAGACTATATATCTGCCCCTCTATATACACAAAGAAGAGAAAAGCTCCTTAGTTTTAATTCCTGCTTTATTTTCTTTTCTCCAAAATTTATCTTTTATCTTATCAAACATTTGGGAAAGCTTCAGGAAGCCCTATTCTCTTATCAAGTTTAAAAACACTCTTTTCTTTGTTACATCAAATGATTTGTTTGATACAATGCAGTTTGAGGTTGAATAATGAATCCATTAACCTTTAGCTTGTTGTAAATGGATTTCCCCTTTTAAGACTTTTTAGACATTTTTTATGTTTTCCTGGGGCTAGAATTGGCCCTTCTAAGTGGCACCGAGAATTAGTAAGGGTTGAATTAATACAATGAGAGTTACTGATATTTCCAGAACAGATTTCCCAAGATCACAGAATACTTCAAAGGTAAACTTAAAGAATCTTTCTGAATGAGAACAGGGCAGTTTTGCTTTCTTCTTTCACAATGAAAAAGACAGTCTGGGGCTTCACTGCTGGACATTCAGTCAGAGTGTGCGTGTGTGTGTGTGTGTGTGTGTGTGTGTGTGTGTGTGTGTGTG
>NW_006783561.1:2631989-2669250 GCF_000442215.2 Lipotes vexillifer
GTGTGTGTGTGTGTGTGTGTGTGTGTGTGTGTGTGTGTGTGTGTGAATGTATGTGTGTGTATGTGTGTGTGGGGGGAGGGTGGTTACCAGGGGAGGTACAGAAGTGGAGGCAGCCTTGGGGTTATGAGGAGATTAATAGGCCTGCATAGTATGGTGAAAGCCTACAGCCTTGCCCAGGGGGCTGCAAACTTTTTCTTCAAAGAGACAGACAATAAGTAATTTAGGCCTTGGGGGCTATATCGTCTCTGCTGCAATGTCTCAACTCTGCTATCAGAATGCAAAAGCAGCCATAGACAATTCATAAATGATAAGCATACCTGTGTTCCAATAAAACATTATTTATGGACACTAAAATTTAAATTTCATAGAATTTTCACATGTCACAGAGTACTTTTCTTCTTTTGATTCTTTTCAACCATTTACAAATGCAAATAGCATTCTGTAAAACTTGGTGGCCAAACAAAAACCCACGATGGGCTGGATGTGGCCTACAGGCTATAGATTGCCAGTCCCTGATGCTCTAAACAATTAAAATTCTCCACAGCTAGAAAACTACCACTTATTCTCTTGGATTAAAGCATTATCTGCCAGATTTCCCACAGTTGATATACAACCACTACTGGCAGTGTTAATTAACATACATATCTCTAGTACCTATCTGTAATGGTTTTCACACTTGAATATATGAATCACCACCATAGAAAGCATGTTAAATGTAGATTCCGTGGCTCTTGAATCTACATTTTTAATCAGCATCCCAGGTGATATGAGTTGTGAATAGATCCAAATCCTTGAGAATCACTGGATCACTGTAAATTATTAGATACTTTGCTTGTATAAAACACACAAACAAAACCCCACCAGGTCCCTAGTGATAAAGAGCAAGCACTCAAAATAAGGTCAACCAGAAAAGAAAGTGCTAAAAGTACACTGGCTTGCCAACATTTGTTTCCAATGGTTGTATAAACCTCCAGATCCCTCTATTTCTCTCTTCCTACTCTAAATTGCTTCCTGCTCTGTGAACTCTTTTAACTTACTGTGCCCGCAATGACTTATAGTAATATAGCCATGAATCCAGAAACAATCCAGGCTATATCACCCACTCTAATTTAAACTGACTTCATGAAAATGGAATTTGGACTTCTAAGTAAACACCCACGACTGAGTGGATGCTAGGAATCCCACCTCCAATCTTAAAGATGTAGAAATGCTGCACAAATAAAGAATATCAGCTAAACTTCTCTGAAATGAAGAAAAATCTCTAAATAGTAGAAATATATAGAGATTCAAAATCAGAATGGTAACTGAGTAGAATCAAGAGAAACTGGATCAAGCATAGGCCTCAAGAATGGGGACTGGGAGCTACAACTTAGACCAGAAATCTCAGAGGGCTGTTCCATAAACAAAACAGGACATTTTGTGAAATGCCTGTTTGTGTCTTTTGCCCTTTTTAAGATCAAATCCCCTGTTTTTTCTTATTGACTAGCAGTAATATTTTATATATCCTGGGTGCAAACCTTCTGTTGTATATATATGGCCAATATCTCCTCTCAGTTTGTGACTTGCCTTTCCACTTGCCTTCCATTAAATTTTTAAAAATTTAATGAATAGAGATTGTTCATTGACAAGAAGTTCAATTAATCAATCTTTTTTTCAGAGTTACTGATTTTTATGTCTTATTTAAGAAATCTTTGCCTACTTCAAGGTCATGAGAATATGCTGTTTTCTTCTGAAGCTTTCTTTGTTTTATCTTTCTGTGATCTATTTAATTAAAATTTTTGTTTATGGTGTGAGATATGAATCAAGCAAAAATCTCAAAAGCAGCCAAAAAAAAAGACTTTATCTTCAAAAGAGTGATCATATTACTTATCAGTACAAACTATAGAAGCTAGAAGATAATGAAATAATATTTTTTTTCAACAGCTAGTTTTGTTTTCTCGCAGTATGACTAGATTTATCTAGGTGTGGTTTTCTTTGTATGTATCCTTATTACAATTTGCTGAGATTCTTCTATAAATGTTTTTCAATTGTGTAACATAAAATTAACCATTTTAAAGTTTACAATAGCGGCATTTAGTACAGTCATAATGCTGTGCAACCATCATCAGTATCTAGTTCCAAAACATTTTCACCTGAAAAGGAAACCCATATCCATTAAGCAGTCAATCCCCATCCTCCTGTTCCCCAGCCCCTAGAAACCACTAATCTTTCTGTCCCTATGGATATACCTCTTCTGGGCATTCCATATAAATGGAACCATTTGATACGTGGTCCTTTGTGACTGACTTCTTTCACTTAGCATAATGTTTTCAAAGTTTATCCATGTCATGTCATGTCATGTATCAGTACTTATTCCAGAGATACCACATTTTGTTTATACATTCAAAAGGTGGACTTCTTCCACCTTTTAGCTGCTTTTGTAAATAGTGCTGTTATGAATATTCATGGAAAAGTATTTCCATGGAAATACTTGGAAAAGTATTCACGGAAAAGAATACCTGTTTGCAATTTTGAAAAATACCTGTTTTCAGTTGTTTGGGGGTATATAACTCTAAGTAGAATTGTTGAGTCATATGCTAATTCTAAGTTTAACTTTTTAAAAATGTGAGCTTCTTCAATTTGTGGCATTTTCTTGGTCATTCTGACTTCAAAAATTGCTTCTGTTGCATTTTCTGTTCTTTTGGTACTCCAATTCTCAGTAAAAGTTGACTCTATCCCACATATTCCATATACTAATTTTTACCATTCTTTTTATTTTTCCCTGTGCTTCATTTTGGATATTTCTGATTAACCTGTCTACAAGTTAATTAATCCTTTTTTTTTTTTTGCTATATCTTGTCTGTTTTGTTAAACACATCCAGAGAGTTCTTAATTTCAGATATTTTTGCACTAGTCCATTTGATTTTTGTAAAATAGGTTCCAATTCTCTGTTAAAATCCTCTATCTTTCACCTTTTATTCATATTTTCCTCTACTTTCCTGAACATATTGATCAGAGTTATTTAAAGTTCCTTGTCTGATAACCCAAATGCCAGAATCACGCGAGTGTACACACACACACGTGTGTGTGTGTTTCTCCTCTCTTAGCTTCTGACAACTTAGTTCTATTTTTTGGCATTCTTCATAACTTTCAAGTGGATCTTGGACACTGTGAATTAAAAATTGTAAAGGCTATGGACGATTTGCCATTCTCCAAAGACAGTTATTGCTTCTTATGGGAAGAACAGAGAATACCAGCAGATCACCTTGATCTTTAATTTAAAGTTTGGTTTATGGCTTTGGTAGGTTTGGTCTTTTTCATATTTGCCTTTACTGCTAAGACACTGTCCTTATTTCTAGGGCATTGTCATTACTCCTAGGGTATAAGCCTTGCAGAGTCTCAACTGAAAATCAGGTGCATTTATTAAAACCCCCACCCACTGACAGGACTTGATCTCTAATCTGTTTCTCTATCATTATGTGGTTGTTAAAATCTTTGTGCAGTACTCTAGCCTCTCAGCTGTTGTTTTTTGCTTCATTTCTAGGGGTCTCACCACTTGCACATGCAGCTGAGGAGTTGACCAATCATTTGTGGGGAATTTGTATTATATCTTTGGGCTCCTTCTCTGTGCTTTGCTTTTCTCTGGGATTTTCCCTTTAATACGCCACTTTGGAAGCCCCAAAATCTGACTCTGTCTCCCCAGCACAAACAGAATGCTGTTTCTGTTTAAACTCTATTCCTCTAGGTGATAATCTGGAAAATGCCCTTAGGGAAAAATCTAGAGATGGTGGTGATATGTGGTTCACTTCATAGATTTCCCTTCTTACGAGGATCCTAGCCCCTCAAGTCTCCCTGTGTTGATTATACTCCAGTACCTTCGAAAGGTTATTTTATTATTTGACCACGTTTTAGACTTGTTTTTGGTGGGAGGGTCAGTCCAATATAAAGTATTCCATCATGGCCAGACCAGAAGCTCTCTACAACCCGTTTAACAAAACCCTTAAAGAACAAATAATCCCTATATTAAATACATTGTTGCAAAGAATAGGTAAAGAATAAAGAACAAAAACTACTCAAATCATTTTATGATAGTAGAATCCTCGTTCTAAAAGCATTAAAGAATAGTATAAGAAAACAAAATTACAGGAAGACCTTCAAGATGGTCTGGCAGAAGACCTCAGACTTCCCAAAAGGCAAGAAACTCCCCACGTACCTGGGTAGGGCAAAAGAAAAAAGAAAAAACAGAGACAAAAGAATAGGGAAAGGACCTGCACCTCTGGGAGGGAGCTGTGAAGGAGGAAAGGTTTCCCCACACTAGGAAGCCCCTTCACTGGTGGAGATGGGGCGTGGCGGGGGGGAAGCTTCGGAGCCACGAAGGAGAGCGCATCAACAGGGGTGCGGAGGGCAAGGCGGAGAGATTCCCACACAGAGGATCGGTGCTGGCCAGCACTCACCAGCCCGAGAGGCTTGTCTGCTCACCTGCCAGGGCAGGCGGGGGTTGGGAGCTGAGGCTCGGGCTCCGGAGGTCAGACCCCAGGGAGAGGACTGGGGCTGGCTGCATGATCACAGCCTGAAGGGGGCTAGTGCGCCACAGCTAGCCGGGAGGTAGTCCGGGAAAAAGTATGGACCTACCTAAGAGGCAACAGACCATTGTTTCCAGGTGCGTGAGGAGAGGGGATTCAGAGAACAACCTAAATGGGCTCCAGAGAGGGGCGCAAGCCACAGCCATCAGTGCAGACACCAAGAGACGGGCATGAAACGCTAAGGCTGCTGCTGGAGCCACCAAGAAGCCTGTGTGCAAACACAGGTCACTATCCACACCTCCCCTTCCCAGAGCCTGTGATTTCCACCACTGCCAGGGTCCCATGATGCAGGGACAACTTCCCTGGGAGAATGCACAGCGCGCCTCAGGCTGTTGCAACGTCAGGCCGGCCTCTGCCGCCGCAGGCTGGCCCCGCATTCAGTACCCCTCCCTCCCCCCAGCCTGAGTGAGCCAGAGCCCCCTAATCAGCCGCTTTTTTAACCTCCTCCTGTATGGGCGAAGGACAGACATCAGAGGGCAACCTACATGCAGAGGCAGGGCCAAATCCAAAGCTGAATCCCAGGAGCTGTGCGAACAAAGAAGAGAAAGGGAAATTTCTCTGTGTAGCCTCAGGAGCAGTGGATTAAATCTCCACAATCAAGCTGATGTACATTGCATCTATGGAATAACTGAATAGACAACGAATCATCCCAAAATTGAGGCAGTGGAATTTGGAAGCAACTGGAGATTAGGGGTTTGCTGTATGCTACTGACTAGTTTCTGATGTGTAAGTTTATCGTAGTTTAGTTTTAAGCGCTTGCTATCACTGGTGGATTTGTTTACTGGTATGGTTGCTCTCTTCTTTTTTTTAAAATTACTTTAAAATTTTTTAATTTTAATACTTTAAAAAGTTTTTTATTTTAATAACTTTATTTTATTTTATGTTTTCTTTCTTTCTTTTTTTTCTCCCTTTTCTTCTGAGCCATGTGGCTGACAGGGTCTTGGTGCTCTGGCCTGGCATCAGGCCTGAGCCTCAGAGATGGGAGAGCCGAGTTCAGGACACTGGACCACCAGAGACCTCTTGGCCCCACGTAATATCAATTGGCAAGAGCTCTCCCAGAGATCCCCATCTCAATGCTAAGACCCAGCTCCATTCAACAACCAGCAAGCTCCAATGCTGGACACCCCATGTCAAACTAGCAAGACAGGAACACAACCCCACCCATTAGCAGAGAGGCTGCCTAAAATCATAATAAGTTCACAGACACCCCAAAACACACCACTTGGTTTGGTCCTGCCCAACACAAAGACAAAATCCAGCCTCATCCACCAGACACAGGCACCAGTCCCCCTCACCAGGAAGCCTACATAACCCACTGAACCAACCTTACCCACTGGGGGCAGACACCAAAAGCAAGGGGAACTATGAACCTGCAGCCTGTGAAAAGGAGATCCCAAACACAGTAAGTTAAGCAAAATGAGAAGACAGAGAAATACGCAGCAGATGAAGGAGCAAGGTAAAAACACACCCGACCAAACAAATGAAGAGGAAATAGGCAGTCTACCTGAAAACGAATTCAGAGTAATGATAGTAAACATGATCGAAAATCTTGTAAATAGAGTGGAGAAAATAAAAGAAATGTTTAACAAGGCCCTAGAAGAACTAAAGAGGAAACAAACAATGATGAACAATACAATAAATGAAATTAAAAATCAATAGCAGAATAACTGAGGCAGAAGAACAGATAAGTGACCTGGAAGATAAAATAGTGGAAATAAAAATCACAGAGCAGAATAAAGAAAAAAGAATGAAAAGAATTGAGGACAGTCTCAGAGACCTCTGGGACAACATTAAACACACCAACATTCGAATTATAAGGGTCCCAGAAGACGAAGAGAAAAAGAAAGGGACTGAGAAAATATCTGAAGGGATTATAGTTGAAAACTTCCCTTGTAAGGGAAAGGAAATAGTCAATCAAGTTCAGGAAGTGCAAAGAGTCCCATAAGGGATAAATCCAAGGAGAAACATGCCAAGACACATATTAATCAAACTATAAAAAAATTAAATACAAAGAAAAAATATTAAAAGCAGCAAGGAAAAAGCAACAAATAACATACAAGGAAATCCCCATAAGGTTAACAGCTGATCTTTCAGCAGAAATTCTGCAAGCAAGAAGGGAGTGGCAGGACATATTTAAAGTGATGAAAGGGAAAAACCGACAACCAAGATTACTCTGCCAAGCTGGGATCTCATTCAGATTCAATGGAGAAATTAAAACCTTTACAGACAAGCAAAAGCTAAGAGAATTCAGCACCACCAAACAAGCTTTACAACAAATGCTAAAGGAATTTCTCTAGGCAGGAAACACAAGAGGAGGAAAAGACCTACAATAACAAACCCAAAACAATTAAGAAAATGGTAATAGGAACATACATATTGATAATTACCCTAAATGTAAATGGATTAAATGCTCCAACCAAAAGACACAGACTGGCTGAATGGATACAAAAAAGAGAGCCATATATAGGCTCTCTACAGAGACCCACTTCAGACCTAGGGACACATACAGACTGAAAGTGAGGGGATGGAAAAAGATATTCCATGCAAGTGGAAATCAAAAGAAAGCTGGAGTAGCAATTCTCATATCAGACAAAATAGACTTTAAAATAAAGACTATTCCAAGAGACAAAGAAGGACACTACATAATGATCAAGGGATCAATCCAAGAAGAAGATATAACAATTGTAAATAGTTATGTACCCAACATAGGAGCACCTCAATACATAAGGCAAATGCTAACAGCCATAAAAGGGGAAATCGACAGTAACACAATAATAGTAGGGGACTTTAACACCCCACTTTCCCCAATGGACAGATCATCCAAAATGAAAATAAATAAGGAAACAGAAGCTTTAAGTGACACATTAAACAAGATAGATTTAATTGATATTTATAGGACATTCTATCCCCAAACAATAGAATACACTTTCTTCTCAACTGCTCATGGAACATTCTCCAGGATAGATCATATCTTGGGTCACAAATCAAACCTTGGTAAATTTAAGAATATTGAAGTCGTATCAAGTATCTTTTTGACCACAACACTATGAGACTAGATGTATTACAGGAAAAAGAGAGTAAAAAATATAAACACATGGAAGCTAAACAATACACTACTAAATAACCAAGGGATCACTGAAGAAATCAAGGAGGAATTCAAAAAGTACTTGGAAACAAATGACAATGAAAACACGACAGCCCAAAACCTATGGGATGCAGCAAGAGCAGTTCCAAGAGGGAAGTGTATAGCATTACAATCCTACCTAGAGAAACAAGAAACACCTCAAATAAACAACCTAACCTTACACCTAAAGCAATTAGAGAAAGAAGAACAAAAAAACCCCAAAGTTAGCAGAAGAAAAGAAATCATAAAGATCAGATCAGAAATAAATGAAAAAGAAATGAAGGAAACAATAGCAAAGATCAATAAAACTAAAAGCTGGTCTTTAAGAAGATAAACAGAATTAATAAACCATTAGCCAGACTCATCAAGAAAAAAAGGGAGAAAACTCAAATCAACAGAATTAGAAATGAAAAAGGAGAAGTAACAACTGACACTGCAGAAATACAAAGGATCATTAGAGATTACTACAAGCAACTCTATGCCAATAAAATGGAAACCTGGAAGAAATGGACAAATTCTTGGAATAGCACAACCTTCCAAGACTGAACCAGGAAGAAATAGAAAATATGAACAGACCAATCACAAGCACTGAAATTGAAACTGTGATTAAAAATCTTCCAACAAACAAAAGCCCAGGACCAGATGGATTCACAGGCATATTCTTTAAAACATTTAGAGAAGAGCTAACACCTATCCTTCTCAAACTCTTCCAAAATATAGCAGAGGGAGGAACACTCCCAAACTCATTCTATGAGGCCACCATCACCCTGATACAAAACCGAGACAAAGATGTCACAAAGCAAGAAAACTACAGGCCAATATCACTGATGAACATAGATGCAAACATCCTCAACACAATACTAGCAAACAGAATCCAGCAGCACATTAAAAGGACCATACACCATGATCAAGTGGGGTTTATCCCAGGAATGCAAGGGTTCTTCATTATATGCAAATCAATCAATGTGATACACCTTACTAACAAACTGAAGGAGATAAACTATATGATCATCTCAATAGATGCAGAGGAAGCTTTCAACAAAATTTAACACCTATTTATGATAAAAACCCTACAGAAAGCAGGCAAAGAGGGAACTTACCTCAACATAATAAAGGCCATATATGACAAATCCACAGCCAACATCATTCTCAATGGTGAAAAACTGAAACCATTTCCACTAAGATCAGGAACAAGACAACGTTGCTCACTCTCACCGCTATTATTCAACATAGTTTTGGAAGTTTTAGCCACAGCAATCAGAGAAGAAAAAGAAATAAAAGGAATCCAAATTGGAAAAGAAGAAGTAAAACTGTCACTGTTTGCAGATGACTTGATACTCTACATAGCGAATCCTAAATGTGCTACCAGAAAGCTACTAGAGCTAATCAATGAACCTGGTAAAGTAGCAGGATACAAAATTAATGCACAGAAATCTCTTGCATTCCTGTACACTAATGATGAAATATCTGAAAGAGAAAATAAGGACACACTCCCATTTACCACTGCAACAAAAAGAATAAAATACCTAGGAATAAACCTACCTAAGGAGATAAAAGACCTGTATGCAGAAAACTATAAGACACCGATGAAAGAAATTAAAGATGATACAAACAGATGGAGATATATACCATGTACTTAGATTGGAATAATCAATATTGTGAAAATGACTATACTACCCAAAGCAATCTACAGATTCAATGCAATCCCTATCAAACTACCAATGGCATTTTTCACAGAACTAGAACAAAACATTCCATAATTTATATGGAAACACAGAAGACCCCGAATAGCCAAAGCAATCTTGAGAAAGAAAAACGAAGCTGGAGGCATCAGGCTCCCGTACTTCAGACTATACTACAAAGATACAGTAATCAAGACAGTATGGTACTGGCACAAAAACAGAAATATAGATCAATGGAACAGGATAGAAAGCCCAGACATAAACCCACACACATATAGTCACCTTATCTTTGATAAACGAGGCAAGAATATACAATGGAGAAAGACAGTCTCTTCAATAAGTGGTGCTGGGAAAACTGGACAGCTACATGTAAAAGAATGAAATTAGAACACTCCCTAACACCATACACTAAAATAAACTCAAAATGGATTAAAGAACTAAATGTAAGGCCAGACACTATAAAACTCTTAGAGGAAAACATAGGCAGAAGACTCTGTAACATAAATCACTGCAAGATCCTTTTTGACCTACCTCCTAGAGAAAGGGAAATAAAAACAAAAATAAACAAATGGGACCCAATGAAACTTAAAAGCTTTTGCACAGCAAAGGAAACCATAAACAAGATGAAAAGACACCCTCAGAATGGAGAAAATATTTGCAAACGAAGCAACTGAGAAAGGATTAATCTCCAAAATATACAAGCAACTCATGCAGCTCAATATCAAAAAAACAAACAACCCAATCCAAAATTGGGCAGAGGACCTAAATAGACATTTCTCAGAAGAAGATGTACAGATTGCCAACAAACACATGAAAGGATGCTCAACATCACTAATTATTAGAGAAATGCAAATCAAAACTACAATAAGGTATCACCTCACACTGGTCAGAACGGCCATCATCAAAAAGTCTACAAACCATAAACGCTGGAGAGGGTGTGGAGAAAAGTGCAACCCTCTTGCACTGTTGGTGCGAATGTAAATTGATACATCCACTATGGGGAACAGTATGGAGGTTCCTTAAGAAACTAAAAATAGAACTACCAGATGACCCAGCAATCCCATTGCTGGGCATATACCCTGAGAAAACCATAATTCAAAAAGAGTCATGTACCACAATGTTCACTGCAGCTCTATTTACAATAGCCAGAATATGGAAGCAACCTAAGTATCCATCAACAGATGAATGAAATAAAGAAGATGTGGCACATATATACAATGGAATATTACTCAGCCATAAAAAGAAACGAAATTGCGTTATTTGTAGTGAGGTGGATGGACCTAGAGGCTGTCATACAGAATGAAGTAAATAGAAAGAGAAAAACAAATACCGTATGCTAACACATATATATGGAATCTATATTAAAAAAATGGTTCTGAGGAACCTAGGGACAGGACAGGAAGAAAGACGCAGATGTAGAGAATGGACTTGACATGGGGAGGGGGAAGGGTAAGCTGGGATGAAGTGAGAGAGTGACATGGACATATACACACTACCAAATGTAAAATAGATAGCTAATGGGAAGCAGTGGCATAGCACAGGGAGATCAGCTTGGTGCTCTGTGACCACCTAGGGGGTGGGATAGGGAGGGTGGGAGGGAGATACAAGAGGGAGGGGATATAGTTATATATGTATACATATAGCTGATTCACTTTGTTATACAGCAGAAACAAACACAACAATGTAAAGCAATTATACTTCAGTAAAGATGTTAAAAAAAAAGAAAACAAAATTATAGAATTATTTCCCTTATTAATATGTAAACAAAAATCTTAAAATAAAGTATTAGCAAATAGAATCCCGTAATGTATTAAAAATATTCCAGTCTAGATAGTGTTTTCTATAAAAAGAAACATAGTTCAATGCCAAAACCTCTGTCTATGTAACATACTATCTTAACAGGTTAAAGGAGAAAAATCACATGATCATCTCAATAGATACAGAAAAGAAGTTGGATAAAGTTTGACACTTTCTGTTACTTAAAAAATAATAATATTCAATAATAATAAACCATGCGCCAATAAAAATTTTTAAAAAAAGAAAAAAACAGCTCAAGCGGAATACTATAGCAAGCTTAAAAGACCAAAAAGAAAGAATATTCCATACACAGGCTAAATTACTGGTGACTTTTCATACATATAGTTCATTAAAGAAATATGAACATTATACTTGCCTCATATTTATATAAAAGGAAAAGAAATATGACACATTATACTTGTGTCATATTTACATAAAAGGAAAAATACTAATTTACTTATATGAAAACCTAGTTTGAGTTTTAGAATTATAAGTTTTGACTAAATGAGAATGCTGAAATGATATTGCACCAAAAACAAGTAGATTCAAAACAGTTTATCAAATGGCATTTCCTCATCATTTAAAAATAAATATCTTCAATATTCCTGTTTTTAGTAGAAAGCTTTGTCATTTCAAGCATTTCCAAATGAATCCCTCAAAAGGTAATCATTCATTATCCTTTGATTATACCAAAGGTTCTTTAAATCTTGTTCATTTATTCAAAGACATTAAACTCTATTCCTTGATAGGCCAAAAAAAATAAAATAAAAATAATTTTAAAAGTAGTAAAACAACTCTTTAACAGAGATAAGAAGATCTTCTTAAGCTGTTAAAAGCTATCTACCAAAGCAGAGAAAATGTCATACTGTATGGTGAAAATTGTCATTCCCATTCACGTCAAGAACAAACAAGGATGTCTTCCATCACCCTTACTATTTAACAGTATACTGAAGATCCTAACTAGTTCAAAACTCAAAAAAAAAAAAAAAGCACATAGCTATCAGAAAGAAACAAATCTATCATTATTTGCAAGCAATATGATCGTCTATAGAAAAGCTAAAAGAAACTATAGAAAATACTTGAAAACTAGAGAGAAAATTTATCATGGTAGTAACTTAAAAGATGAACATATGAAATCTATAGCATTCCCACAACTAATTCCCACAACTAATAAAACAACTAATTAAAAAACATATTGAAAATATGACACTCACAACAGTGGCAAACCTATAAGATCCTTGGGAATAAATTTATCAGAATGTGCAGGAACTATATGAAGAAAATTACAAAATCAGATTTTTAATTTATATCCAAAAATAAAAATATATTCCAGATGGAATTAGGGCTAAGTATTAAAAAAAAAATCTTTAAATCTCTAAGGAAAGAAAACAGAATATCTTTATGATCTTATAATAGGAAATGTTTTTTATTATACTGTATAGGAGAGAAAATAAATGAAATAAATTTAACAATATACATAAATCTTAAAAACATGTTGAGTAAAGAAAGCAATCTACAGAATATGTAGAGTGTTATCACTCTATATTTAAGTAATTTTATATAATTTTCAATTACCTAATTTATGTAAATGTTTAAAGCATACAAAGCAATACAAAAGATAAAGATTCTCACAGCTTTAGTAAAACTATAAAAAAATATAGACTGGAAGCATGCAATCTAAAGTTACATAAGTATCTCAGGGAAGTAATGGGACAAGGCAGGACAAGTAGACTTCAATTTTATATCTATGATATTTTGTTTTATATGAAAATATCATAAGCAAATCCTAAAAAATATTAAAACATCAATTACGAGTGTGGATACATGAATGTTTTTATATAATTCTGTGGCCATTTTTGACTTCTCATAAAACATTCTATGGATGGTTCTTTTGAAATCACCCTCTTACCTCAGGAAAAGAGTCAATAAAGAGTTTCCTCTGAAAAAATTTCCACCCCCAAAATTTAAAAGATAAAGAAAACAAACAAAACCCAGGCCAAAGGGAAATTGAAACTTTACAGGGAAATGGGTTCATTTCTAGAGGTGGAAAGGAGAACTGACAATAGATGTCAATAGTGTTAGCATTTTCCTCCCTGGGAGCTAGGTGTGGCCAACTTTATTGAGTGCTTGTGAGGCTTTAATGGGCTAAAAACAGGAAAGTTATGAGTCTTTGCTCAATTAAAATTTGGTTGCAGCATCTTAAAACTAAGCTGTTCCACCTGCTACTAATTTCATTCTTGGCTACTAGGCTGGTTATTTATTTGTTTGTCTGAATGAAAAGAGGAAGTGCTGCTGGTACGGCCGATCAAATTGAACTACACGTGAGAGGAAAAGAATGCTTATGTGTTAAAGAACTAGGGAGCTGATCCTGGAGCGGTTCTCAGCACAATTGTCTCACTGCAAATTTATTTTCTAAATTTGACAACAGTTTGAGCACAGAACTGCACAAATGCCTGGGATTTCTGTTTTCCTTCTTCCAGTTGTGCTGGGTAGTTTTTTTACTTTAGAATTGGAAGGGTCTACATGGTCCTAAGGACCTTCTCATTTACAGACTTGGAAACTGAGACCCAGAAATCATTGATCCAAGATCATACAACTCATTACTGGGTCTCCTTCCAATGCCTCTGAAAATAATTCCATGTTCTACTTCTAAAATTCTTCCATCCCTATTAAAAAGGCAGCTTTTAAAGGCACCCTTGACACACCATAGCCTCTCTTAGACACAGGAAAGTCCTTGGCAAAGGACTGGCAAGTGAGACCAGTTGAACAGGGGAGGTAATGCCTGCCATCAGCTGGGTCTCTGGACTTCAGCCTCCCGATAATGTCCCTTATATACTCAGGGTGAGGTTTCAGAGACTGAAGAAAATATGGCTGCTTTCTGCTGCCTTTATGAGGGATGGCGGTGCAGCACCAGGAACAATACTGCTTTATTGTCATGTGAGTGGATGCACCTGGAGCAATTTACTCTCCACAACAAATCCACCTCTTCCATATAGATGGAATCCATTGTGTTTGCCAAATACATTTTCATCTATAATTTCATTTGAGCCTCAAAACCCCCCCGACACAAGTAAGTCAGACCTTGTTATTCCAATCTTCCAGAGGAGAAAGTTGAAATGCCAAAAGGGAGGACCCTAAATTGGCACCACAGGTCAGGGCTCATAGCAGCCCCCCTTGAATCTGCGCTGCTAGTCATTCCTTGGCCCCTCCTTGCCCTGACAGCGCCTTCCTCCCAGGTTGTATTAAGCCTGGCAGATACAGAATAACCAGCACTGGTGCTCCCTTGAGAATCACAAGCCTGCCTGAGGGCTGAGAAGTTGGGGATGCAGGAGAAGGGAAGGGGCATGATTATCTTTTTCAAAAAGAATGCATAACGCTTCCCTGGTGGCGCAGTGGTTGAGAGTCCGCCTGCCGATGCAGGGGACACGGGTTCGTGCCCCGGTCCAGGAAGATCCCACGTGCCGCGGAGCGGCTGGGCCCGTGAGCCATGGCCGCCGAGCCTGCGCGTCTGCAGCCTGTGTTCCGCAACGGGAGAGGCCACAACAGTGAGGGGCCCGCATACCGCAAAAAAAAAAAAAAAAAAAAAGAATGCATAAGGAAAGTCACCAGAAGTAGCATGATTGGACTAATTAAGTCTCAAAGGATTCTGATATAGGAGGACAACATATGGTCCAGTGGCTTCCAAATCCCTGCTTCATTAGCATCCCGAGATTACTTTTTATTTAATTTTTGTTTTTGAATAGGTAATAGATTCTCAAGTCTCAAAAAATCAAAAGGAAAAAAGAGTATATGGGTATATAATGAAAAGTTTCCTTTTCACCTCTAGGTCTTAGTGTCCCTATTCTCCTTGGAGGCAAAAAATGTTATCGATAACTTTAAACATGTATAACTAAAGCATATATTTCCCACACACACATGCCATACTCACATTTTTAAACAAAAGATAATATTCTACACACATCGTTCTTGACTTTCCCTTTTTCAGCTAGATAATGTATTTTAGAGATTGTATCATATTAGCACACAAAGAGCTTCCTCTTTCTTTTTAAGCTGCACGGTATTCTTTTATGCACATATAACATGATTTTTATTTAAGCAATTTCCTCTTAATAAAGGATTACGTTGTTTGCAATCTTTTGCTATTACAAAGTTGCAATAAATAATCCTGTGCAGTGGATGTCTAAGAGAACTGAGTTTCAGTCTAAACTCTAATACTATTCAGCTTTGTGGCCTTGGGCAATTCAAGGATTTTGACCTTTTAGAAATGAAAAGAATCTTGAGCATTTGCTCTAGCATATTCCCAAAGCATGTGCATGCAACACTAGTCCCAAAGGGTGCACACCCTGAAAATTAGTAGTACACCTTAGAGTCTGAGAAAACCACAGCAAACAAACATTAATTAATCCAGGCTTTCACAAATTTATTTCATAATGGGGTCATTTTTTTTTTCAGTCTGTGATAGTTAATTTTATGTGTCCACTTGGAGAGTAATTCTGAATGAAATTAACATTTAAATCAGTGAACTTTGAGTAAGCAAACTGACCTCCATAACGTGGGTGGGCCTCGTCCAATCAGTCGAAGACCCAATAGAACAAAAAGACTGGCTTCGCTGAGTGAGAGAGAGCAAGAGGCAGTCCAGCAGATGCCTTTTGGACTTCTTCTGTACCATCAGCTCTCCTGGGTATTGAACCTGCCAGCCCACACTGCATATTTAGACTTGCCAGTCTCCATAATCACATGAGCCAATTCCTTATAATAAATCTCTTTTTGTATCTATACACATCCTGTTGGTTCTGATTAATATAAAGACCAACCAACTGTTAACATGCTGTGGAATTAATGTTCCTTAAAATACACTTTGAGAAAAGAGAGCCTAGTCCAACCTTTTCTTATTTTACAGCTATGGAATCAGAGAGGTTCAAGGTTGTATGTTCAGCATCTAACACATGGTTGATCAGTATAGCTCAACAAATATTATTTGATTTGTTTTAAACAGTGATCTGGATAGCAAGATAATACAGACTTGTGAAATAAATTTTAAAAGATTTAAAGAAAGTAAAGAACTTGAAGTGACTAAGATAGGGCATGATGAATTGCCAAAACATTGTCCCATGTTGAATATGAGAGTTTAGAAATCACCTAACATTTACAGAGGAAGTGAGATTTAATATGGGTCACAAAGAATGAACAGATTCAATGGCAGAGGTGTGAGGGTTAGACATTCCAAGAGTCAAGAAAACAGAAGGCATGGTCTGGGCATAATGGAAACCAGTTTGATTAGGCCTCCAGTCTTCACCAAAATTCCTTTAGTTCTCTCATTCAACAATTCATTATGGGGGATCTACTATATACCAAACACCATTCTAGGTACTGGGGATACAGCAGTAAATAAGGTAGACAATGTCTCTGCTCTCATGGAACTTGCATTCTAGAAGGGGGAGAAAAAAATAAAAATAAACTAATAAATGTATCAAACTGGGAATAAATGCTATGAAGAAAAGATAAAGCAGGAAAAAGGGGATACAAGTAGTATTGGGCTGGGGGAAATTGCCCTTTTACAAAAGGTGGCCAGAGGAGGCCACTTTCGTTAGGGGACACTGGAGCAGAATCCTGAAATGAGAGTCATGCAGATTTCTGGAGGAAGAGGATTCTAGGCAAAGGGAAAAGCAAATGAAAAGACCAAAGATAGGAGAAGGAATATTAAGCAGGTGGGAGTAGAGTTGACAGTGAGTAGGAGGACAGCAGCAGGAGATGAATTCAGGGACCCAGTTAATGTAGGTCCTTATAGGCCAAATTACAGGCTTTGGTTCTTTTTCTAAGCCAGATGAAGAGATATTGATGGATTCTGAGCAGAGGAATTACAGTATCATTCTAGTTGCTTGTTGCAATAGGCTATAGGTGGGAGCAAAGAGATGAGTTAGAAGGCTATTGCAACAGTCTGGTTAAGAAATGAAAATTGTTTTGAATTTTGATGGTAGTAGTCAAAATGGTTAGAAGTGTTTGAAATCTGGATACATTTTCAAGGTAGAACTAACAGAATTTGTTGATGAATTGTCTGATGGTAGTGTAGGGCCAAGAGATCTGCACAAGGAGGGAAAAAATCCTGGGTTCTGGTCTCTCTTGCTACTATTTGGTCATGTGACTTTGAGCAAGCTACATACCCCTTTGGTTCTTACTTACCCCACTGTAAAATGGGGTCATTAACTTCTTGCTTGGAGTTACAGGGCCAAGTCAAATGATCTCATGAATTGCCTTCAGTTGTAAGGTCTATAAATTTGGTTAATCTGTGCCTCAAAATTAGCATGTAATTATCTACTCGTACTATTCACTTAGTTTGATGTAAAGAACTATATTATAAATTTCTTGGAGGCTGAGACCTTGTCTAATATCCCTGCATATCATCCACTGTTTATCAACTGATGGAAAATAACCAATCCTCAGATAATAAACCTATGTGAACTGTACCCTGCATTCAGTTTACTAATGAATTTTGTAATTCTTCATCCTCCACTACTTCTTTTACTTTTCTTATGAATCTTTAAGTTTAGTGATTAAGAACAAGCCTCAGTTTCAAAGATCAAGAATGAAAGGGCAAAGAAGAAGGCAATTCCAATTCAATGGTTGCTATTTTGAGTTAGGTAGATTACTTAAGAAGAACTTAGAAGTTGCAAGTTTGACATGGGAGCTCAACTCTAAAGGACAGGTAAGATTTTGTAAGACAGAGAAGGGAAAGAAAGGCATTCCAGGGGGAAGAAATAGCACTGGCATGAAAGAGCATACTGTGGAAAAAGAACCATTACCTCAATTGGAACACAGCATGTCCAGGAATGAAGGAGGTAGAAGAATGGAGAAGGATAAAACTGGAACAATAAGTGACATCAGGATTATGATAAACCCAGCATGTTGTTCTAAAGTGTTGATATTACCAAGGAGAAAATGAGGAGTTATCCTTAGAAGGTAATCACCATGACAGCAAGTCCTATGCCTATCTTGTTTTCCTTTGTATTCCTAGGGCCCATTACATGCCTGGCACATAGGAGTTCAATAAATAGCTACTAAATGAATCACTATTTTTAAACAGGAGAATGATATAATTAGATGTGTATTTTGGAAAAATAACTGGTGATAGTGATGAGAAGGGACTGGGAAGTGAGACAGACAAGAGACAGGGAGACCAGTTAGTTAGCTGATTATTGACAGTCTAGGTGAGACAAAATAGGCCAGGTATACAATGGCCTTTATTATAATTAAGAGGAACTTTGTTGAATAGAATTTAAATAATTGAGTACTAATAACAACTATATTTTGTTTAAAAATATTAGCATGCAGGGGTGTTCAGTAAATATTTGTAAAATTAATGAAGAAAAGGCACTAATTAATTCTACAGTATCTAATCTGCTTTGTTTGCTGAGAGAGCAATCAGTATGTGAAGATAACGATACCAAAATTGCTGTAACTGATTAGTTGACTTTGGAGAAGAGTATTTTCTGTGATGTATGCGAAAATAGTTATTGCTTTCCTACAGTGATGCCTGGTTTACATAATTTTTATGTACAAGATGATATCAAAAAGTCATAAAATTGCAAAAGGCAAGAAGGCAAAGGGGTTGTTTGTGAAAAGGTTAGAGATGAGTAGGAATTTCTTTACAATGAAAGAGAATTTGCATTAAGACTAGAGAACCAGAGAGAAAGGGGAGTCTAGGTCTAGAAGGAGAAAGAACCAAGGGAAAAAAGGAATGAGAATATGGGAGAAGTCAGGAGATGAGACAAAGGAAATGAAAGGGGTCAGGATTGAGAGAGATTTAGAAAGGACTCCAAAGGAACTAAACATTGGTCTTACATAAAAAAGGATCTTTGTGTAACTAGGTAATAGATGCTGGTGATGCAAACAACCAACCAACCAAAAATTAGACAGACCTAGCTTTAAATCTTGAGCAAATTAGTGAAGCCCTCTGAGCTTTGCCTTCCTCCTCAATATACCTCATGGTATAATACTACCAACCTTCCATGGGTTTTATGAGGGATTAAATGAGATGATACATATAAAGTACAAAGCACGTAATAAGTATGTGAAACACATAGCTATTAATTCAATCAGGGAGAAGGCAAAGGGCTAGTTCTGTAGTAAAAAAGGACTTGGGAAAGGTTAACCTGAGGTAATAGTCAGAAAGGGGAATTTTAGTATTTGACATTTTGGAAGCACAGCAGAATCACACTGAATCACGCTATTCATTTCTTAATCTTTCACGCCCCTTACTGCATCAGGTTACATAGATTATTTGATGATCTTCCCAACAAAGTTAAGCATTTTCACGAAAATTTCAAAACAGAGCAAAAAAAGCCTAAAAGTGATTATAAGGAATCAGGACTGGCTCCATAATTTGTAGGGACCAGTGCAAAATGAAAACGCAAGACCCTTTGTTAAAAAATAATTAAGAATCTCAAGACAATGACGACAGAGCACTAATCCGAGTGCAAGGCCTTTCTGAGCATGGAGCCCCATGTGAAACCGCACAGGTCACACAGCCATGTAGCCAGCCCTGCAAGACATAAACCATGTTGGCATTCAAGTGGTAAAATTCACGTATTAAGGCTCTTAAAAGTACAAGCATGGGGTGTTGGCGATGAGCATTCTAGGAACATGTCAATTAACTGTGAAGGTTCTCAGGTCTTGAGATACATAGCATAGAGGAGCTAGTCACAGTGCCAACTGGCCCTGAAAAGCTAGTTGATGGCTAATTGACATTAGAAGGGTTGGCACTAGCTGTTTTTCTGCCTCCTTGATTTTTCACCTTTTAGTTAATTAAATTACCACTTGAAGACAGAAAGTAACCCACTGATTTCATTTTTTAATGTCCTTCTAGGACATGTAAAACTTTTATTCTGGACCACCTGAGGTGGGTGCATTTCCAACTAATTTGAGGTCGCAATTTCTCCCCAAATCCAACATCTCCTAATGTGCATACTAAAGGCAGGCCCAGCCCTGAGAAAACTGGTCACTTTTACGGGATAAGTCTGTTTTCAGCACTCCCAGCTTTCATTTTCCTTTAACTGTCCTCCTAGTGAGTGTTGAAAAAAAGAAAAGCATCTTCTAAAAGAAAAAGCATCATAAATGGTCAGTTTTCTATCTTTGTTCCTGTTCCTCTGCACCTTTATCTTCTTCCATTTTACCTCCTTATATATTAATATCCAATGTAAATATAATACCTGATTACAAAGTGCCTCATTGTGTCACCACAACATGGATTTGAGAGTGGACCAATTTTGTTTCCAGTCTATTTACAGATGCTTAATTACCCCTTTGGGCAATGTATAAAAAAGCAGCACCAGCATCATTATTACATAAATATTTGACAATTATTTGTCTTGTTTCAATTAAGAATAGAATTGTATCTAGAACTAAAATGGAACCTGGAGATGACTCCACTTAAGCACCTAATTTTATAAATTAGAAACAACTTCAGAGAGATAGACCTGCCCAGGGTGAATTCAGGGGCAGGTAGAGAGCAGGATTGGCAGTTCCAACCAATAAACCACACCACGGGACTGAAAAGGAGCATAGAGCCTGTCACATAGAAGGTACTCAATAAATATGTGCCAGTTGAGTAAAGAAAGGAAGACATGAAATTCTAGAAATCTAGGTTCTACTAAAGGTTTTGCTATTAACTAAATATACTAATTGATTAATTATCATATGATAATAAAGATAAATTGATTAAATTGTTTAATTTTTTCAACCTCTTTTCATCATCTACAAAATTGAATAATAATATTGTTTTGACCAAAACCATAGTTCCAGGAACGATACCCTTAATACATGTGCTGTAACATAATTTTTATTAATTAAATAACAATATAACTTTGGCAAGACCATTGAAAAGTTTAAAAGTACTGTATTTAAGGTTATTCTTTTCCAAAAAAACCCTCCTCTTTTCCCTGAAAACCCTCCTGTTACCTAACACTGTGGCCCCGAAACTTTTGTGTTTTATCCTCAGGGGAAAGTTGTGATATAGAATAGACCTGAATTGTCTTCCCACAGCACTGTTAAGGGTGTTCTTCAGGAATCTTCACATGTGGTTTTTGGTATGATCAGGGAAGATATCTGAAAAGCAATCATTGTTCCATTTCCCCCAATTGCATCACTGTTCCATTTCCCCCAATTGTAATCATTGTTCCATTTCCCCCAATTGAAACAGATTCAGATTCAACATTTATTGACTATTTCCCATTTACAATGGTCTGTGCTCGATATTAGTTGAACCACATGAAATTGCCTTTCTTGTGGGCCAAAAATAGTTGAATATTGGCAATTTCATATGGTTCAACCCTATACTTTAACGTATGTTAACTCCCTTTTCTCGTACAATTATTCTGTGAGGTAGATGGTATTACCCTCATATTATGTATGAAGAAATCAAGGCTCAGAAAATTAAATTGACTTGCCTAAGGCCCTACAACTGGTCAATAGCAGGTTATAGATAGAAGCCTAAGATCTCTGGGTTCCAAGAAGAATGGCATATCTTCCATACTACAAAACAATACATAAATTAAAAAGACAGTGTTTAGTAATAAAAGTGGGCAGGTGTGCGTTGGGAAGACTGAGTGAGTTGAGAAGCCCTAAGAGGCTCCAAAAAAGTTGAGAAGTAGGGAAGTGAAATAAAATGGCAGTTATCGACAAAAACGTATCAGTTCCTTTCCACCTGGAGACACTGGAAATGTAGCTTCAATTATGTATGTGCCCTGGGCAGAGAGCATGAAGGCCAGCGACAGCTGCCACTTGACTTGAGGGTTCCCAGGAGGCAGTAAGTGATCATAATCTGAGTAATGGAGGTAGACAGAGCACTGAGTGGAGAGGAGAGACAGCAATGAGACTGGGGTAGAGTCAAGAGGATTTTCCTGTCTATCCGCCAAATTCAAAAGCCAAAGCTGAATCACAGAAGCAAGAGAGCAGAAAGCAATTGTTAATTATAGATCATGCAAAATGATGTTGTGCCAGAATAATCAGCAGCTTTTTGCAATCTCCCCACTAAATGTCTGTTATATATGGGTTATGCATTATTTTCTGTTAATTAAAATTCTTAGTACAATTGTAGTAAAAATGCTTGTCTTTACAGATGTTCCCAGAAGTTCTGGGCAGGAATATATGCCAACCAGCAATGTTCCATGAATCTATAAGGGAGGAATTCATAGAAAATGTTTGGATCACGAGATTATACAAACATTTCACTGCCTCTTTTTCTCTCACACCGAAACTATGACAAATATAAGTCCAGGAAAAATAAAATAAGATCAAAATAAAATGTCTTCAGACATTCACGTGTCTTTTTCTGTGTCATCTCCATTTCTCTGTACGGTGATTTAATGAACACTAGTCATATACAAAACATCAAGTGAAGTAATGGAGGGAAGACTAAGAAAGATTTCTTTCTTCTGGTACCCACAACCCCTTTCTCCTCTTGTTATACAGTAATAAATTAACTTATATTAAGATTGTTGGGCCTTTATGTTTTCTACTTCAAAGGCATTTTAAAAGAGGACTTGGGGGCATGGGAGTTAGCAGTATGGTGTGAAGGCAGGAGGAAGGCTGCCCAAACCTAGTTCTTAACACAGGGTCTTTGGATTCCTTTAGTTTCATGGATGGGCTTCAGGGGATCCATAAAAACCTTGAAATCACATGTAAAATTGTGCGTGTGTGGGTGTAATTTTGCATATACACACGCATTTTTCTAAGAAAATCAACAGTCTTCATCAGAATTGTAAAAGGATTGATTACCTTAAAAGTGCCTTAAGCGCAAAGAATAGCATTGTAGGTTTGGCTTCTGTGGTAAGTGGATAAGGATCTAGGAAATCTCTTAAGACCTGGAGATCTTTCCTGTAATTTTGAGTCCCACCAGTCCATAGTCTGCCCACTCACTAGGTTGGTTTTCTCAAGCACTGAAAGACTGCTGCTGTTGATGACACTGCTAATACTGCCCAGGCTGGAACAGAGGTTTTTTATGCTCTCCCTATGGCAAAACTTGGCTCTTCATGAAGTAAAAAGTCCCCCATGCCACAGGGAAATCACCATCCCTTCACATAGAGCATGCGATATATTCAATACGGAAGGGCATTTTCCAAACCCAGCTGGCCAACTTCCTCTTTGTCCCCCCCAGTCTGTTAGCCTAACCCCAAATTTACAAAATTACCTACACAGAACAGGAAATGCAAATGTTAAAGTGCTCATAATACTTGGCCACATTTTTCATGTGACTCACATTAACACATCTTATGTAAGTTGAACAAGCATTGAAAAAACTATACTAATTACACACAATGTAAATGAATTTTTTCAAATGATAGAAAATTTGAATTCCTTAAATTTTATAGGCCAAGTTTGGAACTTTAACAGAAGCGTTTGTTGGTGCTGCTTCCTTTGTTACTCTTAACTTTGTTTCATTTTACTTACACAAAATGAAGTGGAAGAGAGAAAAAAGCGGGGCGGGAAGGGGGGGAAATATAGGAAACAGCTATCCACCTCCGCACTAAAATACCAGCAGGAAACCACAGTTATGCTGCCATCTAACAACAATATATTCTGTTTAGGAAACTCCCTGATTCCAGAAACAGCCATGTAACTCTAGACAATAATGAAATTACATCCTGCACATGCTCAAAACCATCCTCCCTAGCTTCTAACAACATAATGTTCTTTTTCTCTTTGCCTTTTTGAACTCTGAGATTTTCTTCCTTAGATAGAAGCCTAACTATGACTTTCAGAGAATGTTGTGATGGTGGGCACCCGCCTGGTAATATAAGTTTATCAGGACCTTCAGTTTCAGCTGCCATAAATTTGGGAGCTTGGATCATTTATTATCAGAAAGGAAAAAACAGCCAATTTTCTTAAGGAGAACAAATGTCTGTCAGGGTAAATGATTCAAGCAGAGCGTTCAGCCCTTTCTGGGTGACAGTAGCTGGGCTCACTTTCAATTTATCAAGAGACCAGTCATTTCTAAACGTCTTAGGAGGAAAGATTTAAGCAGCTATTGAAATCACACAAATGCATTCAATTTTACTTTGCAAACCTCCAAATGGTGACTGTCTTGCTTAATTTTTCCAAGAAAAAGGTAAATACTAAATAATGGTAATAACCATAACTTTTGTGCTGAGATCAAGTTTGCAAAGTGTTGCTCACAAAGATCATCTGAGAGAAGAAAGTGGAATATATTACCAGAAATTGAAATTTGGATATTTGTATAATTTTCCCAGATGCCATCAGGTATGGTTTACCCCTGGAAATCAGAGTTCTGATGGTGGCAAATATAACAGAGGTTCTATGAGGTCCTCGGATCCAGTCACCTATGAGGTTGCCATGTACTGCAATCCTAGAATCCAAACTCCCAAATGAATATAATCAACACTCCATGTAATCTGAGGAACACGATCAAACAGACGTACTCACTGCACAAAGTAAGCCTGAAAGTCAAACATCCACACTGAGGTAATAACAGCACTCAAAGGGATCAAATGACACCAGAGACAAATGTATCACGTTGTTGTGGCAACTGATCCAAAGTGTGGTCCAGCTGTTCCCGGTCTGCTTTCCCATCAGAGGCGATTCACTCAAGGCAAACCATATAAATACCTCCTTGCTCATAAAATAAGACATTCACTGACTCGTACACCAGATTGTTCATCTCCTCAGGCCAAGGTCTGCCTTTCTCCATTTGCTCTTGTCTTCTGCTCATCAGAATAGGATTTGGGGAGAATCCTGCCAACAATTACACGTGGGTTCCCTAATTCAACAGAAAGGCAGGTAACCTCTGAAGACCCAGGGGGCATGTGACTTATCTACCCACAGCCACACACAAACTCAGTTATCATCTTCTAGGCCTGCTTCTTTGGACCAGTTGTTTACACTCAGACTGTCTGGGCAAATGCTTTCAAAGTAGGCTCAAATAGAAGCTAACCTATTTTTTTCTCTATAAAATAGACTATGGAAAACACCTATTAAAAAGAATGTAGTGGAAAGAGTTTGGACTCTGCAAACAGACCTCAGATCCTGGATTACCATTTAATTGCGGTATTTAGACAAGGTACCTGCTCTCTCTGAAGCTTACTCTTCTCATCTGAGAAAGATGCTGCTAGTGATATTTGTCTTGTCAGGGCAGTGCTTCTCAGACTTTAATGTGCATGTGAAACACCTGGGGTTCTTATTAGAATGCAGATTCTGACTCAGTAACTGGTCTGGGGTGAGGCCCAAAAGTCTGCATTTCTGGCAACTCCCAGACAGTGCTGATGCTGCTGGTCTGGACCACAGTTTGAATAGCAAAGTAGTCAGGTTTTCCAAGGATTTAATTTTATATAAAGCAGCTACAATGATATCTGGCGGATGGAAGGCTTTCAGTTAGTGCTCTTCCCTTTTATTTTCATCATCCTTACCCCACACAATATATTACATAAAACACTATGTATACAGAGCACTGATTCCTCTGAGGATTTGCAGTTTGAGACAGTCAAAATAGAATTCTAATAACATAAAATCTCCCATTCTTTTCTTCTAAAAAGAAAAGAGACATGGAAAGAAAAAATGGTTAGACTGGTTGGGAATATTGGAAAGTCCTCTCTAGTAAATGGTTGCGCTTTTGACCATAGCAACCTTTCAGACAATAACCACTGAGAGACTAATAAAGCAAGTGAATACATGGGAACAGTGGTCACAGCTCCCATTTAGCTTCAAAAAAATTTTAATATAACAGAGTTTACACCTTTTTCATGACTCTTGCCAAGGAAGGAAATTATTCAGAGACAATAAATATATATTTTATCTCAAAGTAATATGTATAAAAGTCAAGAATATGTAGGGAGGAAAACAGCAATCGCAAAGAGGCACCATTCCATTCATGTGCTATGTAGATCATTCTGAAAGATTTTACAACATATTGAATATTTAGAAATGTGACTTCCATAAAAATGATAAATAATAATCAAACCAAACTTACACTCAACTTACACTCATGACTGTAGGTACTAAGCTAAAGGCTTTACATGCATCATTTCATTTATCCTCACAATAACCCTACGTGGTGGGAATGAATATGACACCTAAGACCCACTCCCATCTTGGAGCCTTTGTTTGTTTGTTTGTTTTTTTAACATCTTTATTGCGGTATAATTGGTTTACAATGGTGCGTTAGTTTCTGCTTTATAACAAAGTGAATCAGTTATACATATACATATGTTCCCATATCTCTTCCCTCTTGCATCTCCCTCCCTCCCACCCTCCCTATCCCACCCCTCCAGGCAGTCACAAAGCACCAAGCTGATCTCCCTGTGCTATGCGGCTGCTTCCCACTAGCTATCTACCTTACGTTTGTTAGTATATATATGTTCATGTCTCTCTCTCGCCCTATCACCGCTCACCCTTCCCCCTCCCATATCCTCAAGTCCATTCTCCAGTAGGTCTGTGTCTTTATTCCTGTCTTACTCCTAGGTTCTTCATAACATTTTTTTTTCTTAAATTCCATATATATGTGTTAGCATACAGTATTTGTCTTTCTCTTTCTGACTTACTTCACTCTGTATGACAGACTCTAGGTCTATCCACCTCATTATAAATAGCTCAATTTCGTTTCTTTTTATGGCTGAGTAATATTCCATTGTATATATGTGCCACATCTTCTTTATCCATTCATCCGACGGCAGGCACTTAGGTTGTTTCCATCTCTGGGCTATTGTAAATACTGCTGCAATGAACATTTTGGTACACGACTCTTTTTGAATTATGGTTTTCTCAGGGTATATGCCCAGTAGTGGGATTCCCGGGTCATATGGTAGTTCTATTTGTAGTTTTTTAAGGAACCTCCATACTGTTCTCCATAATGGCTGCACCAATTCACATTTCCACCAGTAGTGCAGGAGTGTTCCCTTTTCTCCACACCCTCTCCAGCATTTATTGTTTCTAGATTTTTTGATGATGGCCATTCTGACAGGTGTGACATGATATCTCATTGTAGTTTTGATTTGCATTTCTCTAATGATTAATGATGTTGAGCATTCTTTCATGTGTTTCTTGGCAGTCTGTATATCTTCTTTGGAGAAATGTCTATTTAGGTCTTCTGCCCATTTTTGGATTGGGTTGTTTGTTTTTTGTTATTGAGCTGCATGAGCTGCTTGTAAATTTTGGAAATTAATCCTTTGTCAGTTGCTTCATTTGCAAATATTTTCTCCCATTCTGAGGGTTGTCTTTTGGTCTTGTTTATGGTTTCCTTTGCTGTGCAAAAGCTTTTAAGTTTCATTAGGTCCCATTTGTTTATTTTTGTTTTTATTTCCATTTCTCTAGGAGGTGGGTCAAAAAGGATCTTGCTGTGATTTATGTCATAGAGTGTTCTGCCTATGTTTTCCTCTAAGAGTTTGATAGTTTCTGGTCTTACATTTAGGTCTTTAATCCATTTTGAGTTTATTTTTGTGTATGGTGTTAGGGAGTGATCTAATCTCATACTTTTACATGTACCTGTCCAGTTTTCCCAGCACCACTTATTGAAGAGGCTGTCCTTTCTCCACTGTACATTCCTGCCTCCTTTATCAAAGATAAGGTGACCATATGTGCATGGGTTTATCTCTGGGCTTTCTATCCTGTTCCATTGATCTATATTTCTGTTTTTGTGCCGGTACCATACTGTCTTGATTACTGTAGCTTTGTAGTATAATCTGAAGTCAGGGAACCTGATTCCTCCAGCTCCATTTTTTGTTCTCAAGCTTGCTTTGGCTATTCAGGGTCTTTTGTGTTTCCATACAAATTGTGAAATTTTTTGTTTTAGTTCTGTGAAAAATGCCAGTGGTAGTTTGATAGGGATTGCATTGAATCTGTAGATTGCTTAGGGTAGTAGAGTCATTTTCACAATGTTGATTCTTCCAGTCCAAGAACATGGTATATCTCTCCATCTATTTGTATCATCTTTAGTTTCTTTCATCAGTGTCTTATAATTTTCTGCATACAGGTCTTTTGTCTCCTTAGGTAGGTTTATTCCTAGATATTTTATTCTTTTTGTTGCAATGGTAAATGGGAGTGTTTTCTTGATTTCACTTTCAGATTTTTCATCATTAGTATATAGGAATGCAAGAGATTTCTGTGCATTAATTTTGTATCCTGCAACTTTGGAGCCTTTGATCTAGCTCCTCCTTTGCCTGGATACACTTCCTCAGGGTATCAGCTTTGCTAATTCCCTCAGCTCTTTTACACATTTACTCAAAGCTCACCTTCTCAAAGATCACTCTATTTAATACTGCAGTCTGCCTCCACCCTACAGTACTTCCTTTATTCCAACTTTAAAAAAAATAAATGTGGGCTTCCCTGGTGGCACAGTGGTTGAGAGTCCACCTGCCGATGCAGGGGACACGGGTTTGTGTCCCGGTCCGGGAGGATCCCACGTGCCGCGGAGCGGCTGGGCCCATGAGCCATGGCTGCTGGGCCTGTGTGTCCAGAGCCTGTGCTCCACAACGGGAGAGGCCACAAGAGTGAGAGGCCTGCATACCACACACAAAAAAAATGTATTTATTTTATTTATTTACTTTTGGTTGTGTTGGGTCTTCGTTGCTGTGCACAGACTTTAGCTGTGGCGAGCGGAGGCTACTCTTTGTTGTGGTGCGTGTGCTTCTCATTGTGGTGGCTTCTCCTGTTGCGGAGCTCCGGCTCTAGCTGCGCGGGCTTCAGAAGTTGTGGCACGTGGGCTCAGTAGTTGTGGCTCGTGGGCTCTAGAGCACAGGCTCAGTAGTTGTGGTGCACGGGCTTAGTTGCTCCACGGCATGTGGGATCTTCCCAGACCAGGGCTCAAACCCATGTCCCCTGCATTGACAGGCGGATTCTTAACCACTGGGCCACCAGGGAAGCCCGTATTCCAACTTTTGACCTTCTAACATGCTATATAATTTGCTTGTTATACTTATTGTTTATTGTCTTTCTACCTACCCATCTCCTTCCCACCAACCCCCACTTCCCTGCCAGAATCTAAGCTCCATAATGGCAGGAATTTTTGTCTGTTTTGTTTACTGATCTATCCCAAGAACCTGAAACAGTGCTTGGCAGAAAGTAAATTGTTTTTGAATGAGTACTTATTTCACAGATGCAAAACCTGAGACAGTGCAGTTAAATGACTTGTACAAGATAAGTAAGCATTAGAGCCAGAATTCAAAACCAGCAGTCTGACTCCAGATTAGTGCAACACTTGCTTAACAGAAGAGTAAAGAAAGCGAGGGTTCTAAATCTAAGCTGGTACCCAGACCATTTGATTTCCCATGCAGTTACAGGATGGATAGTTAGAACCAACCAGCACCTCTCCAGGGTGAGCTTCAGGGTGACTGAGACAAGGACAGTTGGGACCTGGCACAAAGACAGAGGGGGTGATCTTAGAATCTCAAGCCTAGTATGTCCCTAAATGCAGCCCATTTAACATCCATACATGTAGCAGATACCCTTGATATAATGTATATCATGCTTGGGTGGCTTTAATGAATGGCAGATGTTATTAGCTATGTGCAAGGCCCTAGATCATCGTTTCTCAAACTTTCCCTCCTTAGACAGAGGAGACCCCTGAGGGAACCTGGAGATAATGCCAGATCTAGCCTTCCTTGGGGTTTCCTGTATATGTGTATGCTCTGAAATGGGAAGGGAGTAGCCCACTCTCTATTGCCCAAATCAACAGTAGACACTTGAGACAGCTTTCCTAGTAGTGACTGAGGTAACAGGGAGCCACTAATGGAGACTACACAGCCTTCAGAATTAGGTTGAGCAGAAAGCTATAAGCACACCCCTTGGGCCAATGATAAGGTGCCTACCCCCTGGGTCACAGGTATTATTGTGCCTACTTTCCAAAAGAAGGCATTGAAGCTCAATGAGGTGTTGAGCAACTTGCCCAAGGTCACACAGACAGTAGGCGCTAAGGACCTGAACTCAGTATGTTAGACAGAAAACCCATGCTCTGAATCACTTCTGTAACAAACTTATTAGCACAGAGCTTGACACCAGAAGATGCTCAATTAAGTAAAATACACTCTTATAGATGTGTGTGTATAATCTTCACTTTTTTTTTTTCTCGGTCATGCTGCACGGCTTGCGGGATCCCCGTGCAGGGATTGAACCCCAGCCCAGCAGTGAAAGCATGGAGTCCCAACCACTGGACTGCTGGGGAATTCCCAATCTTCATTTTCCTAAAATAAAGAGCTCTTTGATTCTTCAACTCTCTTTTAGAAAGTTCTTTTTTTCTCTCTTCCTTTTTCTCTAATTCTTTTGTAGCCAAGCTCCATGTCATCTGTGGCTCCCTTCCCTCCTTATCCTTTCCTTTTAAAATCATCTGCAGCAGATATTTGTCTAGGCATAGCTCTCTCTGGGGCCCACAGAGATCGTCTTCCTATTGTCATCCTTATTTCTTCCACCGGGAGTACCTTTCCCTTTCTACCTTCTCTTCCAGATGAAGAATAGGCATGGCTTATACAAGTGATCACTATAGGGATAAACTCTTTGCTAATCAGAAGCCCACGAAGCTCCCCACGGGGATGGCTCTTGTCTCTTTTTCCTCCCTAGTCTATCTTTAACATCTAGCGCACTGCCTAATATAATAGGTGCTCAATAGGTATCTCTTGAATGAATATAAAACATAACAGGGTGACCCCACAGAACCACCCGGTTTCTTCCTTTGGCTGAAAAGACCATAAGCAAAAGACCTGAAGCATCTACATGGTACTACAAAAATGTTCAGTAATAGAATATGTGCTAAACATCTGTATATTCTATAATAAGACACTCATAAACAGAGAGATTGGGAGGGATCACAGAAAGACAGAAAGGGAAGGAAAAAGGGAACTCACATTTTGTGAGGACGCAATATATTGTGTGTACTGTACAAAGTGCTTTTCATGCATTACCTCATTTAGTTTTAACAATAGTTTTGTGAAGTAGGCATTAACCCTACTTTATAGATGAGAAAACTGAGCTCTGAAAGATTTACTTTCTTCCCAAGGCCACAAACCTACTGAGGGTCAGAGGGATTCTGTCCAGGCCTGTTTGACTTCAAAGCCCTTGTTCTTTCTACGAAACCATAAGGTGCAGCTCTATAGGTTCTTCCCTTCCAAAATAGTGTTTTAAATAAGTTTTAGCACTCTTGTGAATCACATTGTCTTTTTCTCCAAATAAAGTCCACATTTCGTCAGCACTCGTTTCTCTAAAACTGATTATCTATGTGATGGATTCCTTCGGCTTTTTCTTTTAAGCAGAATTTTTGCTTAACAAGTCATTCTAATGTCTGGTCATCCCTGGAAACATTCATGAATTTCCAATAGACGCTATTCTCAGTCATTTTGCTCACATTTAATTATATTGTGGGCAAACCCATAGTTGCCCTTACAATGACTTCTTAAAAATGTTCATTTTTATGCTTTTAAATATAGCTAAAAATCTAAATTATAAAATTGATATCTTAAAATTGATCTATTTAAGCCCACAGCTGTAGTATACATACCATATTTCGTTTTTCTGCAACAGCAGAAGTGAGGAATGAGGTATATAAGTGCAGACTAAGACCAAAGAGAGAAAAGCACTGACGTTTATGTAAGAGAAAAACTTATTGAAAACTAGATGACTTGAAGCTCTGACTCTGACTACAAGGGGCAGGAATTCTCTCTCTCTCTTTTTTTTTTTTTTAAATTTTTTGGCTGCATTAGGTCTTCATTGCTGCATGTGGGCTTTCTCTAGTTGTGGCGAGCGGGGGTTACTCTTCATTGCGGTGCACGGGCTTCTCATCACAGTGGCTTCTCTTGTTGCGGAGCACGGGCTCTAGGTGTGCAGGCTTCAGTAGTTGTGTCACGCAGGCTCAGTAGTTGTGGCTCACGGGCTTAGTTGCTCTGCGGCACATGGGATCTTCCCTGGCCAGGGATCGGACCCATGTCCCCCGCACTGGCAGGCAGATTCTTAACCACTGTGCCACCAGGGAAGTCCCGGGGCCGGAATTTTCTAAAAGCTAATTCCCAGGGCAATTTTTCTTACATCTTTTCTCCCATTGACATGTCAGAAGAGAAGCTACTGAAAAAAGTTTTATGCCAAAAAATTCAGTGATGAATGTATTCTTAGAAAAAAGGCAGTCATCTTCTATGGCTGTGGTTCTCAAGTTTAGAGCACATCAGAATCACCTGGAGGGAGTGTCAGACCACAGATTGTTGGGTCCTGATTCAGGGGGTCTGGAATGGGACTTGAGAATTTGCATTTCTCACAAGCTCCCAGGTGATGCTGTTGCTGCTAGTGGTGGTCTAGAAGCTGTATGCTGAGTGTGCTCTCTGGAGTTTAAGTGCCGAGGGGCTACTGATGCTCAATCAGAAGGCTCCAGGGCAGTAGTTCTCAATCCTCACTAAATGTCAGAATCACATAATAAACTTCTTCAAAATACTGATCTCTGGGCTACACAGCTGTAGTTTTTTTTTCCTGTTTGCCTCTGGTGAGGCCCAGGCATTGAGAACACCTGGGTTTGCCTAAATTGATAAATATGAACACTGATTTCATATTTTAAAATTAATTTTTAAATTTTGTCTTATTAAAAACAATCCTAGAAGAACAAAAGAGCAGACAGCAGGATTTCAGGTTAAATATGGTGTTTTAAAAACAGGCATTTACGCTGCGGAGCGGCTGGGCCCGTGAGCCATGGCCGCTGAGCTTGCGCGTCCGGCAACGGGAAAGGCTACGACAGTGAGAGGCCCACATATGGCAAAAAAACAAACAAACAAACAAACAAAAAAACAGGCATTTACTAAGCTCGCTCCCAAAACCCCACTAAAACAATGGTAATGGGACAAAAAAAGAAAAAAGGCATTGACCCAGAAGGGCTAAGAGAATAGGATAGGAAAACACCACAATAAAAATGTTGATATTAGAAAACAGAAGAGTGATAACTGACTTAGCTAACCAGAGGAGGCTGAATTTTACACCCATGAATCCTTTTAGGGAAACCTAAAATGAGTTTGCTTCTTGCTGTGGAACCCCAGAAAGTCTCAGGAGCTGGAAGCACCAGGTGCCTTTGTGAATGGGGGAGAAAGGGAGGCTGAAACAAGAGAACTGAGAAACAACTAGACCCTCAGATCCCTACCCTCACTCTATATCAGTGGTTATTAGAGTATGGTCCAGGGACTCCTGGGATACCCAAGACCCTTTCAGGAGTCCATAAGATCAAAGCTATTTTCATAATAATACTATGACAATTATTTGCCATTTTCACTCTCATTTTCTCACAAGTGTACAGTTGGGTTTCCCAGTATCTATATAACATGTGACAATGTCATTGCTCTGACAGCTAATGGAACGTATGCTTGTATATTCTTGTTTTCTAGACTTTTCTAAGGTATGATTTTTGGGGGTATAAATATGTATGTTTTCAAAGGTTAACTCAGTTTGTTCTCAATATTTCTACTGTGTTCTTACAAGCTTTTTTTTTTTTTTTTTTTTTCCTGTACGCGGGCCTCTCACTGTTGTGGCCTCTCCCGTTGCAGAGCACAGGCTCCGGACGCGCAGGCTCAACGGCCATGGCTCACGGGCCCAGCAGCTCCGCGGCATGTGGGATCTTCCCAGACCAGGGCACGAATCTGTGTCCCCTGCATCGGCAGGCGGACGCTCAACCACTGCGCCACCAGGGAAGCCCCAAGCTATTTTTATTATACCTGCTATGATCTGTGTAACCTTAAAATCGTCCAATAAGTTATTTTGAAATTCTAATGTTTTTCTTATGCCTATATGAAAGTAAGAACATTTTGTTGTCTTATTTTGCAAGTAACATTTTAAAATTATTCTGAAGGCTTTTCTAAATTTAAAATCTAGAAAAGTCTTCGAAATAATTTTAAATTTAGGAAAGCAACTTATAGAGTAGCTTATCACACTGCATTGGCCGGAAAGGTACACAAGGTAGCTAAAAGAGCGATAGAGGCTTCTACAGTTGACATTGCTGAATGCCTGCTGGATGAAAAGTCAGTAAAAGTTACTAAAAGAAATCACCCCAGGACCATTTCCCAACAATACATTAACTCATTAAAGATTTAGCTGAAAACATGAAGACAAAGGTAATATCTCCGGATGTTAATATCTTGATAAATCTACAGACATAGCTTTTTTTTTATCCATCCAACATAAACACCAACTAACCACTGATAAAGATCTTCTTTTATGTGAATAGCAGTAAAATACACTTGGTGTATTGGTACTAAACACAAATGCTTGGCACTAAATACAAATGGTGATGAAATACATGAAGTGTTAAATAATTTATTTGACTCTCATGGTTTGTTTTGGAAAAACTATTTGACATTTGGACTGATGGTACCAAAGCAACAGTGGGCAAAAGAGCTTAACACAAATCAAGGCAGGAACGTCAAACTGTGCTGGTGGTCATGTCACATACTTGCAATAAAACAAAAATGTCAGTTTTACTTAATAATTCCCTTGATAAAGTAATAAAAATTATAAATTTAATTAAACTTTAACCCCTGAATACACATTTTTAAAATATTCTATACGGCTAAATGAGAAATATACATAAAAGGCGTCACTTCCACAGCAAAGTACGATGATGGTTGTCTCGAGGATAAACACTTACATGATTGTTTGATTTGCAAACTGAATTGGTCATTTTTTTCATGAGCAAAATTTTTACTTGAAAGAATGACCAACAGACAAATTATGGTTATTCAGACTTGGGTATTTGGAAGACATTTTTCTCAAAAATGAACAAAATAAGCCTGTCACTTCAAGGATAACAACTGATAGAACTTGTTGCTGATTACAAACTTTGAACTCTTAAGTGAAAATTAGAATTTTAGAATATTTGTATCTGCCACCATGAGGTTGTCAGCTTCCCAAAACTTAAAGACTTCTTCTGATTAGGTCAGGGGTGATATTAATAAATGTGCTTTTTTGATGTTTCGTAATAAAATGTATCAACATTTGGAAGATCTGCATAACTTACAACTCAATAAAATAATATTTTCCAAATGATCAATGCAAGATGTTAAAATCATGCATGGGTAAAAGATACATTCAAAATGCAAAACCAAAAAATTTAATGCATCAGAGTATGAAAAGTTCATAGATATGGCTTCATAGTCCATATTGCAACTAACATTTAGGAAGCTATCACTTGTTGAATTTTGGTGTAGTATCTGAGAGGAACAGCCACAATGAACTGAAAAAGACTATTTAAATACTCCTCCCTTTTTAAGCTACATATCTCCGTGAGGGCAAATTGTCTTCATATTTTTAAACCAAAACAATATGTTGCCACAAAACATAGAAGATATAAGAATCCACATATCTTCAATTAAGCTAGGTGTTAAAGAGATTTTCAAGAATATAAAATAATGCCACTCTTCTCACTAACCATTTTTTTTGGAAAATATAGTTATTTTATAAAAATACATTATTTGTGGTAAAATGTAATGAATTTATTATTTTAAAATAAATGTTTTTAAAATTTCTGTTTTAATTCTAATACAGTAGGTATCTATAAATATGATCCACTACCCTACATAGTTGAGAAACTGTCCCATTTCTAAGAGAGCAGAGCATTGGAGGTTGAGCTAGAGTCAGGGCCACCAAACATAGTTGAGGTGGGGGCAACCACACTGAAAACAACAGGATTAAGTGAAAGCCTACATACTAAACAATGAGATATCCAGCTCCTTTCTTAGATATGAGGATGCTAGCAGATTTATACTTCCAAGTTGGCAGAAGAGAGAATTCTTCTCTGGAAAAACTAAATTGCACATAAGAAAAGACCAACAGATATGGACATTTAGAAATCCCCTAATGTAATAACCCAGGCAGATCACCCTACACAGACCCTCAACTAGTTGAGAAGAAATGTCCAAGAGGAAAAAAAACATCCAATCAGTTTTTCATGCCTCTCTCTTAAATAGGAATAGAGATCTAAGGATCATTTGACATTTGAGGAAGATCTTTAATATGAAAGAAAAAAAATAAAGAAGGAAATGGCGGGTGGAGGGAAGAACATAGAGGGGAAAAAAAGTTTAATGAAGAAATCATAAGAAAAGTATTGGAGAAGAAAGAAAGGAAAGGAAAGGAAGGGAGGAAGGAAAAAGAAGGGAGAGAAAGAGGGTGGGAAGAGAAAATAAGAAAAGAAACAAAATAAAGAAACACAACTAAAATTGATATATTCAGAGAGAAAAATGATATTGCATCCAGAAACAAGAAAAGAAGCCATAAAAAGGAAGCTTTGAAAAATAGTTTTTGGAAATTAGAAATATGGTAACAGAAATGAAAATTTCAACAGAAAACTTAGATTATTAAGGAGATTTAGCAGAAAACAGAAGAAAAAAACAAGGGAGAGAAAAACATATAAAAATTAGACTACTGTTTGAGGAGTTCTGATATCTGACTAATGGAAGTTCCAGAGAGAGAGAGAGAGAGAGAGAGAGAGAGAGAGAGAGAGAGCACAAAAAAGGAGAAGAAGATCATCAAAGAAAAAAATTTCCCTAAACTGAAGGGTATGAGTTTCAGATTGAGAGGGTCCACCACATATCTAGTAAACAGAATAAAAAGAGAGTCACACAAAGGATCACTGAGGACAAAAAGAAGATTTTACAAGTACCAACAGAGAAAAAACTGGGCAAATAAAAGGAATGGAAATTTAAAAGGATCAGATTTCTCAATAGTTACAAGAAAAGCTAGAATAAAATAGAGCCAAAGCATCAAAATCCATGGGAAATCTGTATGCATGCAAAATATAAATCAAATTCTAATACAAGGTCTCAACAAGTTTACCTCTCATTTATCTTTTCTCAGGAAGTTCTTGGGAAAAAAATGTTCCACCAAAATGAGGGAGTAAACTTCATAAAAAGGCATGGATCCAACAAATAAGAGAGCCAAAAGGAATCCCTAGGATGATGGTGAAGGGAGATCCCAGGACAACAGCTGTGCAGGAAGCATGGAGATCAATTAGTCCAGATGGGACCAGAGGAGAGACTGCTCCAGGAGAACACCTCCAAGGACAAGATGAAACTGAGGGCTACCTGCAGTGTTTGCACAAAGAGAGAGATCTACTCCTCTGGTACAGAATTTAGGCATGACTTAGGGAA